>NW_028317914.1:9526415-9848734 GCF_062004578.1 Staurois parvus | reverse complement strand
TAGTACACACACACAGCTCTCTCAGAATACCTCTCTGAGTCCCAGGCCACGAGCGACTCCTTGCTCCATGTAGCTGGCCAGCTAAGACCAGTCCTAGGTTGTTAATATGGTTCACATATATGTGTATACCAAACCTGCCAATAACCTCAGTATAGTATATATGTGCATATGTTAAAGCCAAAAGCAAAATCATTGCTGTAATTTATGTCTTTGATTGTTATATGACATTTATATATTCATTGTGTTAGCAGAAGCAGAAAAGGAAAATATGCCTTTAAGAGTTAGTTAAAGATGAGCCAATCACAGACAGCCTCACACTGTACAGAGCCTTAACCAATCCCAGCCAGTTTCACATTTATGCCTGTGTAAAACTCCCTGCTAGGATTTTCTAGAGACACATGCTCACCAGACAGAAGAGGAAACAGACAGTTCCAATCAGAAAAGCTTTATGGAAGCAGAGCAGGCCAAATAGGCATTTAATGTACTTGTGTGTTCCTCTGTTGTTTAGTAACGCAGGAAGATCTGTATGTTAAAACTGTTGTGTGTGTTTACTTGTAGTTCCACCGAACTTATCGAACTTACGAACTTACGAATCGTCACTGTAGAGTAATCATAATCGAACCTATCGAATTTATCAATCTACTGAATTAATCTAACAACATAAGCTAATGAACCTATCGAGATAAGCTATTGAATCAACCCAATGTAATACGAATTAAACCATTGTAATATGAAAGAAATAAGCCATTGTAAGCAGTGTTATATGAAGAAGATTGACGTTATTAAAGAAGTTAACTAAAGTATTCGGTGTGCTCTTTAAACCTACTGCATCCATAGAGCGGCATTGGAGGAATTACAGAGTAAAGTCAGTCTAATCAAACAAAGAACAGCAATTGCCTAATTTTTCTAATGCCACAGCGCACTAGGCACCAAAGGGTGCTGCGCCTGCCACAGTGGAACTATTACCCTCAGAGGTCAAGCAACAGCGCTCCTCAACTTGCACAGTAAAGAGTACACTAGAGAAATAGAGCGCCAGCATATACCGCCACGCGGAGACACCTCAGCGGAACAGTACAGGCCATAGCACGTGCGCATTAGTCAGACTGCAACCAACTCTTAAAGTGGCATAACGGCAAAGGTAAGACAGTCAGAGAAAGAGCGCGAAACCTCCTGCACCCCTAGAGAGAGAAAGAGATGCATGAGGGGAGGGCCACAGTCCAGAGCTAGAGTGCCCGCACCGCTATCCATCAAGAGACCACGTGTTGCATCCAGAGAGTTCACGATACTAGTCGCAAGTCACCGCAGAGCATCGCAAGTCACCGCAGAGCATCGCAAGTCACCGCAGAGCATTGCAAAGTCACCGCAAGGCATCACAAGTCATCACAGAACATTGCAAAGTCACCGCAGAGCATCGCAAGTCACCGCATCAAGAAAAGAAAAGTCTCCTTTAAGACTGACATTTGTTTCTGCAACCTTCAGATCACGGTATCCTGCTTTTCAATTAAGGTCAGAGCTTTCCTTTATTACTCACTTATGCCCATAGGTTTCTGCAAGAGACATTTTTGTGCTCAAGAGAATACAGACTTTTTTTTAAAAAAAAAGAGACAGTTATAGTATACGATTCTGAAGTATTTAAAGTGAAAGTCATTTATTGCCTGCGTTTTGGTGCTATTACATGTAAAGTGAAAGTCATTTATTCTTGCATTTGTTAGTATTGCATTTAAAGTGACAGGTCCTTATTTTTCATATTAATTGTTATAGCATTCAGAAATGGCTGAGCCTAGCATTGCCACCCCACTGTTAGCGGATGCAATGATAGATATGGTAGAAGGTGAAGATCAAGAGAACCTGTCTGAATCTGAAAGGTGCAATGAAACGGTAGTCTCGCCCCAAACAAATATAGCTGAAACAGGTGAACTAAGACGTTCATCACGGGACAGAAAACCGACCCAAAAGGTGCTAGAAAATTTGGAGCAAGAGGCAGCACTGAAAGAAAAAAAGTTTGCCCGAATGTATGAGAGGTGGAAAGTATACACCATAGACATTCACAGAAAGCTAAAACAAGAAAGCATAAAGGAGAATTTGAGTGAAATAATAGAGACGGTAGAAGATTCTGAGTCAGAGCTTATGACAGCATATGTCAACTTGCGGTCGTCCTTGACACCTTCCCAGGATATTGTAAGAAACATGGATATATGTACCGCAGTCACTAGGGATTTAGTGAAGCTTATGAGAGAACTATCATCTGCAGCAAATTATGATGAAGTCAAGGCACGAAAGAGAATGAATGAGCTCTTCATGAAAGACTATGCTAGGTCCTTAGGAGGAACCACAATCTCAAGTCTGACTTCCATCACTAGCAGAAGCGCCAGCCACATAACAGACTTCTCAAGTACGTCAGCCAAAAGAAAGGAATTAGCTGAACAACTCGCTGCCAAAAGAGCTGAAGTTGAGATGGAATCTGCCATTGAGGCTCAGCGTCTACAGATAGCCGAAATAGAGGCTCAGCGCCATAAAATGGAAGCCGAACTGGAAGCTCAGCGCCATAAAATGGAAGCCGAACTGGAAGCTCAGCGCCATAAAATGGAACCCGAACTGGAAGCTCAGCGCCATAAAATGGAAAGTCTGGAAAGGCAGAAGGAAGTTAAGATTATAGAAGCCAGACTCAGAGTGCACGAAGAGGATACGAATCAGGGTAGTCATAGATCCAAATCAGTACTAAGTGGAGAAGCTGACTCCTACGTTCTTCCTTACGCCCAGGAAAATGGAAGGAAATCTCCAGCATGTAGTAAAGAAATAAGTCATAGTCCTTCCATCCCTGCTCAGAGAGAAATGAAGAGAGACTCACCTGATTCAGAACAAAGTGGAAAAAGAGAACCAGATAATTCAACTCCCTTATGTCATGGCAGTGGTCACGAGGATGTTACAACTGTTGACCCGGCGAAACCTCAGAAAATATTTCTCAGTAGACTTCCTGTTCCGGAACCTACTGTATTCTCCGGAGACGTACTGAAGTTTATAGAATGGAAGGCAAGTTTTGAAATGATCATTGAACATAATTGCTCCCGTCCAGTGGACAAGTTATTCTACCTCCAGCGATATACTGGCGGAGAAGCAAAAAAGGTTCTTGAAGGTAACTTCTATAGAAAAGATGAAGAAGCCTACAAGCAAGCTTGGGAAAAATTAAATGCAAGATATGGTCATCCTTTCTTAGTGCAAAGAGCTTTCAGAGAGAAGTTGATAAACTGGCCCAAAATAGGTTCTAAAGAACACTTCAAGCTCCAAGAGTATGGCGACTTCCTGCAAGCATGCAGCAATGCTATCCTACATGTTCACGGACTAGAAGTATTGAACGACTATCTAGAAAACCAGAGGATGCTAGCCAAGCTACCAGAACAAGTGGCCTCTGGATGGAATCGCTATGTGACTAAACAGTTAGATCAAGGCAAAAACTTCCCAAGTTTCAAAGAGTTCTCTGAATTTGTCAATAAGGAAGCACAAATAACGTGTAATCCAGTAACAGCATATTATGTCTTAAAACCCTTAGAAGAAAGGCCTACAAGAGAGATAAGACGCTCAAGGGCAACTAGCTTTGCAACCAACACAGCTACTAAAGGTCCAGATGCCCATGAGAGCAGGTTCAACATCACTACTGGGATCAGTAAAGAGTTTGAACCGACAAGTCTTCAGACTACCTTCAAGTGTATGTTCTGTGAAGAGAATCACTCCATACATAAGTGCCAACGATTGAAGGAAAGGTCTCCAGACAAAAAGAAGAAGTTTGTGTTTGATAATCAGCTGTGTTTTGGATGTTTAAGAAAAGGCCATATTACTAAAGAATGCAAGAAAAAGGCCACTTGCAGCGTTTGTAAAGGACGCCATCCTACACCACTACATGAAGAACGTCCAAAGAAAGAGAAATCCTTAATGCCCAAGGACACTGAGGAAGAAAATAAAGCAACAGTATTCTCTTGCAGAGTGAGAGAAAGAGAAATCAATGGCACGTCAATGGTTGTACCAGTGTGTATTTCAAATCCTAAAAGGAAGAACAAGAAGGTATACGCCTATGCACTACTGGATGCCCAGAGTGACGTCACCTTCATTGATCAAGAAATCTGCAAGAAATTACAAGTGGCCGCAGAACCAGTGAAACTCAAACTCACTACAATGACAGGAAGAGACACATTGGTGAACAGTCAAAGAGTCAAAGGACTGAAAGTTAGAGGACTCCACTCAAACTGCATATTAGATCTACCTCCAGCTTATACAAAAGATGAGATACCTCTGGATCGAGATCGCATACCTACCTGTGAAACAGCCAACAAATGGGAACACCTATCTGTCATATCTCATGAAATGTCTCCGCTGAAGGAATTTGGTGTTGGACTGTTGATAGGCTACGACTGTCCCGAGGCGTTGGTGCCACGAAAGATAATCGCAGGAGGAAAGGGTGAACCCTACGCAGTCGAGACTGATCTAGGATGGGGTGTTGTTGGAGGAAAACGACAGATTGCAGATTCAGGACAGGTGACAGGATTGTGTCATAGAATATCTGTCCAAGAGTTACCAACTGTAAGTCCAGCGAAAGTACTCAAAAGCCTAGAATCCTCAGAATCGGCAATTCAATTGGTGAGAGAGAGCCAAGAGTTTTGCGCAAAAGGAAACCTGCATCTTCACAAATTCATCTCAAACGACAGAGAGGTACTAGAATCCATCAGTGACTTCGAACGTGCATCAACAATAAAGAATGTGGATCTTAACTATGATCCTCTTCCAGTTCAGAATGTACTCGGATTGGGATGGAATGTAGAAAACAACAATTTATTCTTTGAAATATCCATGGAAGAGAAAGTTCCAACTAGACGTACCATTCTTTCCACAGTAGCCTCAATATATGATCCGTTGGGATTCCTATCACCAGTAATCCTCAGAGCAAAAGAAATACTGCAAGAATTATGCAGACAGAAGTTGGGATGGGACGAACCCATACCTGCAGGCTTGAGGCCAAGGTGGGAGAGTTGGATAAGAGACTTGCAAAATTTGAAAGAAATTCGGATACCCAGATGTTTTGTACCTCCTAATTTCGGAAAGTACAAGAAAATAGAACTTCATCACTTTTCAGATGCCAGTAGTCATGGTTATGGTCAGTGCTTCTACATCAGAGCAATAGGAGAAGGAAAGATACACTGTGCCCTAGTTATGGGAAAGGCCAGAGTCGCACCCAACAATATTCAGACAATACCAAGACTCGAACTAACGGCAGCCGTCGTTTCAGCATCAGTAAGTCAGTTTTTGAAAGAAGAATTGGAATTGAAAATAGATGAAGAGCATTTTTGGACAGACTCACAAGTTGTCCTAGGTTACATAAACAATGAAGCTCGAAGATTCCACACCTTTGTCGCTAACAGAGTTCAAAAAATTCGAAAAGCAACGAATCCAGAACATTGGCACTATGTTGACACAAAGCAAAACCCGGCAGATCATGCTTCAAGAGGCCTAAATGTAACAGAATTGAAGAATTCAAATTGGTTCACCGGTCCAGAGTTCCTTTGGGAAAGGGAAATCATACCCAGTGAAGGTTATACAGAACTGTCTATGGGTGATCCAGAAGTAAAGGTAGTTCAAACATTGAGCACTGCTGCCAAGTGTCAAGATGACACACTTGAACGACTAGCCAGATGTTCAAAGTGGAATACAGTCATAAACATAGTAGCTCGAATTCAACGCTTAGCAAAAGGAATAAAAAGGAAAGAATCTTTGAATGTAGAGGAAAGAGTGAAAGCTGAAGAAACGGTTATAAGACTTATTCATCAAAGATTCTACAGTGAAGAATTGAAGAGACTTAGTCAAGAACCTAAGAGACTTCCAAACAACCACCCATTGTACAAGCTTAATCTTATTCTGCAGGATGGTATACTGAAGGTGGGAGGGAGGCTGGAAAATGCATCGCTACCTAACAGAGTTAAGCATCCAGCAATTCTACCCAAAAATTCTACCTTCACAAGATTGATTATCAATCACTACCACAACAAATCCTTGCATCAAGGAAGAAGCTTTACTCAAAGCTGTATGAGAGAAGGTGGTTACTGGATAGTGAAAGGAAGCAAAGTTATAGCAAAGTACTCCCCTTTTGTAGCAAAAACTGGACAAAAGGGGAAAACGTCTCACAACTCCACTCAACTTGGAACGTCCAATACAAAAGTTAGTTGTTCTGCTTGAGAGTAACAAAGACACTGGAGAGTTGAGAAACTGATGGAAAATTCCTCAAATTCATGTTCGAATCCTATTACTGAGAACATAGAATTATAGGTAATTTTGGTGGGAGTGTAGCTGGCCAGCTAAGACCAGTCCTAGGTTGTTAATATGGTTCACATATATGTGTATACCAAACCTGCCAATAACCTCAGTATAGTATATATGTGCATATGTTAAAGCCAAAAGCAAAATCATTGCTGTAATTTATGTCTTTGATTGTTATATGACATTTATATATTCATTGTGTTAGCAGAAGCAGAAAAGGAAAATATGCCTTTAAGAGTTAGTTAAAGATGAGCCAATCACACACAGCCTCACACTGTACAGAGCCTTAACCAATCCCAGCCAGTTTCACATTTATGCCTGTGTAAAACTCCCTGCTATGATTTTCTAGAGACACATGCTCACCAGACAGAAGAGGAAACAGACAGTTCCAATCAGAAAAGCTTTATGGAAGCAGAGAAGGCCAAATAGGTATTTAATGCACTTGTGTGTTCCTCTGTTGTTTAGTAATGCAGGTAGATCTGTATGTTAAAACTGTTGTGTGTGTTTACTTGTAGTTCCACCGAACTTATCGAACTTACGAATCGTCACTGTAGAGTAATCATAATCGAACCTATCGAATTTATCAATCTACTGAATTAATCTAACAACATAAGCTAATGAACCTATCGAGATAAGCTATCGAATCAAACCACTGTAATATGAAAGAAATAAGCTACTGTATGATAAATGAAACAAGCCATTGTAAGCAGTGTTATATGAAGAAGATTGACGTTATTAAAGAAGTTAACTAAAGTATTCGGTGTGCTCTTTAAACCTACTGCATCCATAGAGCGGCACTGGAGGAATTACAGAGTAAAGTCAGTCTAATCAAACAAAGAACAGCAATTGCATAATTTTTCTAATGCCACAGCGCACTAGGCACCAAAGGGTGCTGCGCCTGCCACACTCCAGCCCTGCCCTTTTTATATCACCTGTTGGTGGTCATCAGTGGAGCCCAAACTCTGGTCCGGACCCACCTGCTTAACTGTGGCCCCGAAAACCCGGAGTGGACTCCACATAAACTGTCAGGTATGAGCGTATGCGAGGTGACACATAGCGTCCCTCTATCACCTCGCCGTTCATACTGTCACATATCCCCCCCCTCTGCTCAAGCCCCTGCGGCTGAGCAACTGTCCCAACCAGGCAATGGACCCGGGAAAGGGCATCTACATTACTTTGCAGTTTCCCTGCTCTGTGTTCCACTGTGAATTTGAACACTTGTAGCGCGAGAAACCACCTTGTCACTCGGCTATTTTTCTCCTGGTTATCGCACATCCATTTGAGCGGGGCATGATCAGTAACCAACTTGAACGGTCTTCCTAACAGATAATATTTCAGGGCTTCCAAGGCCCATTTGATGGCCAAACATTCCTTCTCCACAATGGCATAGTTTCTCTCATGTTTGTTGAGCTTTCTACTTGAGCTTCCACAGGGTGCTCCTCCCCTTCTCTGATTTGGGACAGGACAGCACCTAGTCCCACATCAGAGGCATCAGTCTGTACCACAAACTCTGTTGTGAAATCTGGGGTCACAAGCACAGGTTGAGCACAGAGAGCTTGTTTCAGCCTTTGAAATGTGGTCTCCGCCTCGGGATTCCACCTGACCATGATGACCCCCTACCTTTTGTCAGATCTGTCAGTGGGGCTGCAATGGTGGCAAAATTGGGAATAAACCGCCTGTAGTATCCCGTGATTCCAAGAAATGCCCGGACTTGCTTTTTATTTACAGGTTGGGGCCACTTTTGAATCGCCTCAATTTTATTGATCTGAGGCCTAATGAGACCTCGACCAATGATGTAGCCAAGATATTTGGCCTCCTCCAAGCCTATGGCACACTTTTTGGGCTTGGCGGTAAGACCTGCTTCCCTCAGCGAATCTACTACCGCTTGCAAACGGGACAAATGAGACTCCCAGTCTGGACTGTGGATGACGACATCATCCAAACAGGCAGCTGCATATTGGCGATGTGGTCTTAGCGTTTTGTCCATCATTCGTTGGAATGATGCTGGAGCACCATGTAAACCAAACGGCATCCGTTTATACTGAAAGGACCCCTCGGGGGTAGAGAATGCCGTCTTTTCTTTTGCAGCTTCCGTTAAAGCAGTGTTTCTCAACTCCAGTCCTCATGGACCCCCAACAGGTCATGTTTTCAGGATTTCCCTCAGATGAAACAGCTGTGGTAATTACTAAGGCAGTGAAACTGATCAAATCACCTGTGCAAAATAATGGAAATCCTGAAAACATGACCTGTTGGGGGTCCATGAGGACTGGAATTGAGAAACACTGCGTTAAAGGAATCTGCCAATAGCCTTTGGTTAAATCTAAGGTGGTTATGTACCGAGCCGTTCCCAACCTGTCAATGAGCTCATCCACCCGAGGCATCGGGTACGCATCAAATTTAGACACACTGTTCAGTTTCCTGAAATCATTACAGAAACAAATTGTTCCATCTGGTTTTGGGACCAACACTATGGGACTTGACCACTCACTGTGAGATTCCTCAATCACTCCCAACTCTAACATGTCCTTTATTTCCTTTGCCACCGCTTCCCGCCTGGCCTCGGGTATTCTATAGGGCTTGACATTTACACGGACCCCTGGCTGGGTAACTATGTCATGCTGTATGACCGTCGTCAGTCCAGGTAGGTGAGAGAAGAAATCTCCATTTTTCCTCACAAACTCCTTAACATCATTTTGTTGGGCTACTGACAAGGTTTCCGTTATAGGTACCTGAGGGGCCACGTCCTTTTGGGGGCTTGGTACTGCCAACAAACTTTCCCTGTCTTTCCAAGGTTTTAAGAGATTAACATGATAGATTTGTTCGGGTTTCCTTTTCCCTGGCTGGTAAACTTTATAATTTACTTCCCCCACTTTCTCCCTAATTTCAAAGGGACCTTGCCACTTTGCGAGGAATTTACTTTCCACGGTGGGGACTAGCACCAGTACTCTATCCCCAGTGTTGAAGGTATGGATCCTGGCACCCCGGTTATAACCCTTCTCTGGACCTCCTGGGCTTGCTCCATGTGTTCCCGAACAAGTGGCATGACAGCTGTGATTCTATCCTGCATCTGTGAGATATGCTCGACGACACTTCTATAGGGCGTGGACTCTGTCTCCCAGGTTTCTTTTGCAACATCTAGCAATCCCCTGGGATGTCTACCATACAGTAATTCAAAAGGTGAATATCCTGTAGATGCCTGAGGTACTTCTCGTATAGCAAACATGAGATATGGTAACAAAAAATCCCAATTTCTCCCATCTTTGTCTACCACCTTTTTTAACATGTTCTTAAGAGTCTTGTTAAACCTCTCCACAAGCCCATCGGTTTGAGGGTGGTAGACCGAGGTACGGAGATGGGAGATTTTGAACAATTTGCATAGTTCTTTCATAACTCTAGACATAAATAGCGTGCCCTGATCCGTTAATATCTCCTTTGGAATACCTACACGACTAAACACCCGGACAAGCTCTTTGGTGATAGTTTTAGCGGAGGTATTACGCAAGGGAATGGCTTCTGGATACCGGGTGGCATAGTCAAGTATCACCAGTATGTGCTGATGGCCCCGGGCACACTTTACTACTGGACCCACTAGATCCATGCCCACTCTTTCAAACGGTACTTCAATTATGGGTAGAGGTACTAGTGGACTGCGAAAATGGGGTGAGGGCGCAGAATATTGACATTCCGGGCATGACTCACAATGCGCTTTGACATCTCCATGTAAGCCTGGCCAAAAGAATCTCTGGGTTATCCTCTCCTTTGTTTTCTCTACACCCAAGTGTCCCCCCATTATATGCCCATGGGCTAAGTCTAGTACCATCCGGCGAAAGGGTTTGGGGACCACTAACTGTTCTACCACCTCCTCCCCTTGCTTTACCACTTGATACAGCAAGTTAATGTTAAGAGCCATGTAGGGAAAAGACACCCCTACCTCATTTTCAACTGGTTCCCCATCAATTATTTTAATGTTTTCACGGGCTCTATTAAGTGTGGAATCTTTCAGTTGTTCCGTACAAAAATCCTCTTTTCTGACCTCTAGGTCAGGCACCACATTCTGTCCACTCTCACTAGAGCCAGCAATCATCTCTTGTTCTATATCCTCCGTGTCTGGGGTTGGATCCAACTCCTCCTGCTCCCCAGCCATTACAGAGAAAGGGAAAAGATCTACACCTTCCTCGGACACACCAACAGTTTCCACTTCCACTCTGCAGTCAAAGGGGTCAGGAGTGAGATTAGGAGTTTCCAGCGTTTCCCTAGCAGGGGAAGCTTGGTCCTCCTGACATCTCTCCCTATCCCATAACCTCCAGAAATGGGGAAAATCTCTCCCCACTATGGCTTCATGAAGCAGAGAGGGCACCACCCCCACTGAATGGGTCACAGGGCCCCAGGGAGTATCCATCTCCACCAGAGCAGTCGGGTAATTACATGTATCACCATGAATACAAATAACCCCAATAGTGCTAGGGTGTAACCTTGCAGGGTTTACCAAATCACTTTTAACTAAGGTCACAACACTACCAGAGTCTAGCAGAGCAGTTACTGGCTTTTCATCAATTGCAATCACACGCATTTGCTTTTCCATGCGTTTCTGACATGCTGCAGTACATACCACCTGTGCAAAAAGAGACATGCGTTTTCCTAAATACGCATTTTCACATTGCATAGGTTCATCATTTAAAGGACAGTTTGCAGCAATATGACCTAACGCACGACAATGATAACATATGATATGTTCAGTACTTAGACCTCTAAATGGCTTTAGGGACCTTCCTGACTTATTTGGCCAGTCTCTAGGTCCTAAGCCTGCAGTCTCATTATCTGAAATAATAGTCTTATCATTTTTTCCTGAGCCTTTGACCCATGGAACAGTCTTACCGGATCCTCCGGATAGTTTTCCACCCCTAGTTCCAGTGGGGTACGGCCCAGGTGAGTGCAAAAAGTCCGCAGCGGCTGCATATCTCTCCACCAGGTCCACCAGCTCAGTTGCAGATTTAGGGTCTCCATGACGACCCACTTCCTCAAAGTGGCAGGGAGCGCACGTAAATATTGGTCCATGACCACACGCTCCACAATCTGAGGGCCTGACAATACCTCTGGCTGGAGCCACTTCTTGGTGAGATGTATCAAATCAAACATCTGGGATCTGGGTGGTTTGTCAGCCCTGTAATGCCACTGATGCACCCGTTGAGTCCGGACTGCAATGGTGACGCCCAGGCGTGCAAGGACCTCAGCCTTCAGTTTCTCATAGTCCTGGGCATCCCCTGGTTCCAGGTCATAATAGGCTTTTTGGGATTCACCTGTCAAAAATGGTGCAAGCAGTCCTGCCCATTGTTCCTTTTTCCATTCTTCCCGAACAGCAACCCTTTCAAAAGTGGTGAGGTAGGCCTCCACATCATCCGCAGGTGTCATCTTCTGCAAAACATAGCTGGCCCGCGCCATTTTCTGCTCCACTGGCAGCGGATCTGCAGATTCCTTCTTTAATTCTAATAGGTGTTGGGCCACCTGCTTAAGGAGCTTTCGGTCTGCTTGTTGGGCTTCCGCAAACTGGCGATTTGTCTCCCATTGTGCTGCATTGGCCTGCAGCAAGGCTCGTATTATTTCCTCCATCTTCCCACTTGCTCAGGAAGTTGCCCGCATTCTCCACCATATGTGGGGTTAGCTCAGGTGGGGGATCTCCTTCCCTGGGAAAAAGGTAGACCGCACAGCAGGCTTTCTTTAAAATCTGACTGGCTGTCAGTTTTATTTAAAAGGTTTGCAAAAATATCAAAATAAACAAAACATCAAAATAAACCCTGGCCATCCAGGCACTAACTAAACAGGAGACGTTTCCTCTCTCAGAGGTGAAGGGCTTCTCCCTGTCACCCAAACAAAACAAAAGCAAACCTTTTCTTGTACGTATAGTACACACACACAGCTCTCTCAGAATACCTCTCTGAGTCCCAGGCCACGAACGACTCCTTGCTCCAGCCCTGCCCTTTTTATATCACCTGTTGGTGGTCATCAGTGGAGCCCAAACTCTGGTCCGGACCCACCTGCTTAACTGTGGCCCCGAAAACCTGGAGTGGACTCCACCTAAACTGTCAGGTATGAGCGTATGCGAGGTGACACATAGCGTCCCTCTATCACCTCGCCGTTCATACTGTCACAATATATATATATATATATATGTGTGATTTTGCGCACCCATGCTGCCCTGTAGCAGTATTTCTGCTATAGGGTGGTCAGGAAGTGCTTACAGAAGAGGTTTGTGTTACGGCGCTGCATTACTTTAACTGACAATTGCGCGGTCATGCAACACTGCACCCAAATTAAATTTACGTCCTTTTTTTCCCACAAATTGAGCTTTCTTTCGGTGGTGTTTGATCGCCTGTGCGTTTTTATTTTTTTGCGCTATAAAAAAAAAGGCTGACAATTTTGAGAAAAAAAACAATATTTTGGACTTTTTGCTATAAAACATGTCCAGTAAAAAAATTTAAAAATCAAATTTCGTCATAAATTTCGGCCAAAATGCATTCTGCGACATGTCTTTGCTAAAAAAAAAAAAAACAAAACGTGTAAATTAATTGGTTTACGTGAAAGTTATACCGTTTACAAATGGCGGGAAAGATACTGGGATTTGTAATTTTTTTTTATACTAATAATGGCGGTGATCAGCGACTTATGGCGGCGATCAGCGACTTATGGCAGGACTGCGGTGGACATTCTGACACTGGGGGGGAACTGACTTGGGGTTACTGACATCCCCGGTGACACCAATACAGTGATCAGTGCAAAAAAAACCCAAAACACTGACACTTTACTAATGGCATTGGGGAGGAAGGGGTTAACTTTTTTATTCAATGAAAGGGTTATCTGTGTGAGAGGAGTGTTTTACTAGGGGGCGGGGGGGTGTACTGCACGGGAACACACTGATCCGGAGAGATAAACTCTTCTCTCCGGATCAGCATGTCAGGAGCTGACAGGGAACTGACAGGAAGCAGAGGTGCAGTGTAAACACTGCAGCCGTGCTCTCTGTCAGTGATTGCCGGTAATCGCCCGGACACGGCAGGTAATGACCGGCCGTGACCCGGCGACTGACACCCGTGGCCGTGATCGGCGGTGCAGGTAGGGCGGTGGTGCACCTCGCGCGCCCCATACCTGTTTTGTAAAATCACGTTTTAAAACGTGGTTTTGCGCAGCTGTGCCGCCCTGCCACTGTACTTCTACAGTGGGTGGTCGGCAAGTGGTTAAACAAGCACCCTGGAGCCCCTCAACCTGCCTTGTTGGGAATCCTGGGCAAAATATCCTTTTTACATTGTGACAGATCACCACACTGTCACACGCTCCAGCCTCTGTCTTCTCTCCCCTGTCTTCTACCCCCCCTTCCCTCTCTGTCCTCTCTCTCTCTCCCATCCTTCCCCCTGCCCTCTCCCCTCCCTCTGTCCTCTCTCCCCCTCCCTTTCTTTGTCCTCTATCCTCCTCTCCCTCTGCCCCCCCCCATCCTCTCTCTCCCTCCCTTTCTCTGTCCTCTCTCCTCCCCCTCTCTGTCCTCTTCCCCCCTCTGTCCTCTTTCCCCTCTCCCTCTCTCTGTCCTTGCCTCTCCCCCCCCCGCCTGTCCATGTAGAAATCTTGAATAAAATCACTGAGAAAAAAAAATTAACAGTTTTGTATCAAGAGTCTTGAATGAAGTTATCAAAGAAATAACTTGTGAAATCATGAAAATAAAAATGTACATTGACAAAACTACACTATATGTATATGTATATATATATATATATATATACATAGATAGATACAGTGCATCAATTGCAAAAATGTATTTTTTTTTGCAGTCTAGGTCCCTGTTAGGGAGGTTCTTCTTCCTATTTGTCCTGGTGGCCATTGTCACCAAGACAGAAAGTGATAAAGAGATCCTGAGAGCGACCTATTCTTTCACAAATGTTTGTAGAAGCAGTCTGCATGCCTAGGTGCTTGATTTTATACACCTGTGGCCATGGAGGTGATTGGAACATCTGAATCAAATGATGTGGAGGGGTGTCCCAATACTTTTGGCAATATAGTGTGTTATATACTACACTAATCTGCTTTGTAATTAGGACTGCGTTAACTTGCATAACTATCATTTTAAAAACATGAAAATAATGGAGGAAAACACAATTTTCACAAAAAAATTGTATAACATATATAACTGCTACACAAGCTATTTTTTCAAATTAAACAGTAAAAATGACCTTTCTATTTCAATCTGCAACTTACTGTGATGTTCTAAAAAGATTCAAATGTCGCTTTGTTGCATCCATGGCAATACTGGGGATGTTCTGTACACTGTGTACGACAAGCCCCCTGCACTATAACTCCCTGCTCTTGTGATTGCTTCACTGCTCATTAGCACAGAATACAAGATCAAGCACTGATGTGTCCTCTGGCCTGCGCTGGTTTGGAATAAAGGAAACAAGTTTTTAGTGGGCACAATGTCCATTCTTCGATTGGACTGATCTTCACTGTTGCTGTTCCTGCAATGTTTGTGTGTTTGTGTTAGTGGAAGAGTGTATTATTTATTACAGGTACTTATATAGAGCCATCAATTTACGCAGCGCTTTACATATATATTGTACATTCACATCAGTCCCTAACCCTCAAGGGGCATACAATCTAAGGTAGTGTATTCTATACTTACAGATCACACACTCTGGGTCAGTGCACTCAAAACTCAAGTACCAGCAGAAAAGAAGGCTAGTATTCCGCAGTCACTGATCCTACGAATATTGACAAAACATGGAGAAATTGTCTCTTACAGCCTCAAAACTATCAGCCTCGATCTGACCTATATAGCTATGACATCTGATCTGATCTGATAGGTAGCCGACTTGGCTAGAATGTGGCTATCACAAGGCAGTTGTCCCTTGGAACATGAAGTAAAAAAAAGCCCTTCTTTTCTCTCCCTCTATTCATTCTTTCCCTTCCTTTTTCTTTCTTCCTTTCCCCTTCTTTTTGTACTTTTTATTCCCTTTGCTCCATTTTTTAGCTTCCTTCCTATCCTATTTCATTTATTCTTCCTTCCATTTATTCCCAGCTTCATTCCAGTTGGGATTACATTACCAACACATGGTGGATAGCTTGACACAATGTTGATGTCACATGAATGTGGCCCCTCTTGGCTCTGAGCATTGACAAGTGTGCCCACAAGCCAAAGGTACCCTCACGAGAGATGGCCCGCCTACCAATCCTTCTGTCGTTAACCCCTAACCACTTCCAATTAGTCATCCATTATGATGTTTGCTATCACTTCCATCATACTGTTCACTTTTTATTAATTATTCTCAGAGCCATTGCTAAGTGTATCCTTCTTTTAGGGGAATCACTATATATTGCCTGCACCTGCAACTTGACATAATGGTCTGGCCAGGTATTAAGACAGTCCAAAATGTCAGGACCAACAGAACATGTCTCATCTGCTGTCTGTTTTACAGTTAAGCAGCAACTTTTGCTGCAGAATTTTGGAATTTTGCCGCATTGTGATTAATGCCAAGTAATCACTTTATTCCCACTTGATGGAAAAGATTGGGCCTTGGATGAAGACACCATTGAAGATGAAATATGTTTTGAATTAATTGGACTACTTTATGTAAATTGTAAAAAAACAATCTCTACATGTCTTTTACAGCACTTGTTTAGGTTGAGAAATCTACTCCAGCCATGAGTCCTACATCTTCTAGTTTGGTATCCTGTTCAGTGAGGTCAGCTATTGCTATAGCCAAGCTTTTGACAACAAACCTAGACTGAAGCCCAGAAAATTTGTGGTTTCCATCCCAAAGCATGTGTTTCCTAAGTCAGCCTTAAAACCAGTTTTGCCTGCAATGCTCACCTCCTCTCCCATGCTGTCTTCTGCTTTTATTCATTATATGCCCTCAACCTGAATAAAGAACAGCATTGTTGGTTCACAAACTTTCCTCAAAACCAGTGCTCATTGAGTTTTTGTACCAGAACCATCAGTGTTCAGATTGATTACTGTACTAAAGGCTATTTTGTGGTATTGGATGCAACTGCATTCATGTATAGCCTGGCTCAGTTCCTGACCTGATCCTTCTTGTGCCAGCAGATAAGGTTCTAGACTTGCATCAACATTTTTCTGCTGAGGTGGCTCTAGACCCAATTCCACCTTCGCCATCCAAACCAGTTTTAGATATGCTTATACTTGTAAGAACTTGTTTAACTGTTGACCTACTGCCCCATGTGCTAGCTCAGGGGTCCTCAAACTACGGCCCACGGACCACATGCGGCCCGCCGAGGACATTTATCCGGCCCGCCGGGTGGTTTGTAATATCCGGCACACACAGGAGATACAAAATTCACTACCTCACCGGCCCCGCCCCTCACCCTCCAACCAAGTCGTCATTATGGAGATGACACGATAGGCGGGGCTCGCACAGTTCCCAGCATGCTGCAGCGGCAAGATGAGTTCCCCTATGAAGATGTGTGTCCCTGACGCATCTGCGCATGTCACGGTTTTCGACAGAAGTAGCCGATCGCCGATCAACAACCATAGCACAGAGCTGTCACAGTTAACCCCTTTTCTGCTGCACCGCTGATTACACTTACACATGCCGCTCATCCCGCGGATCACTAGCCGCCGATGCTCCAGCAAGATAGATCAAAGATGCGTATTAGGGAGCATCATGGTACGGAGACAGTTACATTGAGGGAGGGTTGTGACATGGGGAAGACACTGACATGTGGGGGGTCAGTGACATGGGGGGGTGTGACATTGGGAAGACACTGACATGTGGGGGGCTAGTGACATGTGCTGAGGACAGTGACATGTGCGGGGGTCAGTGACATGGGGGGGCTGTGACATGCGGAGGACAGTGACATGTGGGGGGCCAGTGATATGTGCTGAGGACAGTGACATGCGTGGGAGTCAGTGACATGTGGGGGCTGTGACATGCAGAGGACAGTGACATGTATGGGGCCCGTGACATGTGCTGAGGACAGTGACATATGTGGGGGTCAGTGACGTGGAGGGGCTGCGACATGCGGAGGACAGTGACATGTAGGGGGCCAGTGCCATGTGCTGAGGACAGTGACATGTGTGGGGGTCAGTGACATGGGGGGGCTGCGACATGCGGAGGACAGTGACATGTGGGGGGCCAGTGATATGTGCTGAGGACAGTGACATGCGTGGGGGTCAGTGACATGTGGGGGCTGTGACATGCAGAGGACAGTGACATGTGGGGGGCCCGTGACATGTGCTGAGGACAGTGACATATGTGGGGGTCAGTGACATGGAGGGGCTGCGACATGCGGAGGACAGTGACATGTGGGGGGCCAGTGCCATGTGCTGAGGACAGTGACATGTGTGGGGGTCAGTGACATGGGGGGGCTGCGACATGCGGAGGACAGTGACATGTGGGGGGCCAGTGCCATGTGCTGAGGACAGTGACATGTGTGGGGGTCAGTGACATGGGGAAGACACTGACATGTGGGGGGGGTTCAGTGACATGGGGGGGCCATAACATTTGAACAAAACTGCGGGTGTCATTAACTTTTTTTTTAAACTATAGTCCGGCCCTCCAACAGTCTGAGGGACAGTGAACTGGCCCCCTGTTTAAAAAGTTTGAGGACCCCTGTGCTAGCTGATCCAGCTGCAGACCTGTTGCTTCCAATTCAGGTTTTAACTTGCTCTCTTCCTATGCCAGTTGAACTAACTTTAGAACAACTGCCTTTCAGGCCAACTAGCTCAGCTCTGGACCTGACAATCATGTGCCTGTGGATCCGAATCTAGACTGGTTACTATCTGTGCCAGCTAGTCCAGCTCCAAATCTGTCAATCCTGTGTCCGTGGATCTGAATTTAGGTTGGATACCATCTGTGCCCCCTGATCTAGCTCCAAACCTGCTCATGCACAGCAAACTATAATTCATGAGCATTGGGCAACACTAGGAATAGCCTGCAGTATAAGATTCTAAATTCAGTGTTAAAGTGTTACTAAGCACGCATTGTTTCATTTATATTATAACTTCTTTCTGTATGTAATGCTAATCCCGGAGGAATTGCTTATATTTTTGCCCAGGTTTTCCCTTTTCTTCACCCCGGGCACAAAGTATTTTCCACAGCCAGGTACACACACTCTTTTGCTCATTGTCTTCAATGACCAGTCTAGGGGATGTTTGTTTTTGGAGTTTTATTGTAGAACTGGGGACAGGGATGGGGAATTTAGTAGGAAACTCCAAAATTAGAACTATTCACACTGAGGACATCTAGCCGATCTCTTAGTTGAGCACCTTTGAAGTCCTGGCTGAAAGCAGACAGCAGGCTTCTCTCATAGTTACATTGTAGTAACAAGTAGTTTAGGAGTGAGCAAAGTCCCTTTAGCGGTAGTAGTTGCAGGGCTGAGCTCATTAGTCACAGACCTGTTATGGCCAGACTGTGGCAGTCCAAAAGTAACAGAACTGAACAAAGTCCTTTGCAGTAGCAACCGTTGGGCAAGCTCTTCAGAACACTAGCCAGTGTTACGTTTTCTCAGACCCATGCTGACTATCAAGCACCAGAGGGGTAGCAAAGTACACAAAGTCCCCAAGATCTCTCAGTCTCTGTACTCACAAGTCCAAAAACAGAATGGCAACGTCCTTCCAATCTTCTGAGCGACTCTCCCTCCAGTGATACCAGACAGATCTTTGGCAGACAGCTCCCCTCAGTAAGCTTGCTGTAGAACCAGGGTCACATTTCCTAACTTCAGGCCTTCAGGTCACCCCCCTGAGGCCCACATGGCAGCAAGTGCCAGGTGAGGCAGCCTGCCTCCAGCCTGGCTTGGTGCAATCCTCACAGAAGATAAATACCCCTCCCAGCATGCAATGGGGCCACCCTCCTCTGCAATTGGCCAGGACTGTATCCATTTCATGATGTTCATTTGCCTAGCCCCTATCTATGCTCTGGAAAACTCTCATAGCTTCCTGAAGGCAGGTGGAAAAAACTCAAACAGCACCAGAGCATCATGTACAGACCTGACTAATCAATTACAGCACTCTGTTGAGCAGAATACCACACTGAATTTACCTAACAGCCTCTCTGTTAAGCAGAGAAACACAGCCATACTCATCGTAACTATACAAATCCTAGAAGCCAACTAGGATGGTGCTACATGTATATGCGTGATGGCACTGTTAATATTTAAAAAAAAAAGTACCTTTTTTCCTAATCGATATACAGCTGTCAGACATTTTCCTAATCAATATACAGCTCTTTCCCAGCCTGTCTGCAGGGAAACAGTGGCAAAATGAGTTTCTAGTCCTCTGCTACTTGTCACATATTCAAAATAAAAAAAAAACAGCCTTTGGGATACAGAGTAAAAATAAATAAATAATATCAATCAAATGGTTTAAATTGCCATACAAATATATAAATATACAGCCTTAGAATAACAAGGAGTTGAAGCCTCTATCTAGATGTAATATCCCACCCCCATTGTATTTAGCAGGTTAGTGGGCATGGAGGAGGAGGGATGGAGTGGGCTCTCATTTACCACTGTGTATACACGCACATGTGTGACTCTATAGTCACATGGGCTGCTCAGATGTGATAGGGAGGAAATGCTCAGGATAGAAATACACTGAAAATTGAGCATGTGCACTAGCTGTTAACACTGCTCTGCAAAATCCCCAACTGCAGTGGGGTCATGGACAATAGGGGGAGATAGAGAACAACAGGATCAATCAGATTTTTTTTACAGAATACAGAAAACGAACTCCATAGTGACTGAGTATGTATGAACAGCATTTAATACAGCATGTATTGACAGTTTTTAATGATGTGGGTTTAGTGAAGCTTTAATGTAATGATATCCCTGGACATGTGGGATCTCCTGCATGGTAGGGGTTGGGGAAAGACCTGGCAACCTACCCTGTAAAATAATTGCTAAGAGAATTAATGGAAAAAAGTTGCTTACGAGTGACAGTCCATGCAATCGCCAAGGGTCGGATACGACTGAATGGATAGATAGAGAGAGAATGTAATTATGCCTATGTAGAGTTACTAAGAGTTTGGTAGGTGACAAGTTATCTGCCACAAAGAAAAGCAGCTGTAGTGACAGGTCACCAATACAGTTAGTTTTTATGCATGCAATGTATACCTACATTGTACAACTATAGACTACAATGATACTGCAATGTACACCTAGAAACTACAACCAGGAATTCAGAAAAGGTGATGCAAATGTTTTTTTTTGCAAAAAATGGGCAGAATTGTCCTTTCATATGAACTCATATTTGAAATTTCTTGCTGGCTTGCAGATTAGTTGTCTCTGGGACGGAGTACCCACACAAGAAAGATAAGCATACAATTCGTGACGAGATCTCCACTGTACAGAGGTCTCCCTCACCCTACACTCCTTGTCCACCTGCACAATCAATACTTCCCTTGTTTAACCCAGCTACTAATGAGGAAGTTGGTAAACTTTTTTCTAAAGCCCACCTAACCACCTGTCCCCTGGACCCTGTTCCCTCGCAAATACTACGTTCACCCTCTGGCTCTATCCTTCAATCTTTAACTCATATCTTCAGTCTCTCCCTTTCTACTGGCATCTTCCCCAACCCTTTAAAACATGCGCTAGTCACCCCCATACTTAAGAAGGCCTCACTGGACCCCACCAATTTTTGCTACCTAAGACGCATCTCCTTAATCCCATTGGTCTCCAAATTCCTTGAATGTCCAGTCTACAACTGGCAGAGCTGCCACCTCATTGAGAATAACCGTCTTGATCCCCTGCAGTCTGTATTTCGCCAACACAACACTTCATAGAAACTGCTGTCCTAAAACTCACAAACAACTTACTAACAGCTAAAACCAACGGTCACTGTTCCTTTGACCACCCCCTTCTCCTCAAAAAACTCTATTTACTTGGCCTCTGTGACTATATTCTCTGTTGGTTTGAATCTTACCTATCTCACCGCGCCTTCAGGGCAATTCTACTTCCTCATCTCCTACTCCTCTTACTGTCGGGGTCCCCCAAGGTTCTGTCTTTGGACCTCTCCTATTCTTGATCTACATTTCTTCCTTGGGTCAACTGATAGCTTCCCATATTTTCCAATACCATTTCTATACTGATGACACAAAAATCTCTCTTTACTCCTCAGCTCACCCCACCAGTTTCCTCACATATCACTGATTTACTGACAGACATATCAGACTGGATGTCACACCACTTCCTAGAACTCAATCTATCCAAAACTGAGCTCATAATATTTCCTCCCCCGCGTGCCTCTTCCCCTGATTTCTCGGTCAGGATTAATAGCACAGCTATCAACTCATCTCCACATGCCAGGGTGCTAGGGGTAACCATGGATTCTGAACTATCCTTTCAGGCTCGCATCCAATCCCTAGTCAAATCATGCCACCTCAACCTCCGCAACATCTCCAGAAAATGCCCCTTTTAACCAGTGACACCACAAAGCTCCTAATTCACACCCTGGTTGTCTCTCGCCTCGACGACTGCAACTCCATCCTCATTGGCTTACCTTTACATAGGCTATCCCCCCTCTAGCCCATCATGAATACTGTTGCAGGCTCATCCACCTTACCAACCATACAGTGTCTGCTACCCCTCTCTGCCAATCCCTCCATTGGCTTCCACTCGCCCAAAGAATAAAATTCAAAATACTAACAACAACTTACAAAGCCATCCACAACTCTGCCCCCAGCTACATCACCAACCTGATCTCAAAATATTAACCAAACTGCTCTCTTTGATCCTTCCAAGACCTAGTTCCTGTGTCACCTCCTCCCATGCTGCCTCCAGGACTTCTCCTGAGCTTCTCCCATCCTATGAAACTCCCTACCCCAGTCTATCTGACTTTCTCCTAATCTATCCACCATTAGACGATCTCTGAAAACCCTTCTCTTTAATTTTAGCCTATGTTGCTTCTAAATAGTAAACTGCTTTTTACTTCCTCCATCAGCTCATCCCCCACAGCTATTACCTTTTGTATCACTCAACCCTTCCTCCTAGAATGTAAGCTGTAAAGAGCCAGGCCCTCTGTTTCCTCCTGTACCCAATTGTATTGTAACTGTAATGTCTACCTTCATTTTTTAAAGAGCTACGCAAACTGTTGGCACTATATAAATCCTGTATAATAATAATAATAATAAAAACAGGGGTGGCAATTTTACTGCCTGCATTAGCTGCAACTGAATTTCAGTTTTCATGGTAAAATTTGCCACAAAGCATTCATTTATCTTAAAGTGGTAATAAGCCCAACATCAAAAATGTAATATAATGCAGCTCACCAGTCATTAGATGTGGTGGCTGCATTGGTTTCCTTTTTTTTAGGCTTTTTTTCACCTGGTGATCTGACCAGTAACGCACCTCCTGTATTAGTGAGACACCACTCTGGATGAAGGAGCACAGGGGGCGCAGCAGACAGCAGCATCGTCAGTCTGGGGGAGTGTTAAATGTATTAGCAGATTTGAATACAGTAACAAATTGAAGCCAAACTCCAGCTAATACTTTATAAGCAGTTACAGTAAACAGTTTTTTTCCTTTTAGGATTAAGGTTTTACATAAATAAATAAAAGCTGATTATAGTAAGTACCCCTGCTAGCGTTAAATGGCTTGTCTCATCCCTGTAACTGGTACATTCTGCAGGAGAGCCTGTTCATTTGAGAAACAACAGACTTTCTGGTTGGATCACCAGATGAAAATAGAAGTAAATCTAATAAAGAAAATGAATGCATCCACCACATCTAAGAATTGGTAAGCTACAATATAAGAAATGTTTGCTTATGTGTTCAGTACCACTTTAATACACTCTTTACATCACAGGTCTCAGAAAATTTGCCCCAGTTTGACTTCATCAGATGAAAATAGAAATAGTTTGACTTCACCAGATGAAAATAGAAGAAAGTAAATCTAATAAAAAAAATGAATGCATCCACCACATCTAAGAATTGGTAAGCTACAATATAAGAAATGTTTGCTCATGTGATCAATACCACTTTAATACACTCTTTACATCGCAGGTCTCAGAAAATTTGCCCCAGTTTGACTTCCATACCTGTAAGCCTATTTAAATTCTGATGACTCACAGAAGACCAGCCATCTGATATCCGTTGTGGTCAGTTTGGGCTTTGCTTTTTAATCCCCCATACATGTCAATGTTAAAGTATGATAAACACACCTTAAATGCATCCTAAACCCCTGTGTACCTTTAGCTCTTACAGTTAACCTCCTTGCACCCTCAGCTTTCTATCAGTTATTGATCATCATTTTGGAGTCTTCTTGCCTCCAGGTCTTCTCTCATGTTGCAGCTTTTCCTTGGAATGTTTTTCCTCAGTTAACACATTTTTAAAGGGTCATCCCTGCTAACAAGCTGAAAAAAGACACATGAAACTACGGACAACACAATCAGATAAATATTCCACCATGTGTATATGAGCAAAAAGATCACAGAAACTTTTGAGCTTTTGAGAGGGCTATTCTTCATTATGCCAGGCAGATAGTTGCCTAAATCTAAAACTAGCCATATACAGTCATGGCCGAAATTGTTGGCACCCTTGATATTTCTCCAGGAAATCATGTATTTCTCACGAAACGTATTGCATTAACACATGTTTTGCTATACACATGTTTATTCCCTTTGTGTGTATTGGGACAAAACAAAAAAAGGGAGGAAAGAAAGCAAATTCGACATAATGTCACACAAACCTCCAAAAATGGGCTGGACAAAAGTATTGGCACCCTTTCACAACTGCGGATAAATAAGAATGTTACAAGCATGTGATGCTCCTGTAAACTCACCTGGGGCAAGTAACAGGTGTGGGCAATATAGAAATCACACCTGAAAGCAGATAAAAAGGAGAGACGTTCACTTAACCTTTGCATTGTGTGTCTGTCTGTGCCACACTAAGCATGGACAACAGAAAGAGGAGACGAGAACTGTCTGAGGACCTGAGAACCAAAATTGTGGCAAAATATCAACAATCTCAAGGTTACAAGTCCATCTCCAGAGAACTAGATTTGCCTTTGTCCACAGTGCGCAACATTATCAAGAAGTTTGCAACCCATGGCACTGTAGCTAATCTCCCTGGTCGTGGACGGATGAGGAAAATTGATGAAAGATTGCAACGCAGAATAGTCCGGATGGTGGATAAGCAGCCCCAAACATGTTCCAAAGACATTCAAGCTGTCCTGCAGGCTCAGGGAGCATCAGTGTCAGCACGAACTATCCGTCGACATTTAAATGAAATGAAACGCTATGGCAGGAGACCCAGGAGGACCCCACTGCTGACACAGAGACATAAAAAAGCAAGACTACAGTTTGCCAAAATGTACTTGAGTAAGCCAAAAGCCTTCTGGGAAAACGTCTTGTGGACAGATGAGACCAAGATAGAGCTTTTCGGTAAAGCACATCATTCTACTGTTTACCGAAAACGGAATGAGGCCTACAAAGAACAAAACACAGTACCTACGGTAAAATATGGTGGAGGTTCAATGATGTTTTGGGGTTGTTTTGCTGCCTCTGGCACTGGGTGCCTTGACTGTGTGCAAGGCATCATGAAATCTGAGGATTACCAAAGGATTTTGGGTCGCACTGTAGGGCCCAGTGTCAGAAAGCTGGGTTTGCGTCCAAGATCCTGGGTCTTCCAGCAGGACAATGACCCCAAACATACGTCAAAAAGCACTCAGAAATGGATGGCAAAGAAGCGCTGGAGAGTTCTGAAGTGGCCAGCAATGAGCCCAGATCTAAATCCCATTGAACACCTGTGGAGAGATCTTAAAATTGCTGTTGGGAAAAGGTGTCCTTCCAATAAGAGAGACCTGGAGCTGTTTGCAAAGGAAGAGTGGTCCAAAATTCCGGGTGAGAGGTGTCAGAAGCTTATTGATGGTTATAGGAAGCGACTGATTTCAGTTATGTTTTCCAAAGGGTGTGCAACCAAATATTAAGTTAAGGGTGCCAATACTTTTGTCCAGCCCATTTTTGGGGTTTTGTGTGACATTATGTCATATTTGCTTTTCTGCCTCTGTTTTATATTTGTTCCAATACATACAAAGGGAATAAACATGTGTATAGCAAAACATGTGTTAATGCAATACCTTTTTTGTGTGAAATACTTGATTTTCAGGAAAAATATCAAGGGTGCCAACAATTTCGGCCATGACTGTACCTTACAATCCAATTGTACAATCTACTAAATCTGTGTAGTGTGGGGGCCTAAACAATCTATTCAATGTACAGTGTAATCAATCAGAAAGGCCTTGTACTGTATAGTTGTTGGTAGATCTAAAAATCTGTATGTGGCCAGCTTTAGATGGACTTTTCTCTTCTGTATATGTCTGTTTATGTATATTTTGTGTGGTCATCCACTGCTAGAGAACACTTTGCTACCAAAGTTAAAGTTTTCATACACTATATAAATTTCAGTCGCTTCCTAATAAACTGGCCAAAATTAGCTCTGTCACCACCCTCCCACCTGTCATCCTTCAATTGACAAGCCAAAGGATGGAAATGTTTTGGTTGAACAGCGGCTGCATTAAATCAGAGGCAGATGCTGCCTGGACATCCTTTCAGTTGCTGACCTCAACAGCTTTTGGAGGAGCAGGGACACAGAAATCTAGCTATAAAGGGACTGATGTGAATATACAATATATAGTTACATAGTCTGGCTGAAAAAAGACAAAAGTCCATCCAGTTGAACTATAAAAAAAAGTTATAATCCTATACCCACAGTTGATCCAGAGGAAGGAAAAAAACCAGCAAAGCATTATCCAATTTGCTCCTGCTGGGAAAAAAATTCCTTTGTGAATTCTCGAGAGGCAATTGGATATTCCCTGATTCAATTTTACTTGTAAATGTTAGTATCCAGTTATATTCTGTGTATCCAAGAAAGAATCCAGGCCTTTTTTAAAGCAATCCACTGAGCTGGCCAAAACCAACTCTTGAGGGAGTCTATTCCACATTTTCACAGCTCTTACTGTGAAGAAACCTTTCCATATTTGGAGATTAAATCTCTTTTCCTCCAAAAGTAAAGAGTGCCCCCTTGTCCTCTGTGATGACCTCAGGGTGAATAACTCTACACCGAGTTCACTATATGAACCACTGATGTATTTATACATGTTGATCATATCCCCCCTTAATCTCCTCTTCTCAAGAGAGAATAAATTCAGTTCCTCTAATCTTTCCTCATAGCTGAGCTCCTCCATGCCTCTTATCAGTTTGGTTGCCCTTCTTTGCACTTTCTCCAGTTCCCCAATGTTCTTTTTTTTTCAATTGGTGCCCAAAACCGAACTGCATATTCCAGATGAGGTCTTACTAATGATTTGTACCGGGGTAATATGATATCTCTCTCTCTGGAGTCTATACCTCTTTTAATACAAGAGAGGATTTTGCTCGCTTTAGAAACTGCAGCTTGGCATTGCATGCCATTATTAAGCTTGTGATCTACCAGAACTCCCAGATCCTTCTCCACCATTGATTCCCCCAGTTGTACTCCCCCTAGTATGTATGATGCATGCATATTCTTAGCCCCCAAGTGCATAACCTTACATTTATCAACATTAAACCTCATTTGCCACATAGTTGCCCAATTAAACAGAACATTGAGGTCGGCTTGTAAGGTGGAGACATCCTGTAAGGACGTTATTCCTCTGCACAGCTTGGTGTCATCTGCAAAGACTGAAATGGGATTTTTATTTTTAGTGTGTGGTGTGTGTGTATTATTTGTTGTGTGTATCCATAGTACAGCCCAGAAACAATAGTACACATTTTGCTTTTTTTATCCTACCTAAAACACACTGACACTGATCATATTTAAAAAAAAAAAAAAATCCTGCTCAAAATTTATGGACCCTGACCTTTGACCCTTACTTGACCCAAACACTAACCTAGATCTAGCAATTTTTTTCTTTCATTTTTTTTACTATTATTCTTATTATATTATTATGTTTTTACACACTGGACAAAATGAAAAAAATGTGTTTCTTTACAATTAATTTTTTGACTAATTTTGTTTCATGTGATTAGTTAAATTTTTTAATTTGTTTTTCGGAAGTCGTTTCATTTATTCTAATTCGACCGAATTCGAAATTTCGAACATTTTTGAAAATAATTTTAACGGATTCGAAAATAATTCCAAAGGATTTAAAAATAATTTTAACGGATACGATAATAATTCTAAGGTTACAATCCATAATCCACAATCCATATGTGTTTTTGATGGTATATTGGATATATGAAGAGTTGTGTGACCATATTGGAAGTTTCTATTTTAGCAAAATTTTCACAGGGCCTTTGTTGATCATTGCTCACGTCACCATAGCGCAGCTCACAATTTTTTCTGAAGTATTTTAGTCTTTTCTAATCTATTCTGTTCTTTTCTATTATTTTATATTCTGGTATAATGTATTATCTTCCAATTCAAATTCATTCTATTCAAAATTTAAATTTCAGAAGGCAGTTAAATTCTTTCTATTTTATTCTATTCTATTGGTTTTCTATACTGTTCTATTCTTTGATTCTCTATTCTAATCTTTTCTATTCTACTCTAATCTTTTCTATTCTAATTGATTCTAATCTATTCCTTCATTTTCTGTTCTATTTTGCTCTGTTTTGCTCTATTATCTTCTATTCTATTCTTTGATTTTCTATTATAATCTTTTCTATTCTATTCTAATTGATTCTATTCTTTTCTATTCTATTCTTTGATTTTCTATTTTAATCTTTTCTATTCTTTGATTTTCTATTTTAATCTTTTCTATTCTTTTCTATGCTATTCTTTGATTAACTATTCTAATCTTTTCTATTCCTTTATTTTCTATTCTATTTTGTTCTGTTTTACTCTATTATTTTCTACTGTATTCTGTTCTATTCTTTTATTTTCTGTTCTGTTCTTTTTTTCCTCTATTCTTTTCTATTCTATTCTTTTATTTTCTATTCTGTTATTTTCTATTTCTTTATCTGTTCTATTTTATTCTATTCTTGTTTTCAAATTCAAATTGTTTTTCAAATTCGTTTTTGAATTTGAATTGGTTTTGAAATGTGTTTTTGAATTCGAATCGATTTGAATTTTGGCCAAATTTCATTTCATTATTTCAGATTTGTTTAAATTTGTTACTATTGTAATTCACAATTTAGATACATGCGAATCTCCGAATAACGGAAAATTCATCCAAATTTTGATCCGGAACGAAATGAACTGCACATGTCTATTACACACACATTTGTTTACGATCTCTCTGCAATGAGAGAGATACAAAGTATCTATCTCCCATTCAGAGAGAAAAAAAAACACAGAGGTGGACTGCACAGTGACTGATCACTATGATAGCCAATAAGAAGCTATCGCAGCGATCAGGTGACCTGGAACTGATAGTTCCAGGTTCCGATCACTAGTACAGTACCTGGGGCTCAGCCTGGTCTTTGTGCTGGGAGTGCGCTAGACAGGTACACATATATGCGGCCTCACAGAAAAAGAGCCCTGTTCTGTGAGACCACATATATGTGTACAGTCGGTGAGAAGGGGTTAAAGTGATTGTAAACCCTTACATATACCCAGTGAAGTGACTGGCCTCAGGTGATACACAGAGATGAAGCAAATCCTCCTACATAAATTGTACCTGTCTATTTGCAATCTTCTCTTCTCTAAATCCATTCAAAGTGCACAACCTATAAAGCTTGTCTGAGAGTTCAGAAGGCAGGGGGTGGAGAGCTGAATCTACACTATGCAGAGGTCAGTGAGGAGAGCTTTGAGAGCTGATTGGAAGGAAAGGAACACACCTCCCCCTTCACACAGTTCACAGGAACAGAGCTGAGGCTATCAATCCACTGGAGGTCCCTCCCCTGTCATCATTTTTCTCTTGGTGTCAGGAAAACTTGTCAGAAGTGATTCATGTTGATAGCAGAGTAAGGAAGCAGCAGACAGAAATGACTCCCATTGCTCTTAATTGAGACAAGTACACACTATAGAGGGATATGCTTTGTTCATATTTCATATCTGAGGTTTACAACCAGTTTATGGGTAATAAAAGGTACCCTGATTGCACATCACCTGATGTTCTTACTTCTACAATTAGAACTGGTCATTAAATATATCCTGGTACACATGGTAAATCCAGCAGGCAGTTTGGAAAAAAAAAACGCCGCCCTCCCCTCAATCAAAAACTGGGTCAAAGAGATGGACCCTATCTGTGAGATGGAGGAATTAACTCTTTCTTATCAGGACAAATACTAAACCTGTTGGATTTCGATATATATATGCATGTTTGAATTGAGAGGGTGGGATCAGTTAGAGCAGGTCACAGGAGCAAAACAGGTAAGTGTTCTTATCCACTTGCCCTCCAGATGATTTACCCCCCCCCCCCCCCCCGACCAGCCCATTTTTTGCGACACGGCGCTGCGTTACTTTAACTGACAATTGCGCGGTCATGCAACGCTGTACATAAATGAAATTTGTGGCCTTTTTTTCCCACAAATTAAGCTTTCTTTTGGTGGTATTTGATCGCCTGTGTGCTTTTTATTTTTTTGCGCTATAAATAAAAAAAAATTGACAATTTTGAGAAAAAAAACAATGTTTTTGACTTTTTGCTATAAAACATGTCCAGTAAAAAAATCTAATTTCATCATAAATGTAGGCCAAAATGTATTCTGTGGCATGTCTTTGCTAAAAAAAAAATTTCAATATGTGTAAATTAATTTATTTTTGTGAAAGCTATAGCGTTTACAAATGGCGGTATATATACTGGAATTTTTTTATTTTTTATTTTTTTAATACTAGTAATGTCAGCGATCAGCGACTTATAGTGGGACTGTGGCAGGCATTCTGACACTGGGGGGAACTGACTTGGTGTCACTGACATCCCAATGACACTAATACAGTGATCAGTGCTAATAAAAAGCACTGACACTGTACTAATGGCACTGAGCATGAAGGGGTTAACATCTGGGGTGATCAAAGGGTTAACTGTGTGCTGTTTTACTGTGTCAGCACATTGCTTTGTATGGCTCTGCTATGGAGAGTAATACAAAGCAGTGTGCTGGAGCTGACAGGGGAGAGATCTGTATTGTTTACATACAAGTCTCTCCCCCGTCAGAGATACTCTACGATCGCCAGGTGCAGGTGGGGAATCACCAGCCAGGACCCGGTGATCGACAGCTGAAGCTGTCAATGGCGCCAATTTCTGCCATAGGGTGGTGGGCAAGCGGTTAAGGAATGCCAAAACTGGATAGAGTGAGGGAAGATTTAGAAACTCTGATGGATGTTTCCTGCTATCTAGGCCTCCATTAGAGAGTTCCTCCTCACTTACTATTCTGGTGACAGAGAATTCACAGTACAGCAAGAGAGGGAACATCTACAACAGCAGCAGGTTTGTGCTTCTCTAGAGTAGGGGAAAGTTAGAAGCCCTGCCAGTATTTTATTTCTCTCTTTACCCTATGGAATACTTTCCCCCCATGTTCCTACCTAGTGACAGTAACTGAGGGGAAACTTGTCTAATGGAGCCCCAGATAGCAGCAAAAACCTGATAGAACTGCCCTCACTTTACCTTTTGAATGGAATGAAACAAAACAGCAAACACAGGTAGAAAACTGAAAGAAAAGGTTCCAAATAAAATACAAAAATGACAATGTGTTTGAGGCCAGGCTACTGAAGTAAAGAAAACTGGAGTTCTTGTGTATGTACTGTATGTTGAATCAATTATACTGGTGTTACTCTGCCCTCTACTGGACAGAAAGCAAACTGGCAATGCTGTTTGGGATATACTGTACTGTATTGCATGGAATGTTGGAAGGTAAAATCCAGTCTATCCTGTATTACAAATATATAGGGGGAGATTTACTAAACCTGGTGCGCTCAGAATCTGGTGGAGCTGTGGCCAGTAGCCAATCAGCTTCTAACCTCATCTTGTTCAAATAAGCTTTGGCAATAAAACCTGGAAGCTGACTGGTTTCTATGCAAAGCTGTACCAGCTTTAAAATTAACCCCCATAATGACTTCATATATTTCAAGGGACCTGTAGTGAAAGATGGGAATTTTCTGTAATCACTCACAAGAATAGTCAACATCCCTATACATGATTTGATGTGAAACAGTGTATATTCCCGGATGATGGCAACAATAGGTATGATGGAAGGGGCCCATATTAAGAGGTTAACTTCCCTTACAGTAGCTGCAGGAAGTGAATGCTATTAAATGATATAGCTTCTCACAAACTGCATTAGAAACTGCAGAAAGTCAGATAGAGCTTTCCTCATTTCCTGGTTGGAGGATGTCCAGCATCATCTGGTTGGAGGATGTCCCTAACCAATTCAATACCGGGCAATTTTGCACCTTCCTGCCCAGGCCAGTTTTCAGGTTTCAGCGCTCTCACACTTTGAATGACAATTGCGCGGTCATACAACATTGTACCCAAACTAAAATGTTATCATTTTCTTCACACAACTAGAGCTTTCTTTTGGTGGCATTTAATCGCTGCTGGGGTTTTTAGTTTTTGCTACATTAACAAAAAAAGACCAAAAATTTTGAAAAAAAAACACATTTTTCTTTGTTTCTGTTATAAAGGTTTGCAGATAAATAATTGTTCTTCATAAATTTAGGCCAAGATGTATTCTGCTACATGTCTTTGGTGTAAATAACCCAAATTAGGATGTATTTTTTAGTTTGTAGGAAAGTTATAGAGTTCACAAACTATGGTATAGATCTGATTATTGATCAATCCTGAGTACTGACAGCCAATCTATTTTCTTGAGGTCCAAGAATGTCAGAACAGTACAGATATCCCCCAAATGACCCCTTTTTGCAAAGTAGACAGTCTGACGTACTTCATAAGAGGCATGGCGAGTTTTTTGAAGTTGTATTTTTTTTGTCATAATTTTTCGGAAAATGAAAAAATTAAAAAAATTAGTTTCACTATTTTGTTTTTACATATTGTCACCAGTGCAGTACAGCATCATCATATAACTGGCATGGCGGTGATCAGGGACACTGACTGGTGACCGTAGGAAAAAAAAAATATTTATTTTTTATTTTTTTTATTAATTGTTTTTACTTTTTGTTAAGATTTTTTTTCATATTTCACTATGACCAAAGTAGTACAATGTTACCATAGTAACATTGTACTACTTTGGGGAAGTAATCAGTATTTTTTTTTTTTTTTTTTTTACACAATTTGCTTATAGCAAAGAATTACTTTGCCATAAGCAAGCATTTACCTGAATGACATCGATTCATTCAGGGTTTTTTCTTTTTTGTGCTTAGCTGTGATTTGGCCACAGCTAATCACATGACATGTGCATGTGATTAGCTGTGACCATTCACAGCTAGACACTAGTATACAATGGATGGCACGAATGAATCCATCCATTGTATACAACTGTCATGTGACCTGCTGTGATTGGTCACAGCAGGTCACATGGTACCGGCAACTGGGGGCGATACTCAGATCTGTCATCGGCCGTGTCCGAGGTACACGGCCGGTGACAGATTGCGCCGCTGCGCGGCTCTGCAGGAGCGCAATCTGCGCATGTGTGGGAGGACGCCATATGGCGTCCACCCGGAACGCTGATGACATTTGCCGGCCGCCGTTCGGCCATAGGGCGGGCGGCAAATGGCTAAACACTTACCTGGCTCATCTGCTCCTCTCGCTTTCTGGACTCACAGGAGACACTGAGAGAAGTGGGAGCCATGGGCTCCAGTTGCTGTCAGCCAAATTCTTGTGAGGAGGGAATGAATGCATGGCTTGTCATTGCTGTGTGTGTCTATAGATGCACACAGCCCAGCTCAGGAGCATGTTCCCACTTAGCACACAGTTTGCTAAGGATGCACTCAAAGGAGCAATAAACAGACAGTGCCAGCGGGGGATCCCAGAATAGGAGGTAAGGGACCACTCTGTGTAACATCATTGCACATAGCCCGCGAGTATAACATCTTTTTTTATTTTAATGCAAACAAATGTCCTTTACTATCACTCTGGAGAGATTCTCGGGGGGAGGGGCATTATCAAAAACTGGTACACAGAGAAAAACACTGCAAATTCTACATATATGCACACATATTTACCATTTTATGCTCCAAATAAATAAAGGCGCAACAATTTGTTAAAACTCTACTCCAGGATAGAACCCTCCACCACCCTGCCCCTTCCACCCATCCCCCTCTAACTATTTTCTACGTTAACAGTTCCCCAACCACCCTATAGCACAACTACTGCTACAGGGTGACAGAGCTGTGCAAAATCACGTATATATATACAGATGATTTTACATTTTTGGGTAGGGGCCCTACCCGTGCTGCCATTGGTGGCTACAGCTGTCGATCACCAGGTCCCGACCGGAAATTCCCCGCCGGCACCCAGTGATTGTCAAGGAACACTGTCAGGGGAGAGGTCTATATGTAAATGACACAGATCTCTCCCCTGTCAAGACCAGCGCGCTGCTTTGTATTGCTCTGCATAGTAGAAAAAATCCAATTTTCTTAATCGTACATCACAGGACACAGAGCAGGCTATAATCATTACTATCTGGCATGACCTAAAGCAATATACTTGAGGGGACGGAGACACATATAAAAAACACTGCCAACAGGGAAGGATCTATTGTGCTGCCCTTAATACACTACAACCAGAGCCGTATCTTCCGCAGCCCTAACATCCACTTGGTAAAGCCTTGTTTATGTATGTACAGAAGACCAAGTGGCGGCTTTGCAAACCTGGGCCACTGACGCCTAATGATAGGTCACCCACGAGGTCCTCACACCTCTGGTAGAGTGTGTCTTAACCCGAAAGGGTGGAACTTTCCTCTTCAAACTGTAGGCTTGAATGATTCGCTGACGGAGCCAAAGAGAAATAGTCACTTTAGATGCTGTCTGCCCCTTCCTGGGCCCTTCTGGCAACACAAACAAGGACTCGGGTCTTCTGGTCTGTCCCGACCTCTTTAGATAGACCGTGATGGCTGGCACTACATCCAATAAATGCAGCCATCTTCCTGCTGCAGACAGAGGATTATGGAAAAAAAGGTAGGATAATGTCCTGATTCAAGTTGAAACCAGAAGCAACTTTAGGCAAAAAGATGGATAAGGGAGCAGCACCACCTTATCCTGGTGTAAAACCAAAAATGGCTCTTTGCAAGAAAGAGCTGCAAGCCCCGACACTCTTTCTACCGAAGTCACTGCAATCAAAAACAGTACTTTTCTTTTTTCTTTTTCCAAAATAGATTTTTGTTTGGTTTTTAAAATATAATTACAAAAAGAATAATAGGATGGTGAGAAATAACACAATATCACAGTATGGATGTTGTGATAGAGTTTAACAAACAGAGGAAATTAGATCATTCCTAACAGTCATAGTAATTTAGTAAGATTAATCATTTAGAATATCAAAGAAAAGATCTAAACATAGTAATGTCTAAAGCTACGCTTCTAAACCAGTTGGTCCAGGGTTTCCAAGTTTTATCAAATGTGATGATTCTATCATTTAGGTAATCTAAAGATCTCTCATAAATGAAGTGGGGTTGAACTAGCTCAATGCCTTCTTTTAGCGAAGGAGCGAAGTCTTTTTTTGCAGTGTCTAGTAATGGTAAGTCTTGATGCTACAAGAATATGTGTCACTAATACTCGATACTGAATTGGATATAAGTCTATATTTATGTTCAGAATGGCTAAAGTAGGACTTGGTTATTTTGGTATTCCAGTAATTTCCGATATTATGTGGAAAAGTTTATACCAATAGCTTCTAATATTTTTACATGTCCACAATGTATGGAGTAGGGTGACAATCTGACCACAGTTTTTCCAACATTGAGAACTGTGTTGCTCTGAAAATGTAGCCATTTGGTAAAGAGTTAGATACCATCTTGTGGAGATTTTGTGAGTTAGCTCCCAAAAATTAACACATCTAGTAGCTGAGAATACAGTTTTGAATGCATATTTCCATTGTTTATTAGAGATTTCAGTCTCTAATTCTTTTTCCCATGTAATTAAGGGAGTAACCTTGTTGAATTCTGATTTATGTTGAAGAAGGTTATAAAAGAGGGTTATACCCCCTGGTTTAGGAGTAATGGCGCTGTAAAACTAAAGATATTTTGGGTATATATATTATTTTTATTGAATGTACAAGTAGCAGCCTCCTAGATTGTAAGCTCAAAAGAGCAGGGCCCTCGAACCCCTCGTGTATTGTTTTGTTACTGTATTGTCTCATGTTCTGTCCCCCACTATAATGTACAGCACTGAGCAAACCTTTCTGGTTCTATATAAATACTGTATAATAATAATAATGTGTATATAAGCTGATTTTTCAGAGGGAAGGAGATAAAATTCTTTCATAAGGAGTTCAAAATGTTTTCTATTGGGGGGCATGCGCGCCAGGGATGATGGCAGACGTGTCCTGCTGAGCTCCGCTCATCCCCGGCCAGGAGTGACTCACCCGCGCCGCAACGCTGCATTTCCTCGGCCTCGGGTGAGTCACGTATCCCCGAGCACCCGGCACAGCATCAGTGAGAGGCTTCTATGGGGAAGATAGGGCGCTGGAAGCCCCCCTCCCCGCAGCCTCAGGACCCGCGGCCCTCGCCACTGCGGCGCTTCCTGTACAGGCCGCAATCCCCGGCCTCTAGTGAGAACAGAGGTCCGAGAAACGATCCCGGACCTCTAGTGGCCGTGGAGGGTACTGCACCCTGTATATCTCCAGCACAGCTGCAAGCCTCTCCTCTGATCCATCCACAAATGGGGGATCACGACCCCAAATTGACAGCAGTTGAGGCTATGGACAACCCTACTCCAGGGTATCTCCCAGCCTCTAGCCTGAACCCTCAGCCGACAAAGTCGTCTTCTCCGCTCACAATCTCCACGTTAAACGACAAGTTGCAAATTTTTTTACGAAATATTACCGCCTCCATAGCCGCTGAAGTGGGAAAATTGGCTAATGAGCTCAGAGGGGAAATAGCCCAGTTTGGGGACCGCACGGATAAATTGGAAAGTAAGTTTGATGATTTGGTGCAATACGTTCACGTTTTGGAGGAAGACAACGCCTATCTGAAACATTCCATGTCCCAAATGCAACTCCAGCAAGAGGACCTGGAAAACAGGGAACGGCGCCAAAATATCTGCATACGTGGTATGTCCGAATCCGTTGCTGATGCTCAATTGCACCGCCATCTACTGTCCTTCTTCATTGCTACTGCCCCCATGGTTCAAGAAGCAGATTGGCGGATGGATAGGGCTCATCGCTCTCTGGGCCCTAAACCAATTGAGGGGATCAATCCACGTGATGTTATAGTCCGCTTCCACTACTTTCAAAGTAAAGAAGCCTTACTATCAGCGGCCCGCCACAAATCTTCCTTGGAGTTTAAAGGTGATAAACTCCAACTCTTCTGTGATCTTTCTCCAATTACTCTTGCCAAGCGGCGTGCTTTGAAGCCGCTCACTACACATCTTCAGCAACATCGTGTCCTGTATCGTTGGGGGTTTCCCTTTAAGCTGGTGGTTGTTAGGGACAACACCCATGTTGTTCTCCGAGATCTTCAAGAGGCGGAATCTTTCCTAAAGCAGTTGGGACTTCCACCTCTACTAGATGATATGTCCTCGCCGCCGCCTACTCCATCCCGTCCTTCTGCCACCCCTTCCAAGATATGGACACCTGTCCGCGGAGGTCGGAGGAGACCCACACGCACACCGCAACGTCCACGCCCTTCCCGATCAAGCGACCCACCTGCCTGATGATTTCCAGGGGTGACCTTTTGTGGCGAATTTCGTGCTGTTTTGTTCGGCCATAGCCTTGCTGGGTGCATGTTATTTTGTTTTTGTTTCTTCTGGCCGGGTTTGACGTCCTCCCGGAAGTGTCGGATGTCGTGCTGCCCCCGATACTGTCTAGCCATTGGCCTAGACGACTTGGGCTTAGTTGACGTTCCCAAGTTTATATCCTTGCGGATACCTGTTCTTCATTGTGTATTTTTTTCTGTTATGTTTTTTGAATGTTTTCTGTTTTTTTCTTTTTTTTTTGTTACTATATCGATGGTACTCATCCATTTGTCATGCTAATACATGTAGCCCAGTCACCGTTTTTCTATAATGGCTTTGAGGTTTCTGTCATATAATGTTAAGGGCCTCAACTCTATTCAAAAAAGGTGGATGGCTTTGAAGGAATTTCGATCCTCAGGAGCAGACATAATTTTTGTCCAAGAGACCCATTTCAAATCTACAGGCTCCTTTCGTTTTGCCTCGAGATTTTTTTCCCGAGCCTACTCGGCCTTTGATCCTTCTGGGAAGGCCGGGGCGGCAATTTTGATTGGGTCACATTGCTCCCTTCGGGTTGTTTCCTCCAAAGTTGACCGACAGGGTCATTTCATTATTTTGGAGTGTATGCTTGGTGAGACTCCCCTGGTTTTGCTGAATTTATACGCCCCTAACACGGGTCAATTGCAATTCCTATCCCGAACTCTCGCCGAACTGGATTCCATTTCCACTTCGCAGGTGATAGTTGGGGGAGATTTTAATCTGATTCTTTCCCCCCATAAAGACAGGAAGGTTCTTTTTGAGTCCACCCCCTCGAAGCGGCAATGCTCCTCTTCCAAATCCTTTCGTAGACTAATTAGGGAGCATCGTCTCTTTGACGCATGGCGGATTAAACATCCTCTCCATAAACAATTCACTTTTTACTCCACCCCTCACCGTAGTTATTCTCGCCTAGACCACTTTTTCGTTTCTGCCCCATTGCTTCCACTTCTGGTTTCTTCTGATATTAATCCCATCACTTGGTCCGACCATGCCTCTTTGACTTTAAACCTTTTTTTCTCCCCTGTTATATCCAAACCTTGTCATTGGCGCCTTAATGAAACCTTTCTTTCCACAGATCATCTTAGAGATGAATAGTCGCAGGGACTTGATACCTACTTCACCCACAATGTTGGCTCTGTAACCTCCTCCTCTACTCTATGGGAGGCCCATAAGGCGGTTTTTCGAGGGCTTTGTATTTCTATGGGTTCTCGTTTAAAAAAGTCCTCGGCGAGTGCTAGGGCTTCTCTCATACAACAACTATCTTGGGCGGAAAGACGGTTATTGGCTAAGCCGTCTATTCCTGGGCTCCAGAGGGTAATTTCTCTACGGGACCAAGTTAAAGCTCTTGACTCCAGTAAGACTGCTCAATCCCTCCTTTGGGTTAAGCAGAAATTCTACGAATTTTCCAATAAGCCCCATCGTATGTTAGTCAACCGTCTCAAAGCTCAGTCCCCTTCTTTGATGCCTGACCTACTAATACAGCCAGATGGAGGCCCTACTTACGACCCTCGGGATATGGCAACTCTTTTTGGCTCATTTTACGGAAAATTGTACAACTGTTTAACCCTGGACTTGCATCCTCCCCTCACACAGTCATTATTTGATAATTTTTTTGACACATTGTCACTCCCGAGAATCTCACCTTCAGACATTGCCACCCTTAATGCTGATATTACACTAGAGGAATTATTGGACACAATCAAAATTCTCCCTTCTCGTACCGGACCGGACGGATTGCCCTACTCCTACTATAAAACTTTTATTGGTATTCTGGCCCCGCATCTCCTCTCTCTATATCACAATCTTTTTAAGGGAATCATACCCCAAACCGAATTCTCCCGTGCATACATCTCGGTCATCCCTAAACCCGATAAGGACCAGTCTATCGTGGACAACTACCGCCCCATTGCCCTACTCAATTCCGATTACAAAATTTTTACCAAAATTTTGGCCAACCGATTGTCCGGAATCATCTCCAAGATCATACATAGGGACCAAGTGGGCTTTGTACCTGCCAGACATGCCGCAGATAACACTAGGAGAACTATTGATTTGGTTGATCTGGTTAACAGGTCCTCTACCCCTACTGTGTTATTAAGCTTGGATGCTCAAAAAGCTTTTGACCGTTTAAGCTGGCCTTATATGTTCATGGTCTTGGAGAGATTTGGTTTCAAAGGTCCATTTGTAGTAGCTTTGAAGGCCCTCTATTCATCCCCCCTCTCGCAGATCAGATTAGCTTCTTTTCTCTCACCTCCCTTTCAGATGTCAAACGGTACACGTCAGGGCTGCCCACTCTCTCCTTTACTGTTTATTCTTTGTCTGGAACCTTTAGCCATCGCTATTAGGTCAAACCCGGATATTCGCAGGATACAGTCACATTCCCATGAGTACAATTTATCGTTATTTGCAGATGACATTCTTCTCACGCTCACGAGTCCCCATACTTCTTTACCGATTTTGCATAAGACCTTGAAACAATTTGGGGCTATTTCAGGTTACAAAGTCAATACGTCCAAAACTGAGGCACTCCCAATACATGTCCCGCCTATCGTTCTGTCCTCGCTTCAGGACGCCTTTCCCTACCGGTGGTGTACACGCTCTTTAAAATATTTAGGTACTAATATTTCTCTTTCTTACCAATCCATATACGAGGCCAATTTTCCCCCTTTGTTCATAGCACTTTCTCGCTCTCTGAAACATTGGGATACCTTGCCCATCTCTTTCCTCGGACGCATTAACGTTCTAAAAATGACCGTGTTACCCAAACTCTTGTACCTGTTTGCGACTCTCCCCGTTCCCGTTCCTATGTCCAAGCTTCACTCCCTTCAGAAATCTTTCCTACACTTTATTTGGCACAATAAGAGGCACAGGATTGCACGTTCTGTTCTGCTCTCTCCGCGCTCTAGGGGAGGATTGGGAGCGCCGGATATAATCAAGTATTATTATGCGACTCACCTTCGTTTTCTTATGTCATGGTCCACGCAATACCCTCCCAATACATGGACTGAGATTGAATCTTTACAACTGTCCCCAGTTCATCCATGTTCCCTTCTTTGGTCAACCGCGGCAGTGGATGTCTCTTCCTTCCGTCATCTATTCCTTGGTCCCATGCAATTTTCATTGATGGTATGGCAGAAATGTAAGGCTCAATTCACGCTGGCCTCTGAATGCTCCCCTCTGACAAATATCCTCTATAACCCTAATCTGCCAGACAATATGGCCATATCCCGGATGTCTCTTTGGGTGGTATCCAACCTTTTTCAATTGCGTCACTTGGTACATCCAGTGACTCGTAAACTACATTCATTCCCGGATCTCCAGAAAAAAGCTTCTTTACCTCCTCATCACCTATATATATATTTCCAAATACGCCATTTTTTCTCTACTTTATCATCCTCATTGATCCTGGGGAAGCCTACACCCTTCGAACGTTTATGTATGCAGGGCCCCCACCAAAGGGGTATCATCTCCACTACTTATAAACTTCTTATGGACGCATCCCCTTTATCTAATGAAACTCACCTTTACATGCGTAGGTGGTCTCAGTTTGTACAACGTGATATTGATTTACTAACGTGGAAGACTATTTGGGTAAATGCATCTAAATCTTCTGTTTGTGTGGTTTTTAAGGAAAACATTTACAAGATTATGATGTTATGGTACAAAACACCTGAGGTTCTTCATGCTTTCAACCCGAGTGCTTCTCCTGTCTGCTGGCGCTGTGGGAAGGATTCTGGTTCTCTCTATCATATTTTTTGGACATGTAAATCTATTGTTCCTTTTTGGGAGGAAGTCCGTTCCTTGTTGCAATCAATGGTGCATGCCTCGCTCCCTTTTGACCCTCTGCATTTTTTGCTGGGCTTGCCATTCCCGGGTCTATCTAACCCTGCCAGAAAACTTGCTGCTCATGTGCTGACCGCGGCCAGGAGAAGTATTCCTATGGGTTGGTTATCTTCTACTCCCCCTACAATGCTGACTTTGTACAAACTTATTGCTGAAGTAAGACGGATGGAGTATTTGACTGCCTTACATAATAGTTCATCTGCTGTATTTGAGTTGATTTGGCTCCCGTGGGATTCCTTAATTTCCTCTTTGCCGGTCTGAATCTAAGATCTTGATTGTTTCCGCACTGATTTTATATGACTTTGTATGACTTTATTGGATGTGTAGTTATTCCATCGATGTTTCTTTCTGTTATGTTTATAATTTTACTTATTTGAAAACCAATAAAAATTGTTAATACAAAAAAAAAAAATGTTTACTATTGTATTTTACACAACTATCTTGTATTGTGTGTATTATATTTCCAATTCGAGATATCTATGCTAAGCATTACAACTTCTGGGGCTGTATAGGGAGAGGATCTGTTTGGGAAGAATCTATAGGCATGGAGCTGAAGGATTTCCAGGCTTTTGTGAGATGGGGAAAATAGCTCTCATTGTTTGAACACTGTTTGTGTGCAGTAAATTATGGTGTGGAGTAAATTAATGTTTTGACTGACATTCTGCGGTTTAGCCACAAGATGTCGCTGTTTTTCTAACACAGGCTCAGACTGCATAGATATTTGTATATTCATGAAGAGGTGGAGTTTTTACACAGAGTTGGGGATTTTAATGAACAGGAAGAGGAGACTGCAGGCATGTTTTGGATGATGCTGAATGCAGGAGCCATGTTCTGGACGATGCTGAATGCAGGGGCTGTGTGAACTGAGAATCCGATGACATCCAGGTGTGAAAGCGTCCCTCACTAACCAGAGATTTCTTCCAGGAAGGCTGATGAGAGCAGAGGAACTAAGTAACATTTGTTCTGTTCAGAGTCACCAGCAGATGCAAAGCAGACCCGGGTCGGTAAGATCGTGCACGCACCTCATTTCAGTGTTGGCGCCCAGAGACTGAGTCCAGGCCGATAGTTAGTTAGTTAGGGTCTCTGTTTGTGTCAGGCCGCAAGTGTTGTTACTGATTATTGGAAGGACTCCACCACTTAAAGTGACATTTCACATTGGAGAACTGATAAAATCCTACAAACTCAAGCCAGACTGGCGTTTTGCTCAGAAGGAATACTCAGGCACGTGCTACAGGATCATTTATGGGAGGGGGAATACTGTAGATTTGTGTAAGATTGTAAGCTGTTGTGCTGCACCGCAGGCTAGCCCATACCATACACCCATACACTGATTCCTGCTCTGTTAGGGTAATAACAGGTAAGGTGTGGCAGCTTAGTTGTGCCCACCAGTAGATAAATTACTTCAATTTCTACCTTCATCCATCAGAAGGCGCCGTGCTGTGCAGCACAAGGGTCTCAGCCTTTGGGCTGGGTGTATGTAAATTTATTGTATGTTCCTAGCATTTGTGGTTGTGTTTACTTGCCACATCTAAGTAAAATTCTGTTGTAGCAAAAGCTGGTGTTGGGGTTGCTTTTCTCAATTTACTGTATCCTGGGGAGCCTACCCCGATACACAGCTTACACTTTGACTGAGGCTCGTATTGTTATGGCACTTAAGTCCGTGGCACTTAAGGCACTTAAGTCCGTGGTAGAGGTTAGAGTTTTTCAATATCACACAATTTTGTGTCGTTTTTCACTGTAAACCAGTGTTTGAGTTAATCTAGTAATGATGCTTTGTGATAGTCTCTAATATCAACAAATCCCATTCCTCCTATTTTTTTTAAGTTTGATTAATATATTATGTGAACATCTAGGTCTAGCAGTCCCCCAGACATATTTTTTAAGCATAGATTGTAGTTTTGTTAGGTATGAAGATTTGATTGGGACTGGAATTGATCTAAATAGGTAAAAAATCTGTGAGAATATGAACACGTTGAATGCCGCAAGTCTGCCAGACCAGGACAACTCATGTTTAGCCATTTGGTTAAGATGGGTTTGAAGTTTTGGAATAAATTTTGAATAATTTAGATCTCCTAGATCCGAGATTTTGCTAGTTAATATTATTCCAAGATAAGGAATGACTTCATCTTCCAAGATAAAGGGAAATTTGTTTTGAAGATGTGTTTTTAGAGTGTAGTCTATACCCAGGTTTAGGATGTTAGATTTGGATGTATTTATTTTATAGTATGAGATGTTACTGAATTGTGTGAGAATTTGTTGGCTTACTACTAAGGAAGTAAAGGGATTAATTAGCATTAGAATGATGTCATCTGCAAAGAGAGTTATTTTGTGGTAATTTTTACCTATATAGAAGCCATGTATTTCCGAATTAGTTCTTATAGATTCAGCAAGAGGTTCAATTAATAGGTTAAAAATTAATGAGAACAGTGGGCATGCTTGTCTGGTACCATTAGTAATTAACCTCCCTAGCGGTCTGATTATGTCCATATTTCTGTGCTGAAAGCGGTACATTTTTTTTGCATGGAAATATGTAGGCCTGTAATTTTTAGGAATAACTCACTGAAATCTGTTCGAACAAGAGTCTAGTAACCATCCCGGATATGATAAAACTTGAAACACGAAATCATAAATTATAATTTAATAAATACCCATAAAAAATAATAATATAATAATAAATTTAATTCAATAATATAATCAAACCAAAAACATTGAAATTTGAAATAGAGCGCCAAGTTAGCACATCGCTGAGCTCAGTCGCAGAATCGTTTTCAGTGTCTGATGACGAATTTCCCCACAAATCATTATCACTCAATTCTGCAAGTGGTTCTAATTTACTATCGCTGTATTCTAGCTGGTCTGAAACCGCTTTTGACCTAAAGGGACGCTTTTTGGATGCCATGGACTTTTCTCAGTTTCCAGGCAGATAGAACAATAAAAATGCAGGCAGGGCACAGGACAAAGCACTAGGGACAAAATGTATGTATGTAAAATGCTTTGAAAAAGTAATGTTTTACTATGTGATTTTAGTTTATTAGAAAATGTCAGTTTTTAAAATTTTCTAATTTCCCGCCGGTTCTGGCCCCGTACGCCCCGACGCCTGCAGGGACCGGAAGATGGATGCCGGCATCGGCCAGAGGAGATGGCCGGGGACACTGCAGAGGGGACATCGCAGGAGCACAGGACAAGGTAACAGCTGCAGGGAATCCCTGAGAAATGCTTCATGGTGTTCCCGAGTGTAGCTCGGGGTTACCACTTCTGGTACTGAAACTTTACCCCGAGTTACACTCGGGAATACAGCCAGGGAGGTTAAGAATGATAGCATGTTAGATACATATACTTGGGCGGAAGGGTTTGAGTAGAGTGCTGAAATAGCATTAGTAATTGTTCCCGAGAATCCAAATTTATGTAGTACTTGGAAAATCTATGCTTAGTATATCCTATCAAAAGCCTTTTGGTGTCTAAAGCAAGTAGTAAGGAGGTAATTTTTTGTAAATCTGTGTAATGAATTATATTGATTAATCTCTTAGTTGTGTCAGATGTTTCTCTACCTGTGGCAATACAGTAATTTTCTTGTCAATAATACCAGTGAGATTTCCTGAATAGGTTCAAATGGTTGCTCCAGCAGGATCCTCAGTAATAAATTCAGGTCCAAAGAGCACAAAGGTGGTTTGACAGGTGGAGCCAAACAAACCACCCCCTATAAGAAAGCCCAAATCAAGGACTGTGAAGCAACTGGTTTCTGAAAAAATAGACAAAGTCGAAGTCTGAGCTTTAATAGTGCCTTAACCCAACTTCATCTCCATATTAGATTGGAGAAAAGAAAGAACCCTTCCAATTACATATTTTCGAGCATGCCATTTCCTGGCCTCACCATGAAATGTACTCCTTCCAAACTCTATAGTAAATATTTCCAGAAACTTACTTTCTAGCATTCAGCAGAGTAGACACAAATGGTCCTTAGACTCCTGGATCTTTCAGGATCTAGGCTTCAACAGCAAGCCTGTCAAATTCAGCAACCGTAAAACAGGGTGAGATATTAGACTCTGGAATAGAAAGTCTGGCTGAATCAGAAGAGTCCATGGACAGCCTACCGCTAATCTTACTATAGAAGAAATAAACGAGTAACATTAAAATAGCTGACAACATACCAAGCCACTTTAAATATATTGTACAGATTATGTTTTCTATATATATTGTATATTTTTTCTATAAATGTAGTCATATAACTATTTTTTTAGGTCTGCCTCTATGAGATCAAGTCTTTTAGTTGAATCCCATGGTCAAAAATTAAACTGTCCAGAGAGAATAGATTCTTTCTCCACTTTTAACATTTTTAACCATAAGATGACAAGCCTGCCCACCACGACAATGTAGACTCTTTTAGGGCAGGACCTACACAAACTACACTACGCTACCTACTCCATACTAGTCATAGTATTTTTTGTGTTAGATGCCTGTTTGTGATAAGCCTCAACCTAGAACCTTCCTTCTTTCTTTCCAGACTTGTTTGCTAAGATCTACATAAGAAAAACCCTTTTCATTCACAAAACAGAGAAAAGATTTAAAATGGTTGTTGCTGTTATCTTATGGCGGGTGATGCAGTGGTCAGCAATGATCACCTGTAATGTCCCGACACATTTCCCCTTCTTTAAAAAATGCAGAGCTCTTTTCCACATATGTCCAACGTCATTATCCTGGAATTAGGAAGCTGAAGTGTACAAGATTGGAGACTCCCCAAGATGTGTCTATTACCTGATTAGACCTGGAAAGACACTAGAGGCATTGTCCTCAAACTCCCACACATAATCATATATCTAGCATACAGAAATAGAATAAAACAGTGTCCACTCTTTCCTTCAATTCTTTTCCTCCATGTTCTGATGTACACACCATGCTGTAATGAGGCTTGGATACATCGAAGAACTTCTCAACGACGCAGATGGATAGCAGGGACACCCCTAAGGGCCTAGTTCTACACCAAACTTGATCATGGCCAAAAGGCCGAGAAGCAATAATGCAGAAAGAAAAGAGGGCAGTAGGGTAGATTGCAGTCTCGTTCCTTGTGGGGACTAAGCCTCTAACCCAATAGCAGCAAGTAGGTGAAGCCAAATTTTATTGACGATCCTACCAGGCCGAGCAAAGGGTACCTCAAAAAAACCAAAAGGCTTGGATAGATCAAAGAACTTCTTAACGACGCAGCTGAACAGCAGGGACACCCCTAAGGGCCTAGGTCGATACTAAACTTGATCATGGCCAAAAGGCAGAGAAGCAATAATACAGAAAGGAAAGAGGACAGTAGGGTAGATCGCAGTCTCGTTCCTTGTGGGGACTAAGCCTCTAACCCAATAGCAGCAAGTAGGTGAAGCCAAATTAAATTGACGATCCTACCAGGCCGAGCAGAGGTTACCCCACAAGGACCAAAAGGCTTGGATAGATAGAAGAACTTCTCAACGACGCAGCTGAACAGCAGGGACACCCCTAAGGGCCTAGGTCGATACCAAACTTGATCATGGCTAAAAGGCAGAGAAGCAATAATACAGAAAGGAAAGAGGGTAGATTGCAGTCTCGTTCCTTGTGGGGACTAAGCCTCTAACCCAATAGCAGCAAGAAGGTGAAGCCAAATTTAATTGATGATCCTACCAGGCCGAGCAGAGGGTACCCCACAAGGACCAACAGGCTTGGATAGAGCAAAGAACTTCTCAACGACGCAGCTGAACAGCAGGGACTCCCCTAAGGGCTTAGGTCGATACCAAACTTGATCATGGCCAAAAGGCCGAGAATCAATAATGCAGAAAGGAAAGAGGACAGTAGGGTAGATCGCAGTCTCGTTTCTTGTGGGGACTAAGCCTCTAACCCAATAGCAGCAAGAAGGTGAAGCCAAATTTTATTGAGGATCCTACCAGGTCGAGCAAAGGGTACCTCAAAAAGACCAAAAGGCTTGGATAGATCGAAGAACTTCTTAACGACGCAGTTGAACAGCAGGGACACCCCTAAGGGCCTAGGTCGATAATAAACTTGATCATGGCCAAAAGGCAGAGAAGCAATAATACAGAAAGGAAAGAGGACAGTAGGGTAGATCACAGTCTCGTTCCTTGTGGGGACTAAGCCTCTAACCCAATAGCAGCAAGTAGGTGAAGCCAAATTTAATTGACGATCCTACCAAGCCGAGCAGAGGGTACCGCACAAGCACCAAAAGGCTTGGATAGATCGAAGAACTTCTCAACGAAGTAGCTGGACAGCAGGGAAACCCCTCAGGCTAACGACGCAGCAAAATTTGATCAAAAGACCAAGAAGTGCTAATGCAGGAATGTAAAGTCTGGGCACAAGAGCTGACAATCATTCAGAAATGATCTTCAGTCCTGTATTGCTTTAAAGAGTAACTCCACTTTTGTTGAGAGGACAACACTCCCCTCTGGGTGATTGATGTATATTGTTATGGTTGTGAAAGGTTTGGAGATTCTTACCTTTTGTTATTGTGCAGATAGATCCACGTGTGTTCTTGAACCAAATACACGGGAACGACTTTTGCAGTGATCGATCGGCGGCTGCTCCTGCGGGGTACCTGTGGAGAAAGTGGTAGGGTCTGCAAACCTGTAGAGATGATGGTTGTTGGAGGGGACGCCCATCATCTGACTGATGTCAGTGCCAACTTGTGGGAATATCAGCCCACCAGTCACACAGCAGGAAATGACACCTCCTGGAGGGCCCCTGTAGATTAGGAAGGGAAGTTGCTTGTTAATAACAATGAAAGATAATGTGATTTGTGTAGGAATTGTAGGTGTCATTTGTATTTCCCCGTAAAAGTGGAGTTACTCTTTAAATGAAGCGCTAGGATTTATTAACCACCTCCCATCCGGTTGTATATAAATGACCGGACGGTGAAAGTGCAGGGTCAGGTGGCCGTTTATAAATGGCCTTCCCGCCCCCTGCTTGTGCGCGCTCCCTTGGAACGCACAGCAGTGCAATCCAGTGCCCGTTGTGTCCTCTGTACACAGTGGAACACTGGTCGTCGTACGGGACCTCTGAAAGCTGAAAATTGGCCTGGACAGGAAGGGGGTAAAAGTGTCCGGACTTGAAGTGGTTAAACATTACATTCAGAGAAATGTTGCCGACATAAAAAAGAAGGAATAAACGTGTAACATTAAAAATTCTGACAACATACAAAGCCACTTTAAAATGTTTTGTACAGATTACTGTCTGTATCTTTTTTCTATAAATATAGACATATAACTATTTTTTTCTGCTCTGCCTAAGTGAAATCTTAGAGTCTTTTAGTTGAATCCCATGGTCAAAAATGAAACTGCCCAGAGACAATGAATTCTTTCTCCAGTTTTGACATTTTTAACCATAAGATGACAAGCCTGCCCACCACGACAAGGTAGACTCTTTTAGGGCAGGACCTACACTAAACTACACTACGCTAAACTACTCCATGCTAGTCATCGTATTTTTTGTGTTAGATGCCTGTTTGTGATAAGCCTCATCCTAGAACCTTCCTTCTTCCTTTCCAGACTTGTTTACAGAGATCTACATAAGAACAACCCTTTTCATTCAAAAAACAGAGAACAGATTTAAAAGGGTTGTTGCTGTTATCTTATGGCGGGTGATGCAGTGGTCAGCAATGATCATCTGTAATGTCCCGACACATTTCCCCTTCTTTAATCAATGCAGAGCTCTCTTCCACATAGATGCCTTCAGTCTGAAAGGTCTAAAGTGTTTCAATTGTAGTGAAGTTTATTCACAGATACCAAACTTGATCATGGCCAAAAGGCCGAGAAGCAATAATGCAGATAGGAAAGAGGGCAGTATGGTAGATCGCAGTCTCCTTCCTTGTGGGGACTAAGCTTCTACCCCAATAGCAGCAAGTAGGAGAAGCCCAAATTTAATTGAGGATCCTACCAGGCTGAGCAGAGGGTTCCCCAAAAGGACCGAAAGGCTTGGATAGATCGAAGAACTTCTCAACGACGCAGCTGGACAGCAGGGACACCCCTAAGGGCCTAGGTCGATACCAAACTTGATCATTGCCAAAAGGCCGAGAAGCAATAATACAGAAAGGAAAGAGGGTAGATCGCAGTCTCGTTCCTTGTGGGGACTAAGCCTCTAACCCAATAGCAGCAAGTAGGTGAAGCCAAATTTAATTGACGATCCTACCAGGCCGAGCAGAGGGTACCCCACAAGGACCAAAAGGCTTGGATAGATTGAAGAACTTCTCAACGACGCAGCTGAACAGCCGGGACACCCCTAAGGGCCTAGGTCAATACCAAACTTGATCATGGCCAAAAGGCAGAGAAGCAATAATACAGAAAGGAAAGAGGGTAGATCGCAGTCTCGTTCCTTGTGGGGACTAAGCCTCTGACCCAATAGCAGTAAGAAGGTGAAGCCAAATTTAATTGACGATCCTACCAGGCCGAGCAGAGGGTACCCCACAAGGACCAAAAGGCTTGGATAGAGCAAAGAACTTCTCAACGACGCAGCTGAACAGCAGGGACACCCCTAAGGGCCTAGGTCGATACTAAACTTGATCATGGCCAAAAGGCCGAGAAGCAATAATACAGAAAGAAAAGAGGACAGTAGGGTAGATCGCAGTCTCGTTGCTTGCGGGGACTAAGCCTCTAACCCAATAGCAGCAAGAAGGTGAAGCCAAATTTAATTGACGATCCTACCAGGCCGAGCAGAGGGTACCCCACAAAGACCAAAAGGCTTGGATAGAGCAAAGAACTTCTCAACGACGCAGCTGAAAAGCAGGGACACCCCTAAGGGCCTAGGTGGATAACAAACTTGATCATAGCCAAAAGGCCGAGAAGCAATAATACAGAAAGGAAAGAGGGTAGATCGCAGTCTCGTTTCTTGTGGGGACTAAGCCTCTAACACAATAGCAGCAAGTAGGTGAAGCCAAATTTAGTTGACGATCCTACCAGGCCGAGCAGAGGGTACCCCACAAGGACCAAAAGGCTTGGATAGATCGAAGAACTTCTCAACGACGCAGCTGGACAGCCGGGACACCCCTAAGGGCCTAGGTCGATACCAAACTTGATCATGGCCACAAGGCCGAGAAGCAATAATACAGAAAGGAAAGAGGGTAGATCGCAGTCTCGTTCCTTGTGGGGACTAAGCCTCTGACCCAATAGCAGTAAGAAGGTGAAGCCAAATTTAATTGACGATCCTACCAGGCCGAGCAGAGGGTATCCCACAAGGACCAAAAGGCTTGGATAGAGCAAAGAACTTCTCAACGACGCAGCTGAACAGCAGGGACACCCCTAAGGGCCTAGGTCGATACTAAACTTGATCATGGCCAAAAGGCCGAGTAGCAATAATACAGAAAGGAAAGAGGACAGTAGGGTAGATCGCAGTCTCGTTCCTTGTGGGGACTAAGCCTCTAACCCAATAGCAGCAAGTAGGTGAAGCCAAATTTAATTGACGATCCTACCAGGCCGAGCAGAGGGTACCCCACAAGGACCAAAAGGCTTGGATAGATCGAAGAACTTCTCAACGACGCAGCTGAACAGCCGGGACACCCCTAAGGGCCTAGGTCGATACCAAACTTGATCATGGCCAAAAGGCCGAGAAGCAATAATACAGAAAGGAAAGAGGGTAGATCGCAGTCTCGTTCCTTGTGGGGACTAAGCCTCTGACCCAATAGCAGTAAGAAGGTGAAGCCAAATTTAATTGACGATCCTACCAGGCCGAGCAGAGGGTATCCCACAAGGACCAAAAGGCTTGGATAGAGCAAAGAACTTCTCAACGACGCAGCTGAACAGCATGGACACCCCTAAGGGCCTAGGTCGATACTAAACTTGATCATGGCCAAAAGGCCGAGAAGCAATAATACAGAAAGAAAAGAGGACAGTAGGGTAGATCGCAGTCTCGTTGCTTGCGGGGACTAAGCCTCTAAACCAATAGCAGCAAGAAGGTGATGCCAAATTTAATTGACGATCCTACCAGGCCGAGCAGAGGGTACCCCACAAGGACCAAAAGGCTTGGATAGAGCAAAGAACTTCTCAACGACGCAGCTGAACAGCAGGGACACCCCTAAGGGCCTAGGTGGATAACAAACTTGATCATGGCCAAAAGGCCGAGAAGCAATAAATCAGAAAGGAAAGAGTACAGTAGAGTAGATCACAGTCTCGTTCCTTGTGGGGACTAAGCCTCTAACCCAATAGCAGCAAGTAGGTGAAGCCAAATTTAATTGACGATCCTACCAAGCCGAGCAGAGGGTACCGCACAAGCACCAAAAGGCTTGGATAGATCGAAGAACTTCTCAACGAAGTAGCTGGACAGCAGGGAAACTCCTCAGGCTAACGACGCAGCAAAATTTGATCAAAAGACCAAGAAGTGCTAATTCAGGAATGTAAAGTCTGGGCACAAGAGCTGACAATCATTCAGAAATGATCTTCAGTCCTGTATTGCTTTAAAGAGTATCTCCACTTTTGTTGAGAGGACAACACTCCCCTCTGGGTGATTAATGTATATTTTTATGGTTGTGAAAGGTTTGGAGATTCTTACCTTTTGTTATTGTGCAGATAGATCCACGTGTGTTCTTGAACCAAATACACGGGAACGACTTTTGCAGTGATCGATCGGCGGCTGCTCCTGCGGGGTACCTGTGGAGAAAGTGGTAGGGTCTGCAAACCTGTAGAGATGATGGTTGTTGGAGGGGACGCCCATCATCTGACTGATGTCAGTGCCAACTTGTGGGAATATCAGCCTACCAGTTACACAGCAGGAAATGACACCTCCTGGAGGGCCCCTGTAGATTAGGAAGGGAAGTTGCTTGTTAATAACAATGAAAGATAATGTGATTTGTGTAGGAATTGTAGGTGTCGTTTGTATTTCCCCGCAAAAGTGAAGTTACTCTTTAAATGAAGCGCTAGGATTTATTAACCACCTCCCGTCCGGTTGTATATAAATGACCGGACGGTGAAAGTGCAGGGTCAGGTGGCCGTTTATAAATGGCCTTCCCACCCCCTGCTTGTGCGCGCTCCCTTGGAGCGCACAGCAGTGCAATCCAGTGCCCGTTGTGTCCTCTGTACACAGTGGAACACTGATCGTCGTACGGGACCTCTGAAAGCTGAAAATTGGCCTGGACAGGAAGGGGGTAAAAGTGTCCGGACTTGAAGTGGTTAAACATTACATTCAGAGAAATGTTGCCGACATAAAAAAGAAGGAATAAACGTGTAACATTAAAAATTCTGACAACATACAAAGCCACTTTAAAATGTTTTGTACAGATTACTGTCTGTATCTTTTTTCTATAAATATAGACATATAACTATTTTTTTCTGCTCTGCCTAAGTGAAATCTTAGAGTCTTTTAGTTGAATCCCATGGTCAAAAATGAAACTGCCCAGAGACAATGGATTCTTTCTCCAATTTTGACATTGTTAACCATAAGATGACAAGCCTGCCCACCACGACAAGGTAGACTCTTTTAGGGCAGGACCTACACTAAACTACACTACGCTAAACTACTCCATGCTAGTCATCGTATTTTTTGTGTTAGATGCCTGTTTGTGATAAGCCTCATCCTAGAACCTTCCTTCTTCCTTTCCAGACTTGTTTACAGAGATCTACATAAGAACAACCCTTTTCATTCAAAAAACAGAGAACAGATCTAAAAGGGTTGTTGCTGTTATCTTATGGCGGGTGATGCAGTGGTCAGCAATGATCATCTGTAATGTCCCGACACATTTCCCCTTCTTTAATCAATGCAGAGCTCTCTTCCACATAGATGCCTTCAGTCTGAAAGGTCTAAAGTGTTTCAATTGTAGTGAAGTTTATTCACAGATACCAAACTTGATCATGGCCAAAAGGCCGAGAAGCAATAATGCAGATAGGAAAGAGGGCAGTATGGTAGATCGCAGTCTCCTTCCTTGTGGGGACTAAGCTTCTACCCCAATAGCAGCAAGTAGGAGAAGCCCAAATTTAATTGAGGATCCTACCAGGCTGAGCAGAGGGTTCCCCAAAAGGACCGATAGGCTTGGATAGATCGAAGAACTTCTCAACGACGCAGCTGGACAGCAGGGACACCCCTAAGGGCCTAGGTCGATACCAAACTTGATCATTGCCAAAAGGCCGAGAAGCAATAATACAGAAAGGAAAGAGGGTAGATCGCAGTCTCGTTCCTTGTGGGGACTAAGCCTCTAACCCAATAGCAGCAAGTAGGTGAAGCCAAATTTAATTGACGATCCTACCAGGCCGAGCAGAGGGTACCCCACAAGGACCAAAAGGCTTGGATAGATCGAAGAACTTCTCAACGACACAGCTGAACAGCCGGGACACCCCTAAGGGCCTAGGTCGATACCAAACTTGATCATGGCCAAAAGGCCGAGAAGAAATAATACAGAAAGGAAAGAGGGTAGATCGCAGTCTCGTTCCTTGTGGGGACTAAGCCTCTGACCCAATAGCAGTAAGAAGGTGAAGCCAAATTTAATTGACGATCCTACCAGGCCGAGCAGAGGGTACCCCACAAGGACCAAAAGGCTTGGATAGAGCAAAGAACTTCTCAACGACGCAGCTGAACAGCAGGGACACCCCTAAGGGCCTAGGTCGATACTAAACTTGATCATGGCCAAAAGGCCGAGAAGCAATAATACAGAAAGAAAGGAGGACAGTAGGGTAGATCGCAGTCTCGTTGCTTGCGGGGACTAAGCCTCTAACCCAATAGCAACAAGAAGGTGAAGCCAAATTTAATTGACGATCCTACCAGGCCGAGCAGAGGATACCCCACAAAGACCAAAAGGCTTGGATAGAGCAAAGAACTTCTCAACAACGCAGCTGAACAGCAGGGACACCCCTAAGGGCCTAGGTGGATAACAAACTTGATCATAGCCAAAAGGCCGAGAAGCAATAATACAGAAAGGAAAGAGGGTAGATCGCAGTCTCGTTTCTTGTGGGGACTAAGCCTCTAACACAATAGCAGCAAGTAGGAAAAGCAAAATTTAGTTGACGATCCTACCAGGCCGAGCAGAGGGTACCCCAAAAGGTCCAAAAGGCTTGGATAGATCGAAGAACTTCTCAACGACGAAGCTGGATAGCAGGGACACCCCTAAGGGCCTAGGTAGATACCAAACTTGATCATGGCCAAAAGGCCGAGAAGCAATATTGCAGAAAGAAAAGAGGACAGTAGGGAAGATCGCAGTCTCGTTCCTTGTGGGGACTAAGCCTCTAACCCAATAGCAGCTAGTAGGTGAAGCCAAATTTTATTGACGATCCTACCAGGCCGAGCAAAGGGTACCCCAAAAAGACCAAAAGGCTTGGATAGATCGAAGAACTTCTTAACGACGCAGGTGGACAGCAGAGACACCCCTAAGGGCCTAGGTCGATACTAAACTTGATCATGGCCAAAAGGCCGAGTAGCAATAATACAGATAGGAAAGAGGCCAGTAGGGTAGATCGCAGTCTCGTTCCTTGTGGGGACTAAGCCTCTAACCCAATAGCAGCAAGTAGGTGAAGCCAAATTTAATTGACGATCCTACCAGGCCGAGCAGAGGGTACCCCACAAGGACCAAAAGGCTTGGATAGATCGAAGAACTTCTCAACGACGCAGCTGAACAGCAGGGACACCCCTAAGAGCCTAGGTCGATACCAAACTTGATCATGGCCAAAAGGGCCGAGAAGCAATAATACAGAAAGGAAAGAGGGTAGATCGCAGTCTCGTTCCTTGTGGGGACTAAGCCTCTAACCCAATAGCAGCAAGAAGGTGAAGCCAAATTTAATTGACGATCCTACCAGGCCGAGCAGAGGGTACCCCACAAGGACCAAAAGGCTTGGATAGATCGAAGAACTTCTCAACGACGCAGCTGGACAGCCGGGACACCCCTAAGGGCCTAGGTCGATACCAAACTTGATCATGGCCACAAGGCCGAGAAGCAATAATACAGAAAGGAAAGAGGGTAGATCGCAGTCTCGTTCCTTGTGGGGACTAAGCCTCTGACCCAATAGCAGTAAGAAGGTGAAGCCAAATTTAATTGACGATCCTACCAGGCCGAGCAGAGGGTATCCCACAAGGACCAAAAGGCTTGGATAGAGCAAAGAACTTCTCAACGACGCAGCTGAACAGCAGGGACACCCCTAAGGGCCTAGGTCGATACTAAACTTGATCATGGCCAAAAGGTCGAGTAGCAATAATACAGAAAGGAAAGAGGACAGTAGGGAAGATCGCAGTCTCGTTCCTTGTGGGGACTAAGCCTCTAACCCAATAGCAGCAAGTAGGTGAAGCCAAATTTAATTGACGATCCTACCAGGCCGAGCAGAGGGTACCCCACAAGGACCAAAAGGCTTGGATAGATCGAAGAACTTCTCAACGACGCAGCTGAACAGCCGGGACACCCCTAAGGTCCTAGGTCGATACCAAACTTGATCATGGCCAAAAGGCCGAGAAGCAATAATACAGAAAGGAAAGAGGGTAGATCGCAGGCTCGTTCCTTGTGGGGACTAAGCCTCTGACCCAATAGCAGTAGGAAGGTGAAGCCAAATTTAATTGACGATCCTACCAGGCCGAGCAGAGGGTATCCCACAAGGACCAAAAGGCTTGGATAGAGCAAAGAACTTCTCAACGACGCAGCTGAACAGCAGGGACACCCCTAAGGGCCTAGGTCGATACTAAACTTGATCATGGCCAAAAGGCCGAGAAGCAATAATACAGAAAGAAAAGAGGACAGTAGGGTAGATCGCAGTCTCGTTGCTTGCGGGGACTAAGCCTCTAACCCAATAGCAGCAAGAAGGTGAAGCCAAATTTAATTGACGATCCTACCAGGCCGAGCAGAGGGTACCCCACAAGGACCAAAAGGCTTGGATAGAGCAAAGAACTTCTCAACGACGCAGCTGAACAGCAGGGACACCCCTAAGGGCCTAGGTGGATAACAAACTTGATCATAGCCAAAAGGCCGAGAAGCAATAATACAGAAAGGAAAGAGGGTAGATCGCAGTCTCGTTTCTTGTGGGGACTAAGCCTCTAACACAATAGCAGCAAGTAGGTGAAGCCAAATTTAGTTGACGATCCTACCAGGCCGAGCAGAGGGTACCCCAAAAGGTCCAAAAGGCTTGGATAGATCGAAGAACTTCTCAACGACGAAGCTGGATAGCAGGGACACCCCTAAGGGCCTAGGTAGATACCAAACTTGATCATGGCCAAAAGGCCGAGAAGCAATATTGCAGAAAGAAAAGAGGACAGTAGGGAAGATCGCAGTCTCGTTCCTTGTGGGGACTAAGCCTCTAACCCAATAGCAGCTAGTAGGTGAAGCCAAATTTTATTGACGATCCTACCAGGCCGAGCAAAGGGTACCCCAAAAAGACCAAAAGGCTTGGATAGATCGAAGAACTTCTTAACGACGCAGATGGACAGAAGAGACACCCCTAAGGGCCTAGGTCGATACTAAACTTGATCATGGCCAAAAGGCGGAGTAGCAATAATACAGAAAGGAAAGAGGACAGTATGGTAGATTGCAGTCTCGTTCCTTGTGGGGACTAAGCCTCTAACCCAATAGCAGCAAGAAGGTGAAGCCAAATTTAATTGACGATCCTACCAGGCCGAGCAGAGGGTACCCCACAAAGACCAAAAGGCTTGGATAGAGAAAAGAACTTCTCAACGACGCAGCTGAACAGCAGGGACACCCCTAAGGGCCTAGGTGGATAACAAACTTGATCATAGCCAAAAGGCCGAGAAGCAATAATACAGAAAGGAAAGAGGGTAGATCGCAGTCTCGTTCCTTGTGGGGACTAAGCCTCTGACCCAATAGCAGTAAGAAGGTGAAGCCAAATTTAATTGACGATCCTACCAGGCCGAGCAGAGGGTATCCCACAAGGACCAAAAGGCTTGGATAGAGCAAAGAACTTCTCAACGACGCAGCTGAACAGCAGGGACACCCCTAAGGGCCTAGGTCGATACTAAACTTGATCATGGCCAAAAGGCCGAGAAGCAATAATACAGAAAGAAAAGAGGACAGTAGGGTAGATCGCAGTCTCGTTGCTTGCGGGGACTAAGCCTCTAACCCAATAGCAGCAAGAAGGTGAAGCCAAATTTAATTGACGATCCTACCAGGCCGAGCAGAGGGTACCCCACAAGGACCAAAAGGCTTGGATAGAGCAAAGAACTTCTCAACGACGCAGCTGAACAGCAGGGACACCCCTAAGGGCCTAGGTGGATAACAAACTTGATCATAGCCAAAAGGCCGAGAAGCAATAATACAGAAAGGAAAGAGGGTAGATCGCAGTCTCGTTTCTTGTGGGGACTAAGCCTCTAACACAATAGCAGCAAGTAGGTGAAGCCAAATTTAGTTGACGATCCTACCAGGCCGAGCAGAGGGTACCCCAAAAGGTCCAAAAGGCTTGGATAGATCGAAGAACTTCTCAACGACGAAGCTGGATAGCAGGGACACCCCTAAGGGCCTAGGTAGATACCAAACTTGATCATGGCCAAAAGGCCGAGAAGCAATATTGCAGAAAGAAAAGAGGACAGTAGGGAAGATCGCAGTCTCGTTCCTTGTGGGGACTAAGCCTCTAACCCAATAGCAGCTAGTAGGTGAAGCCAAATTTTATTGACGATCCTACCAGGCCGAGCAAAGGGTACCCCAAAAAGACCAAAAGGCTTGGATAGATCGAAGAACTTCTTAACGACGCAGATGGACAGCAGAGACACCCCTAAGGGCCTAGGTCGATACTAAACTTGATCATGGCCAAAAGGCGGAGTAGCAATAATACAGAAAGGAAAGAGGACAGTATGGTAGATTGCAGTCTCGTTCCTTGTGGGGACTAAGCCTCTAACCCAATAGCAGCAAGTAGGTGAAGCCAAATTTAATTGACGATCCTACCAGGCCGAGCAGAGGGTACCCCACAAGGACCAAAAAGCTTGGATAGATCGAAGAACTTCTCAACGACGCAGCTGAACAGCAGGGACACCCCTAAGAGCCTAGGTCGATACCAAACTTGATCATGGCCAAAAGGGCCGAGAAGCAATAATACAGAAAGGAAAGAGGGTACATCGCAGTCTCGTTCCTTGTGGGGACTAAGCCTCTAACCCAATAGCAGCAAGAAGGTGAAGCCAAATTTAATTGACGATCCTACCAGGCAGAGCAGAGGGTACCCCACAAGGACCAAAAGGCTTGGATAGATCGAAGAACTTCTCAACGACGCAGCTGGACAGCCGGGACACCCCTAAGGGCCTAGGTCGATACCAAACTTGATCATGGCCACAAGGCCGAGAAGCAATAATACAGAAAGGAAAGAGGGTAGATCGCAGTCTCGTTCCTTGTGGGGATTAAGCCTCTGACCCAATAGCAGTAAGAAGGTGAAGCCAAATTTAATTGACGATCCTACCAGGCCGAGCAGAGGGTATCCCACAAGGACCAAAAGGCTTGGATAGAGCAAAGAACTTCTCAACGACGCAGCTGAACAGCAGGGACACCCCTAAGGGCCTAGGTCGATACTAAACTTGATCATGGTCAAAAGGCCGACTAGCAATAATACAGAAAGGAAAGAGGACAGTAGGGTAGATCGCAGTCTCGTTCCTTGTGGGGACTAAGCCTCTAACCCAATAGCAGCAAGTAGGTGAAGCCAAATTTAATTGACGATCCTACCAGGCCGAGCAGAGGGTACCCCACAAGGACCAAAAGGCTTGGATAGATCGAAGAACTTCTCAACGACGCAGATGAACAGCCGGGACACCCCTAAGGGCCTAGGTCGATACCAAACTTGATCATGGCCAAAAGGCCGAGAAGCAATAATACAGAAAGGAAAGAGGGTAGATCGCAGTCTCGTTCCTTGTGGGGACTAAGCCTCTGACCCAATAGCAGTAAGAAGGTGAAGACAAATTTAATTGACGATCCTACCAGGCCGAGCAGAGGGTATCCCACAAGGACCAAAAGGCTTGGATAGAGCAAAGAACTTCTCAACAACGCAGCTGAACAGCAGGGACACCCCTAAGGGCCTAGGTCGATACTAAACTTGATCATGGCCAAAAGGCCGAGAAGCAATAATACAGAAAGAAAAGAGGACAGTAGGGTAGATCGCAGTCTCGTTGCTTGCGGGGACTAAGCCTCTAACCCAATAGCAGCAAGAAGGTGAAGCCAAATTTAATTGACGATCCTACCAGGCCGAGCAGAGGGTACCCCACAAGGACCAAAAGGCTTGGATAGAGCAAAGAACTTCTCAACGACGCAGCTGAACAGCAGGGACACACCTAAGGGCCTAGGTGGATAACAAACTTGATCATGGCCAAAAGGCCGAGAAGCTATAAATCAGAAAGGAAAGAGTACAGTAGAGTAGATCACAGTCTCGTTCCTTGTGGGGACTAAGCCTCTAACCCAATAGCAGCAAGTAGGTGAAGCCAAATTTAATTGACGATCCTACCAAGCCGAGCAGAGGGTACCGCACAAGCACCAAAAGGCTTGGATAGATCGAAGAACTTCTCAACGACGCAGCTGGACAGCCGGGACACCCCTAAGGGCCTAGGTCGATACCAAACTTGATCATGGCCACAAGGCCGAGAAGCAATAATACAGAAAGGAAAGAGGGTAGATCGCAGTCTCGTTCCTTGTGGGGACTAAGCCTCTGACCCAATAGCAGTAAGAAGGTGAAGCCAAATTTAATTGACGATCCTACCAGGCCGAGCAGAGGGTATCCCACAAGGACCAAAAGGCTTGGATAGAGCAAAGAACTTCTCAACGACGCAGCTGAACAGCAGGGACACCCCTAAGGGCCTAGGTCGATACTAAACTTGATCATGGCCAAAAGGCCGAGTAGCAATAATACAGAAAGGAAAGAGGACAGTAGGGTAGATCGCAGTCTCGTTCCTTGTGGGGACTAAGCCTCTAACCCAATAGCAGCAAGTAGGTGAAGCCAAATTTAATTGACGATCCTACCAGGCCGAGCAGAGGGTACCCCACAAGGACCAAAAGGCTTGGATAGATCTAAGAACTTCTCAACGACGCAGCTGAACAGCAGGGACACCCCTAAGGGCCTAGGTCGATACCAAACTTGATCATGGCCAAAAGGCCGAAAAGCAATAATACAGAAAGGAAAGAGGGTAGATCGCAGTCTCGTTCCTTGTGGGGACTAAGCCTCTGACCCAATAGCAGTAAGAAGGTGAAGCCAAATTTAATTGACGATCCTACCAGGCCGAGCAGAGGGTATCCCACAAGGACCAAAAGGCTTGGATAGAGCAAAGAACTTCTCAACGACGCAGCTGAACAGCAGGGACACCCCTAAGGGCCTAGGTCGATACTAAACTTGATCATGGCCAAAAGGCCGAGAAGCAATAATACAGAAAGAAAAGAGGACAGTAGGGTAGATCGCAGTCTCGTTGCTTGCGGGGACTAAGCCTCTAACCCAATAGCAGCAAGAAGGTGAAGCCAAATTTAATTGACGATCCTACCAGGCCGAGCAGAGGGTACCCCACAAGGACCAAAAGGCTTGGATAGAGCAAAGAACTTCTCAACGACGCAGCTGAACAGCAGGGACACCCCTAAGGGCCTAGGTGGATAACAAACTTGATCATGGCCAAAAGGCCGAGAAGCAATAAATCAGAAAGGAAAGAGTACAGTAGAGTAGATCACAGTCTCGTTCCGTGTGGGGACTAAGCCTCTAACCCAATAGCAGCAAGTAGGTGAATCCAAATTTAATTGACTATCCTACCAAGCCGAGCAGAGGGTACCGCACAAGCACCAAAAGGCTTGGATAGATCGAAGAACTTCTCAACGAAGTAGCTGGACAGCAGGGAAACCCCTCAGGCTAACGACGCAGCAAAATTTGATCAAAAGACCAAGAAGTGCTAATGCAGGAATGTAAAGTCTGGGCACAAGAGCTGACAATCATTCAGAAATGATCTTCAGTCCTGTATTGCTTTAAAGAGTAACTCCACTTTTGTTGAGAGGACAACACTCCCCTCTGGGTGATTAATGTATATTTTTATGGTTGTGAAAGGTTTGGAGATTCTTACCTTTTGTTATTGTGCAGATAGATCCACGTGTGTTCTTGAACCAAATACACGGGAACGACTTTTGCAGTGATCGATCGGTGGCTGCTCCTGCGGGGTACCTGTGGAGAAAGTGGTAGGGTCTGCAAACCTGTAGAGATGATGGTTGTTGGAGGGGACGCCCATCATCTGACTGATGTCAGTGCCAACTTGTGGGAATATCAGCCTACCAGTTACACAGCAGGAAATGACACCTCCTGGAGGGCCCCTGTAGATTAGGAAGGGAAGTTGCTTGTTAATAACAATGAAAGATAATGTGATTTGTGTAGGAATTGTAGGTGTCGTTTGTATTTCCCTGTAAAAGTGGAGTTACTCTTTAAATGAAGCGCTAGGATTTATTAACCACCTCCCGTCCGGTTGTATATAAATGACCGGACGGTGAAAGTGCAGGGTCAGGTGGCCATTTATAAATGGCCTTCCCGCCCCCTGCTTGTGCGCGCTCCCTTGGAGCGCACAGCAGTGCAATCCAGTGCCCGTTGTGTCCTCTGTACACAGTGGAACACTGATCGTCGTACGGGACCTCTGAAAGCTGAAAATTGGCCTGGACAGGAAGGGGGTAAAAGTGTCCGGACTTGAAGTGGTTAAACATTACATTCAGAGAAATGTTGCCGACATAAAAAAGAAGGAATAAACGTGTAACATTAAAAATTCTGACAACATACAAAGCCACTTTAAAATGTTTTGTACAGATTACTGTCTGTATCTTTTTTCTATAAATATAGACATATAACTATTTTTTTCTGCTCTGCCTAAGTGAAATCTTAGAGTCTTTTAGTTGAATCCCATGGTCAAAAATGAAACTGCCCAGAGACAATGGATTCTTTCTCCAATTTTGACATTTTTAACCATAAGATGACAAACCTGCCCACCACGACAAGGTAGACTCTTTTAGGGCAGGACCTACACTAAACAACACTACGCTAAACTACTCCATGCTAGTCATCGTATTTTTTGTGTTAGATGCCTGTTTGTGATAAGCCTCATCCTAGAACCTTCCTTCTTCCTTTCCAGACTTGTTTACAGAGATCTACATAAGAACAACCCTTTTCATTCAAAAAACAGAGAACAGATTTAAAAGGGTTGTTGCTGTTATCTTATGGCGGGTGATGCAGTGGTCAGCAATGATCATCTGTAATGTCCCGACACTTTTCCCCTTCTTTAATCAATGCAGAGCTCTCTTCCACATAGATGCCTTCAGTCTGAAAGGTCTAAAGTGTTTCAATTGTAGTGAAGTTTATTCACAGATACCAAACTTGATCATGGCAAAAAGGCCGAGAAGCAAAAATGCAGATAGGAAAGAGGGCAGTATGATAGATCGCAGTCTCCTTCCTTGTGGGGACTAAGCTTCTACCCCAATAGCAGCAAGTAGGAGAAGCCCAAATTTAATTGAGGATCCTACCAGGCTGAGCAGAGGGTTCCCCAAAAGGACCGAAAGGCTTGGATAGATCGAAGAACTTCTCAACGACGCAGCTGGACAGCAGGGACACCCCTAAGGGCCTAGGTCGATACCAAACTTGATCATTGCCAAAAGGCCGAGAAGCAATAATACAGAAAGGAAAGAGGGTAGATCGCAGTCTCGTTCCTTGTGGGGACTAAGCCTCTAACCCAATAGCAGCAAGTAGGTGAAGCCAAATTTAATTGACGATCCTACCAGGCCGAGCAGAGGGTACCCCACAAGGACCAAAAGGCTTGGATAGATCGAAGAACTTCTCAACGACGCAGCTGAACAGCCGGGACACCCCTAAGGGCCTAGGTCGATACCAAACTTGATCATGGCCAAAAGGCCGAGAAGCAATAATACAGAAAGGAAAGAGGGTAGATCGCAGTCTCGTTCCTTGTGGGGACTAAGCCTCTGACCCAATAGCAGTAAGAAGGTGAAGCCAAATTTAATTGACGATCCTACCAGGCCGAGCAGAGGGTACCCCACAAGGACCAAAAGGCTTGGATAGAGCAAAGAACTTCTCAACGACGCAGCTGAACAGCAGGGACACCCCTAAGGGCCTAGGTCGATACTAAACTTGATCATGGCCAAAAGGCCGAGAAGCAATAATACAGAAAGAAAAGAGGACAGTAGGGTAGATCGCAGTCTCGTTGCTTGCGGGGACTAAGCCTCTAACCCAATAGCAGCAAGAAGGTGAAGCCAAATTTAATTGACGATCCTACCAGGCCGAGCAGAGGGTACCCCACAAAGACCAAAAGGCTTGGATAGAGCAAAGAACTTCTCAACGACGCAGCTGAACAGCAGGGACACCCCTAAGGGCCTAGGTGGATAACAAACTTGATCATAGCCAAAAGGCCGAGAAGCAATAATACAGAAAGGAAAGAGGGTAGATCGCAGTCTCGTTTCTTGTGGGGACTAAGCCTCTAACACAATAGCAGCAAGTAGGTGAAGCCAAATTTAGTTGACGATCCTACCAGGCCGAGCAGAGGGTACCCCAAAAGGTCCAAAAGGCTTGGATAGATCGAAGAACTTCTCAACGACGAAGCTGGATAGCAGGGACACCCCTAAGGGCCTAGGTAGATACCAAACTTGATCATGGCCAAAAGGCCGATAAGCAATATTGCAGAAAGAAAAGAGGACAGTAGGGAAGATCGCAGTCTCGTTCCTTGTGGGGACTAAGCCTCTAACCCAATAGCAGCTAGTAGGTGAAGCCAAATTTTATTGACGATCCTACCAGGCTGAGCAAAGGGTACCCCAAAAAGACCAAAAGGCTTGGATAGATCGAAGAACTTCTTAACGACGCAGATGGACAGCAGAGACACCCCTAAGGGCCTAGGTCGATACTAAACTTGATCATGGCCAAAAGGCCGAGTAGCAATAATACAGAAAGGAAAGAAGACAGTAGGGTAGATCGAAGTCTCGTTCCTTGTGGGGACTAAGCCTCTAACCCAATAGCAGCAAGTAGGTGAAGCCAAATTTAATTGACGATCCTACCAGGCCGAGCAGAGGGTACCACAAGAGGACCAAAAGGCTTGGATAGATCGAAGAACTTCTCAACGACGCAGCTGAACAGCAGGGACACCCCTAAGAGCCTAGGTCGATACCAAACTTGATCATGGCCAAAAGGGCCGAGAAGCAATAATACAGAAAGGAAAGAGGGTAGATCGCAGTCTCGTTCCTTGTGGGGACTAAGCCTCTAACCCAATAGCAGCAAGAAGGTGAAGCCAAATTTAATTGACGATCCTACCAGGCCGAGCAGAGGGTACCCCACAAGGACCAAAAGGCTTGGATAGATCGAAGAACTTCTCAACGAAGCAGCTGTACAGCCGGGACACCCCTAAGGGCCTAGGTCGATACCAAACTTGATCATGGCCACAAGGCCGAGAAGCAATAATACAGAAAGGAAAGAGGGTAGATCGCAGTCTCGTTCCTTGTGGGGACTAAGCCTCTGACCCAATAGCAGTAAGAAGGTGAAGCCAAATTTAATTGACGATCCTACCAGGCCGAGCAGAGGGTATCCCACAAGGACCAAAAGGCTTGGATAGAGCAAAGAACTTCTCAACGACGCAGCTGAACAGCAGGGACACCCCTAAGGGCCTAGGTCGATACTAAACTTGATCATGGCCAAAAGGTCGAGTAGCAATAATACAGAAAGGAAAGAGGACAGTAGGGTAGATCGCAGTCTCGTTCCTTGTGGGGACTAAGCCTCTAACCCAATAGCAGCAAGTAGGTGAAGCCAAATTTAATTGACGATCCTACCAGGCCGAGCAGAGGGTACCCCACAAGGACCAAAAGGCTTGGATAGATCGAAGAACTTCTCAACGACGCAGCTGAACAGCCGGGACACCCCTAAGGGCCTAGGTCGATACCAAACTTGATCATGGCCAAAAGGCCGAGAAGCAATAATACAGAAAGGAAAGAGGGTAGATCGCAGGCTCGTTCCTTGTGGGGACTAAGCCTCTGACCCAATAGCAGCAAGTAGGTGAAGCCAAATTTAATTGACGATCCTACCAGGCCGAGCAGAGGGTACCCCACAAGGACCAAAAGGCTTGGATAGATCGAAGAACTTCTCAACGACGCAGCTGAACAGCCGGGACACCCCTAAGGGCCTAGGTCGATACCAAACTTGATCATGGCCAAAAGGCCGAGAAGCAATAATACAGAAAGGAAAGAGGGTAGATCGCAGTCTTGTTCCTTGTGGGGACTAAGCCTCTGACCCAATAGCAGTAAGAAGGTGAAGCCAAATTTAATTGACGATCCTACCAGGCCGAGCAGAGGGTACCCCACAAGGACCAAAAGGCTTGGATAGAGCAAAGAACTTCTCAACGACGCAGCTGAACAGCAGGGACACCCCTAAGGGCCTAGGTCGATACTAAACTTGATCATGGCCAAAAGGCCGAGAAGCAATAATACAGAAAGAAAAGAGGACAGTAGGGTAGATCGCAGTCTCGTTGCTTGCGGGGACTAAGCCTCTAACCCAATAGCAGCAAGAAGGTGAAGCCAAATTTAATTGACGATCCTACCAGGCCGAGCAGAGGGTACCCCACAAAGACCAAAAGGCTTGGATAGAGCAAAGAACTTCTCAACGACGCAGCTGAACAGCAGGGACACCCCTAAGGGCCTAGGTGGATAACAAACTTGATCATAGCCAAAAGGCCGAGAAGCAATAATACAGAAAGGAAAGAGGGTAGATCGCAGTCTCGTTTCTTGTGGGGACTAAGCCTCTAACACAATAGCAGCAAGTAGGTGAAGCCAAATTTAGTTGACGATCCTACCAGGCCGAGCAGAGGGTACCCCAAAAGGTCCAAAAGGCTTGGATAGATCGAAGAACTTCTCAACGACGAAGCTGGATAGCAGGGACACCCCTAAGGGCCTAGGTAGATACCAAATTTGATCATGGCCAAAAGGCCGATAAGCAATATTGCAGAAAGAAAAGAGGACAGTAGGGAAGATCGCAGTCTCGTTCCTTGTGGGGACTAAGCCTCTAACCCAATAGCAGCTAGTAGGTGAAGCCAAATTTTATTGACGATCCTACCAGGCTGAGCAAAGGGTACCCCAAAAAGACCAAAAGGCTTGGATAGATCGAAGAACTTCTTAACAACGCAGATGGACAGCAGAGACACCCCTAAGGGCCTAGGTCGATACTAAACTTGATCATGGCCAAAAGGCCGAGTAGCAATAATACAGAAAGGAAAGAAGACAGTAGGGTAGATCGAAGTCTCGTTCCTTGTGGGGACTAAGCCTCTAACCCAATAGCAGCAAGTAGGTGAAGCCAAATTTAATTGACGATCCTACCAGGCCGAGCAGAGGGTACCCCAAGAGGACCAAAAGGCTTGGATAGATCGAAGAACTTCTCAACGACGCAGCTGAACAGCAGGGACACCCCTAAGAGCCTAGGTCGATACCAAACTTGATCATGGCCAAAAGGGCCGAGAAGCAATAATACAGAAAGGAAAGAGGGTAGATCGCAGTCTCGTTCCTTGTGGGGACTAAGCCTCTAACCCAATAGCAGCAAGAAGGTGAAGCCAAATTTAATTGACGATCCTACCAGGCCGAGCAGAGGGTACCCCACAAGGACCAAAAGGCTTGGATAGATCGAAGAACTTCTCAACGATGCAGCTGTACAGCCGGGACACCCCTAAGGGCCTAGGTCGATACCAAACTTGATCATGGCCACAAGGCCGAGAAGCAATAATACAGAAAGGAAAGAGGGTAGATCGCAGTCTCGTTCCTTGTGGGGACTAAGCCTCTGACCCAATAGCAGTAAGAAGGTGAAGCCAAATTTAATTGACGATCCTACCAGGCCGAGCAGAGGGTATCCCACAAGGACCAAAAGGCTTGGATAGAGCAAAGAACTTCTCAACGACGCAGCTGAACAGCAGGGACACCCCTAAGGGCCTAGGTCGATACTAAACTTGATCATGGCCAAAAGGTCGAGTAGCAATAATACAGAAAGGAAAGAGGACAGTAGGGTAGATCGCAGTCTCGTTCCTTGTGGGGACTAAGCCTCTAACCCAATAGCAGCAAGTAGGTGAAGCCAAATTTAATTGACGATCCTACCAGGCCGAGCAGAGGGTACCCCACAAGGACCAAAAGGCTTGGATAGATCGAAGAACTTCTCAACGACGCAGCTGAACAGCCGGGACACCCCTAAGGGCCTAGGTCGATACCAAACTTGATCATGGCCAAAAGGCCGAGAAGCAATAATACAGAAAGGAAAGAGGGTAGATCGCAGGCTCGTTCCTTGTGGGGACTAAGCCTCTGACCCAATAGCAGTAGGAAGGTGAAGCCAAATTTAATTGACGATCCTACCAGGCCGAGCAGAGGGTATCCCACAAGGACCAAAAGGCTTGGATAGAGCAAAGAACTTCTCAACGACGCAGCTGAACAGCAGGGACACCCCTAAGGGCCTAGGTCGATACTAAACTTGATCATGGCCAAAAGGCCGAGAAGCAATAATACAGAAAGAAAAGAGGACAGTAGGGTAGATCGCAGTCTCGTTGCTTGCGGGAACTAAGCCTCTAACCCAATAGCAGCAAGAAGGTGAAGCCAAATTTAATTGACGATCCTACCAGGCCGAGCAGAGGGTACCCCACAAGGACCAAAAGGCTTGGATAGATCGAAGAACTTCTCAACGACGCAGCTGAACAGCCGGGACACCCCTAAGGGCCTAGGTGGATAACAAACGATCATGGCCAATAGGCCGAGAAGCAATAAATCAGAAAGGAAAGAGTACAGTAGAGTAGATCACAGTCTCGTTCCTTGTGGGGACTAAGCCTCTAACCCAATAGCTGCAAGTAGGTGAAGCCAAATTTAATTGACGATCCTACCAAGCCGAGCAGAGGGTACCGCACAAGCACCAAAAGGCTTGGATAGATCGAAGAACTTCTCAACGAAGTAGCTGGACAGCAGGGAAACCCCTCAGGCTAACGACGCAGCAAAATTTGATCAAAAGACCAAGAAGTGCTAATGCAGGAATGTAAAGCCTGGGCACAAGAGCTGACAATCATTCAGAAATGATCTTCAGTCCTGTATTGCTTTAAAGAGTAACTCCACTTTTGTTGAGAGGACAACACTCCCCTCTGGGTGATTAATGTATATTTTTATGGTTGTGAAAGGTTTGGAGATTCTTACCTTTTGTTATTGTGCAGATAGATCCACGTGTGTTCTTGAACCAAATACACGGGAACGACTTTTGCAGTGATCGATCGGCGGCTGCTCCTGCGGGGTACCTGTGGAGAAAGTGGTAGGGTCTGCAAACCTGTAGAGATGATGGTTGTTGGAGGGGACGCCCATCATCTGACTGATGTCAGTGCCAACTTGTGGGAATATCAGCCTACCAGTTACACAGCAGGAAATGACACCTCCTGGAGGGCCCCTGTAGATTAGGAAGGGAAGTTGCTTGTTAATAACAATGAAAGATAATGTGATTTGTGTAGGAATTGTAGGTGTCGTTTGTATTTCCCCGTAAAAGTGGAGTTACTCTTTAAATGAAGCGCTAGGATTTATTAACCACCTCCCGTCCGGTTGTATATAAATGACCGGACGGTGAAAGTGCAGGGTCACGTGGCCGTTTATAAATGGCCTTCCCGCCCCCTGCTTGTGCGCGCTCCCTTGGAGCGCACAGCAGTGCAATCCAGTGCCCGTTGTGTCCTCTGTACACAGTGGAACACTGATCGTCGTACGGGACCTCTGAAAGCTGAAAATTGGCCTGGACAGGAAGGGGGTAAAAGTGTCCGGACTTGAAGTGGTTAAACATTACATTCAGAGAAATGTTGCCGACATAAAAAAGAAGGAATAAACGTGTAACATTAAAAATTCTGACAACATACAAAGCCACTTTAAAATGTTTTGTACAGATTACTGTCTGTATCTTTTTTCTATAAATATAGACATATAACTATTTTTTTCTGCTCTGCCTAAGTGAAATCTTAGAGTCTTTTAGTTGAATCCCATGGTCAAAAATGAAACTGCCCAGAGACAATGGATTCTTTCTCCAATTTTGACATTTTTAACCATAAGATGACAAGCCTGCCCACCACGACAAGGTAGACTCTTTTAGGGCAGGACCTACACTAAACTACACTACGCTAAACTACTCCATGCTAGTCATCGTATTTTTTGTGTTAGATGCCTGTTTGTGATAAGCCTCATCCTAGAACCTTCCTTCTTCCTTTCCAGACTTGTTTACAGAGATCTACATAAGAACAACCCTTTTCATTCAAAAAACAGAGAACAGATTTAAAAGGGTTGTTGCTGTTATCTTATGGCGGGTGATGCAGTGGTCAGCAATGATCATCTGTAATGTCCCGACACATTTCCCCTTCTTTAATCAATGCAGAGCTCTCTTCCACATAGATGCCTTCAGTCTGAAAGGTCTAAAGTGTTTCAATTGTAGTGAAGTTTATTCACAGATACCAAACTTGATCATGGACAAAAGGCCGAGAAGCAATAATGCAGATAGGAAAGAGGGCAGTATGGTAGATCGCAGTCTCCTTCCTTGTGGGGACTAATCTTTTACCCCAATAGCAGCAAGTAGGAGAAGCCCAAATTTAATTGAGGATCCTACCAGGCTGAGCAGAGGGTTCCCCAAAAGGACCGAAAGGCTTGGATAGATCGAAGAACTTCTCAACGACGCAGCTGGACAGCAGGGACACCCCTAAGGGCCTAGGTCGATACCAAACTTGATCATTGCCAAAAGGCCGAGAAGCAATAATACAGAAAGGAAAGAGGGTAGATCGCAGTCTCGTTCCTTGTGGGGACTAAGCCTCTAACCCAATAGCAGCAAGTAGGTGAAGCCAAATTTAATTGACGATCCTACCAGGCCGAGCAGAGGGTACCCCACAAGGACCAAAAGGCTTGGATAGATCGAAGAACTTCTCAACGACGCAGCTGAACAGCCGGGACACCCCTAAGGGCCTAGGTCGATACCAAACTTGATCATGGCCAAAAGGCCGAGAAGCAATAATACAGAAAGGAAAGAGGGTAGATCGCAGTCTCGTTCCTTGTGGGGACTAAGCCTCTGACCCAATAGCAGTAAGAAGGTGAAGCCAAATTTAATTGACGATCCTACCAGGCCGAGCAGAGGGTACCCCACAAGGACCAAAAGGCTTGGATAGAGCAAAGAACTTCTCAACGACGCAGCTGAACAGCAGGGACACCCCTAAGGGCCTAGGTCGATACTAAACTTGATCATGGCCAAAAGGCCGAGAAGCAATAATACAGAAAGAAAAGAGGACAGTAGGGTAGATCGCAGTCTCGTTGCTTGCAGGGACTAAGCCTCTAACCCAATAGCAGCAAGAAGGTGAAGCCAAATTTAATTGACGATCCTACCAGGCCGAGCAGAGGGTACCCCACAAAGACCAAAAGGCTTGGATAGAGCAAAGAACTTCTCAACGACGCAGCTGAACAGCAGGGACACCCCTAAGGGCCTAGGTGGATAACAAACTTGATCATAGCCAAAAGGCCGAGAAGCAATAATACAGAAAGGAAAGAGGGTAGATCGCAGTCTCGTTTCTTGTGGGGACTAAGCCTCTAACACAATAGCAGCAAGTAGGTGAAGCCAAATTTAGTTGACGATCCTACCAGGCCGAGCAGAGGGTACCCCAAAAGGTCCAAAAGGCTTGGATAGATCGAAGAACTTCTCAACGACGAAGCTGGATAGCAGGGACACCCCTAAGGGCCTAGGTAGATACCAAACTTGATCATGGCCAAAAGGCCGAGAAGCAATATTGCAGAAAGAAAAGAGGACAGTAGGGAAGATCGCAGTCTCGTTCCTTGTGGGGACTAAGCCTCTAACCCAATAGCAGCTAGTAGGTGAAGCCAAATTTTATTGACGATCCTACCAGGCCGAGCAAAGGGTACCCCAAAAAGACCAAAAGGCTTGGATAGATCGAAGAACTTCTTAACGACGCAGATGGACAGCAGAGACACCCCTAAGGGCCTAGGTCGATACTAAACTTGATCATGGCCAAAAGGCCGAGTAGCAATAATACAGAAAGGAAAGAGGACAGTAGGGTAGATCGCAGTCTCGTTCCTTGTGGGGACTAAGCCTCTAACCCAATAGCAGCAAGTAGGTGAAGCCAAATTTAATTGACGATCCTACCAGGCCGAGCAGAGGGTACCCCACAAGGACCAAAAGGCTTGGATAGATCGAAGAACTTCTCAACGACGCAGCTGGACAGCCGGGACACCCCTAAGGGCCTAGGTCGATACCAAACTTGATCATGGCCACAAGGCCGAGAAGCAATAATACAGAAAGGAAAGAGGGTAGATCGCAGTCTCGTTCCTTGTGGGGACTAAGCCTCTGACCCAATAGCAGTAAGAAGGTGAAGCCAAATTTAATTGACGATCCTACCAGGCCGAGCAGAGGGTATCCCACAAGGACCAAAAGGCTTGGAAAAAGCAAAGAACTTATCAACGACGCAGCTGATCAGCAGGGACACCCCTAAGGGCCTAGGTCGATACTAAACTTGATCATGGTCAAAAGGCCGACTAGCAATAATACAGAAAGGAAAGAGGACAGTAGGGTAGATCGCAGTCTCGTTCCTTGTGGGGACTAAGCCTCTAACCCAATAGCAGCAAGTAGGTGAAGCCAAATTTAATTGACGATCCTACCAGGCCGAGCAGAGGGTACCCCACAAGGACCAAAAGGCTTGGATAGATCGAAGAACTTCTCAACGACGCAGCTGAACAGCCGGGACACCCCTAAGGGCCTAGGTCGATACCAAACTTGATCATGGCCAAAAGGGCCGAGAAGCAATAATACAGAAAGGAAAGAAGGTACATCGCAGTCTCGTTCCTTGTGGGGACTAAGCCTCTAACCCAATAGCAGCAAGAAGGTGAAGACAAATTTAATTGACGATCCTACCAGGCCGAGCAGAGGGTACCCCACAAGGACCAAAAGGCTTGGATAGATCGAAGAACTTCTCAACGACGCAGCTGGACAGCCGGGACACCCCTAAGGGCCTAGGTCGATACCAAACTTGATCATGGCCACAAGGCCGAGAAGCAATAATACAGAAAGGAAAGAGGGTAGATCGCAGTCTCGTTCCTTGTGGGGACTAAGCCTCTGACCCAATAGCAGTAAGAAGGTGAAGCCAAATTTAATTGACGATCCTACCAGGCCGAGCAGAGGGTATCCCACAAGGACCAAAAGGCTTGGAAAAAGCAAAGAACTTATCAACGACGCAGCTGATCAGCAGGGACACCCCTAAGGGCCTAGGTCGATACTAAACTTGATCATGGTCAAAAGGCCGACTAGCAATAATACAGAAAGGAAAGAGGACAGTAGGGTAGATCGCAGTCTCGTTCCTTGTGGGGACTAAGCCTCTAACCCAATAGCAGCAAGTAGGTGAAGCCAAATTTAATTGACGATCCTACCAGGCCGAGCAGAGGGTACCCCACAAGGACCAAAAGGATGTGGATAGATCGAAGAACTTCTCAACGACGCAGCTGAACAGCCGGGACACCCCTAAGGGCCTAGGTCGATACCAAACTTGATCATGGCCAAAAGGCCGAGAAGCAATAATACAGAAAGGAAAGAGGGTAGATCGCAGTCTCGTTCCTTGTGGGGACTAAGCCTCTGACCCAATAGCAGTAAGAAGGTGAAGCCAAATTTAATTGGCGATCCTACCAGGCCGAGCAGAGGGTATCCCACAAGGACCAAAAGGCTTGGATAAAGCAAAGAACTTCTCAACGACGCAGCTGAACAGCAGGGACACCCCTAAGGGCCTAGGTCGATACTAAACTTGATCATGGCCAAAAGGCCGAGAAGCAATAATACAGAAAGAAAAGACGACAGTAGGGTAGATCGCAGTCTCGTTGCTTGCGGGGACTAAGCCTCTAACCCAATAGCAGCAAGAAGGTGAAGCCAAATTTAATTGACGATCCTACCAGGCCGAGCAGAGGGTACCCCACAAGGACCAAAAGGCTTGGATAGAGCAAAGAACTTCTCAACGACGCAGCTGAACAGCAGGGACACCCCTAAGGGCCTAGGTGGATAACAAACTTGATCATGGCCAAAAGGCCGAGAAGCAATAAATCAGAAAGGAAAGAGTACAGTAGAGTAGATCACAGTCTCGTTCCTTGTGGGGACTAAGCCTCTAACCCAATAGCAGCAAGTAGGTGAAGCCAAATTTAATTGACGATCCTACCAAGCCGAGCAGAGGGTACCGCACAAGCACCAAAAGGCTTGGATAGATCGAAGAACTTCTCAACGAAGTAGCTGGACAGCAGGGAAACCCCTCAGGCTAACGACGCAGCAAAATTTGATCAAAAGACCAAGAAGTGCTAATGCAGGAATGTAAAGTCTGGGCACAAGAGCTGACAATCATTCAGAAATGATCTTCAGTCCTGTATTGCTTTAAAGAGTAACTCCACTTTTGTTGAGAGGACAACACTCCCCTCTGGGTGATTAATGTATATTTTTATGGTTGTGAAAGGTTTGGAGATTCTTACCTTTTGTTATTGTGCAGATAGATCCACGTGTGTTCTTGAACCAAATACACGGGAACGACTTTTGCAGTGATCGATCGGCGGCTGCTCCTGCGGGGTACCTGTGGAGAAAGTGGTAGGGTCTGCAAACCTGTAGAGATGATGGTTGTTGGAGGAGACGCCCATCATCTGACTGATGTCAGTGCCAACTTGTGGGAATATCAGCCTACCAGTTACACAGCAGGAAATGACACCTCCTGGAGGGCCCCTGTAGATTAGGAAGGGAAGTTGCTTGTTAATAACAATGAAAGATAATGTGATTTGTGTAGGAATTGTAGGTGTCATTTGTATTTCCCCCTAAAAGTGGAGTTACTCTTTAAATGAAGCGCTAGGATTTATTAACCACCTCCCGTCCGGTTGTATATAAATGACCGGACGGTGAAAGTGCAGGGTCAGGTGGCCGTTTATAAATGGCCTTCCCGCCCCCTGCTTGTGCGCGCTCCCTTGGAGCGCACAGCAGTGCAATCGAGTGCCCGTTGTGTCCTCTGTACACAGTGGAACACTGATCGTCGTACGGGACCTCTGAAAGCTGAAAATTGGCCTGGACAGGAAGGGGGTAAAAGTGTCCGGACTTGAAGTGGTTAAACATTACATTCAGAGAAATGTTGCCGACATAAAAAAGAAGGAATAAACGTGTAACATTAAAAATTCTGACAACATATAAAGCCACTTTAAAATGTTTTGTACAGATTACTGTCTGTATCTTTTTTCTATAAATATAGACATATAACTATTTTTTTCTGCTCTGCCTAAGTGAAATCTTAGAGTCTTTTAGTTGAATCCCATGGTCAAAAATGAAACTGTCCAGAGACAATGGATTCTTTCTCCAATTTTGACATTTTTAACCATAAGATGACAAGCCTGCCCACCACGACAAGGTAGACTCTTTTAGGGCAGGACCTACACTAAACTACACTACGCTAAACTACTCCATGCTAGTCATCGTATTTTTTGTGTTAGATGCCTGTTTGTGATAAGCCTCATCCTAGAACCTTCCTTCTTCCTTTCCAGACTTGTTTACAGAGATCTACATAAGAACAACCCTTTTCATTCAAAAAACAGAGAACAGATTTAAAAGGGTTGTTGCTGTTATCTTATGGCGGGTGATGCAGTGGTCAGCAATGATCATCTGTAATGTCCCGACACATTTCCCCTTCTTTAATCAATGCAGAGCTCTCTTCCACATAGATGCCTTCAGTCTGAAAGGTCTAAAGTGTTTCAATTGTAGTGAAGTTTATTCACAGATACCAAACTTGATCATGGCCAAAAGGCCGAGAAGCAATAATGCAGATAGGAAAGAGGGCAGTATGGTAGATCGCAGTCTCCTTCCTTGTGGGGACTAAGCTTCTACCCCAATAGCAGCAAGTAGGAGAAGCCCAAATTTAATTGAGGATCCTACCAGGCTGAGCAGAGGGTTCCCCAAAAGGACCAAAAGGCTTGGATAGATCGAAGAACTTCTCAACGACGCAGCTGGACAGCAGGGACACCCCTAAGGGCCTAGGTCGATACCAAACTTGATCATTGCCAAAAGGCCGAGAAGCAATAATACAGAAAGGAAAGAGGGTAGATCGCAGTCTCGTTCCTTGTGGGGACTAAGCCTCTAACCCAATAGCAGCAAGTAGGTGAAGCCAAATTTAATTGACGATCCTACCAGGCCGAGCAGAGGGTACCCCACAAGGACCAAAAGGCTTGGATAGATCGAAGAACTTCTCAACGACGCAGCTGAACAGCCGGGACACCCCTAAGGGCCTAGGTCGATACTAAACTTGATCATGGCCAAAAGGCCGAGAAGCAATAATACAGAAAGGAAAGAGGGTAGATCGCAGTCTCGTTCCTTGTGGGGACTAAGCCTCTGACCCAATAGCAGTAAGAAGGTGAAGCCAAATTTAATTGACGATCCTACCAGGCCGAGCAGAGGGTACCCCACAAGGACCAAAAGGCTTGGATAGAGCAAAGAACTTCTCAACGACGCAGCTGAACAGCAGGGACACCCCTAAGGGCCTAGGTCGATACTAAACTTGATCATGGCCAAAAGGCCGAGAAGCAATAATACAGAAAGAAAAGAGGACAGTAGGGTAGATCGCAGTCTCGTTGCTTGCGGGGACTAAGCCTCTAACCCAATAGCAGCAAGAAGGTGAAGCCAAATTTAATTGACGATCCTACCAGGCCGAGCAGAGGGTACCCCACAAAGACCAAAAGGCTTGGATAGAGCAAAGAACTTCTCAACGACGCAGCTGAACAGCAGGGACACCCCTAAGGGCCTAGGTGGATAACAAACTTGATCATAGCCAAAAGGCCGAGAAGCAATAATACAGAAAGGAAAGAGGGTAGATCGCAGTCTCGTTTCTTGTGGGGACTAAGCCTCTAACACAATAGCAGCAAGTAGGTGAAGCCAAATTTAGTTGACGATCCTACCAGGCCGAGCAGAGGGTACCCCAAAAGGTCCAAAAGGCTTGGATAGATCGAAGAACTTCTCAACGACGAAGCTGGATAGCAGGGACACCCCTAAGGGCCTAGGTAGATACCAAACTTGATCATGGCCAAAAGGCCGAGAAGCAATATTGCAGAAAGAAAAGAGGACAGTAGGGAAGATCGCAGTCTCGTTCCTTGTGGGGACTAAGCCTCTAACCCAATAGCAGCTAGTAGGTGAAGCCAAATTTTATTGACGATCCTACCAGGCCGAGCAAAGGGTACCCCAAAAAGACCAAAAGGCTTGGATAGATCGAAGAACTTCTTAACGACGCAGATGGACAGCAGAGACACCCCTAAGGGCCTAGGTCGATACTAAACTTGATCATGGCCAAAAGGCCGAGTAGCAATAATACAGAAAGGAAAGAGGACAGTAGGGTAGATCGCAGTCTCGTTCCTTGTGGGGACTAAGCCTCTAACCCAATAGCAGCAAGTAGGTGAAGCCAAATTTAATTGACGATCCTACCAGGCCGAGCAGAGGGTACCCCACAAGGACCAAAAAGCTTGGATAGATCGAAGAACTTCTCAACGACGCTGCTGGACAGCCGGGACACCCCTAAGGGCCTAGGTCGATACCAAACTTGATCATGGCCACAATGCCGAGAAGCAATAATACAGAAAGGAAAGAGGGTAGATCGCAGTCTCGTTCCTTGTGGGGACTAAGCCTCTAACCCAATAGCAGCAAGAAGGTGAAGCCAAATTTAATTGACGATCCTACCAGGCCGAGCAGAGGGTACCCCACAAGGACCAAAAGGCTTGGATAGATCGAAGAACTTCTCAACGACGCTGCTGGACAGCCGGGACACCCCTAAGGGCCTAGGTCGATACCAAACTTGATCATGGCCACAAGGCCGAGAAGCAATAATACAGAAAGGAAAGAGGGTAGATCGCAGTCTCGTTCCTTGTGGGAACTAAGCCTCTGACCCAATAGCAGTAAGAAGGAGAAGCCAAATTTAATTGACGATCCTACCAGGCCGAGCAGAGGGTATTCCACAAGGACCAAAAGGCTTGGATAGAGCAAAGAACTTCTCAACGACGCAGCTGAACAGCAGGGACACCCTTAAGGGCCTAGGTCGATACTAAACTTGATCATGGCCAAAAGGCCGAGTAGCAATAATACAGAAAGAAAAGAGGACAGTAGGGTAGATCGCAGTCTCGTTCCTTGTGGGGACTAAGCCTCTAACCCAATAGCAGCAAGTAGGTGAAGCCAAATTTAATTGACGATCCTACCAGGCCGAGCAGAGGGTACCCCACAAGGACCAAAAGGCTTGGATAGATCGAAGAACTTCTCAACGACGCAGCTGAACAGCCGGGACACCCCTAAGGGCCTTGGTCGATACCAAACTTGATCATGGCCAAAAGGCCAAGAAGCAATAATACAGAAAGGAAAGAGGGTAGATCGCAGTCTCGTTCCTTGTGGGGACTAAGCCTCTGACCCAATAGCAGTAAGAATGTGAAGCCAAATTTAATTGACGATCCTACCTGGCCGAGCAGAGGGTATCCCACAAGGACCAAAAGGCTTGGATAGAGCAAAGAACTTCTCAACGATGCAGCTGAACAGCAGGGACACCCCTAAGAGCCTAGGTCGATACCAAACTTGATCATGGCCAAAAGGGCCGAGAAGCAATAATACAGAAAGGAAAGAGGGTAGATCGCAGTCTCGTTCCTTGTGGGGACTAAGCCTCTAACCCAATAGCAGCAAGAAGGTGAAGCCAAATTTAATTGACGATCCTACCAGGCCGAGCAGAGGGTACCCCACAAGGACCAAAAGGCTTGGATAGATCGAAGAACTTCTCAACGACGCAGCTGGACAGCCGGGACACCCCTAAGGGCCTAGGTCGATACCAAACTTGATCATGGCCAAAAGGCCGAGAAGCAATAATACAGAAAGGAAAGAGGGTAGATCGCAGTCTCGTTCCTTGTGGGGACTAAGCCTCTGACCCAATAGCAGTAAGAAGGTGAAGCCAAATTTAATTGACGATCCTACCAGGCCGAGCAGAGGGTATCCCACAAGGACCAAAAGGCTTGGATAGAGCAAAGAACTTCTCAACGACGCAGCTGAACAGCAGGGACACCCCTAAGGGCCTAGGTCGATACTAAACTTGATCATGGCCAAAAGGCCGAGTAGCAATAATACAGAAAGGAAAGAGGACAGTAGGGTAGATCGCAGTCTCGTTCCTTGTGGGGACTAAGCCTCTAACCCAATAGCAGCAAGTAGGTGAAGCCAAATTTAATTGACGATCCTACCAGGCCGAGCAGAGGGTACCCCACAAGGACCAAAAGGCTTGGATAGATCGAAGAACTTCTCAACGACGCAGCTGAACAGCCGGGACACCCCTAAGGGCCTAGGTCGATACCAAACTTGATCATGGCCAAAAGGCCGAGAAGTAATAATACAGAAAGGAAAGAGGGTAGATCGCAGTCTCGTTCCTTGTGGGGACTAAGCCTCTGACCCAATAGCAGTAAGAAGGTGAAGCCAAATTTAATTGACGATCCTACCAGGCCGAGCAGAGGGTATCCCACAAGGACCAAAAGGCTTGGATAGAGCAAAGAACTTCTCAACGACGCAGCTGAACAGCAGGGACACCCCTAAGGGCCTAGGTCGATACTAAACTTGATCATGGCCAAAAGGCCGAGAAGCAATAATACAGAAAGAAAAGAGGACAGTAGGGTAGATCGCAGTCTCGTTGCTTGCGGGGACTAAGCCTCTAACCCAATAGCAGCAAGAAGGTGAAGCCAAATTTAATTGACGATCCTACCAGGCCGAGCAGAGGGTACCCCACAAGGACCAAAATGCTTGGATAGAGCAAAGAACTTCTCAACGACGCAGCTGAACAGCAGGGACACCCCTATGGGCCTAGGTGGATAACAAACTTGATCATGGCCAAAAGGCCGAGAAGCAATAAATCAGAAAGGAAAGAGTACAGTAGAGTAGATCACAGTCTCGTTCCTTGTGGGGACTAAGCCTCTAACCCAATAGCAGCAAGTAGGTGAAGCCAAATTTAATTGACGATCCTACCAAGCCGAGCAGAGGGTACCGCACAAGCACCAAAAGGCTTGGATAGATCGAAGAACTTCTCAACGAAGTAGCTGGACAGCAGGGAAACCCCTCAGGCTAACGACGCAGCAAAATTTGATCAAAAGACCAAGAAGTGCTAATGCAGGAATGTAAAGTCTGGGCACAAGAGCTGACAATCATTCAGAAATGATCTTCAGTCCTGTATTGCTTTAAAGAGTAACTCCACTTTTGTTGAGAGGACAACACTCCCCTCTTGGTGATTAATGTATAGTTTTATGGTTGTGAAAGGTTTGGAGATTCTTACCTTTTGTTATTGTGCAGATAGATCCACGTGTGTTCTTGAACCAAATACACGGGAACGACTTTTGCAGTGATCGATCGGCGGCTGCTCCTGCGGGGTACCTGTGGAGAAAGTGGTAGGGTCTGCAAACCTGTAGAGATGATGGTTGTTGGAGGGGACGCCCATCATCTGACTGATGTCAGTGCCAACTTGTGGGAATATCAGCCTACCAGTTACACAGCAGGAAATGACACCTCCTGGAGGGCCCCTGTAGATTAGGAAGGGAAGTTGCTTGTTAATAACAATGAAAGATAATGTGATTTGTGTAGGAATTGTAGGTGTCATTTGTATTTCCCCGTAAAAGTGGAGTTACTCTTTAAATGAAGCGCTAGGATTTATTAACCACCTCCTGTCCGGTTGTATATAAATGACCGGACGGTGAAAGTGCAGGGTCAGGTGGCCGTTTATAAATGGCCTTCCCGCCCCCTGCTTGTGCGCGCTCCCTTGGAGCGCACAGCAGTGCAATCCAGTGCCCGTTGTGTCCTCTGTACACAGTGGAACACTGATCGTCGTACGGGACCTCTGAAAGCTGAAAATTGGCCTGGACAGGAAGGGGGTAAAAGTGTCTGGACTTGAAGTGGTTAAACATTACATTCAGAGAAATGTTGCCGACATAAAAAAGAAGGAATAAACGTGTAACATTAAAAATTCTGACAACATACAAAGCCACTTTAAAATGTTTTGTACAGATTACTGTCTGTATCTTTTTTCTATAAATATAGACATATAACTATTTTTTTCTGCTCTGCCTAAGTGAAATCTTAGAGTCTTTTAGTTGAATCCCATGGTCAAAAATGAAACTGCCCAGAGACAATGGATTCTTTCTCCAATTTTGACATTTTTAACCATAAGATGACAAGCCTGCCCACCACGACAAGGTAGACTCTTTTAGGGCAGGACCTACACTAAACTACACTACGCTAAACTACTCCATGCTAGTCATCGTATTTTTTGTGTTAGATGCCTGTTTGTGATAAGCCTCATCCTAGAACCTTCCTTCTTCCTTTCCAGACTTGTTTACAGAGATCTACATAAGAACAACCCTTTTCATTCAAAAGGACCCAAAAGGCTTGGATAGATCGAAGAACTTCTCAACGACGCAGCTGGACAGCAGGGACACCCCTAAGGGCCTAGGTCGATACCAAACTTGATCATTGCCAAAAGGCCGAGAAGCAATAATACAGAAAGGAAAGAGGGTAAATCGCAGTCTCGTTCCTTGTGGGGACTAAGCCTCTAACCCAATAGCAGCAAGTAGGTGAAGCCAAATTTAATTGACGATCCTACCAGGCCGAGCAGAGGGTACCCCACAAGGGCCAAAAGGCTTGGATAGATCAAAGAACTTTTCAACGACGCAGCTGAACAGCCGGGACACCCCTAAGGGCCTAGGTCGATACCAAACTTGATCATGGCCAAAAGGCCGAGAAGCAATAATACAGAAAGGAAAGAGGGTAGATCGCAGTCTCGTTCCTTGTGGGGACTAAGCCTCTGACCCAATAGCAGTAAGAAGGTGAAGCCAAATTTAATTGACGATCCTACCAGGCCGAGCAGAGGGTACCCCACAAGGACCAAAAGGCTTGGATAGAGCAAAGAACTTCTCAACGACGCAGCTGAACAGCAGGGACACCCCTAAGGGCCTAGGTCGATACTAAACTTGATCATGGCCAAAAGGCCGAGAAGCAATAATACAGAAAGAAAAGAGGACAGTAGGGTAGATCGCAGTCTCATTGCTTGCGGGGACTAAGCCTCTAACCCAATAGCAGCAAGAAGGTGAAGCCAAATTTAATTGACGATCCTACCAGGCCGAGCAGAGGGTACCCCACAAAGACCAAAAGGCTTGGATAGAGCAAAGAACTTCTCAACGACGCAGCTGAACAGCAGGGACACCCCTAAGGGCCTAGGTGGATAACAAACTTGATCATAGCCAAAAGGCCGAGAAGCAATAATACAGAAAGGAAAGAGGGTAGATCGCAGTCTCGTTTCTTGTGGGGACTAAGCCTCTAACACAATAGCAGCAAGTAGGTGAAGCCAAATTTAGTTGACGATCCTACCAGGCCGAGCAGAGGGTACCCCAAAAGGTCCAAAAGGCTTGGATAGATCGAAGAACTTCTCAACGACGAAGCTGGATAGCAGGGACACCCCTAAGGGCCTAGGTAGATACCAAACTTGATCATGGCCAAAAGGCCGAGAAGCAATATTGCAGAAAGAAAAGAGGACAGTAGGGAAGATCGCAGTCTCGTTCCTTGTGGGGACTAAGCCTCTAACCCAATAGCAGCTAGTAGGTGAAGCCAAATTTTATTGACGATCCTACCAGGCCGAGCAAAGGGTACCCCAAAAAGACCAAAAGGCTTGGATAGATCGAAGAACTTCTTAACGACGCAGATGGACAGCAGAGACACCCCTAAGGGCCTAGGTCGATACTAAACTTGATCATGGCCAAAAGGCCGAGTAGCAATAATACAGAAAGGAAAGAGGGTAGATCGCAGTCTCGTTCCTTGTGGGGACTAAGCCTCTAACCCAATAGCAGCAAGAAGGTGAAGCCAAATTTAATTGACGATCCTACCAGGCCGAGCAGAGGGTACCCCACAAGGACCAAAAGGCTTGGATAGATCGAAGAACTTCTCAACGACGCTGCTGGACAGCCGGGACACCCCTAAGGGCCTAGGTCGATACCAAACTTGATCATGGCCACAAGGCCGAGAAGCAATAATACAGAAAGGAAAGAGGGTAGATCGCAGTCTCGTTCCTTGTGGGAACTAAGCCTCTGACCCAATAGCAGTAAGAAGGTGAAGCCAAATTTAATTGACGATCCTACCAGGCCGAGCAGAGGGTATCCCACAAGGACCAAAAGGCTTGGATAGAGCAAAGAACTTCTCAACGACGCAGCTGAACAGCAGGGACACCCCTAAGGGCCTAGGTCGATACTAAACTTGATCATGGCCAAAAGGCCGAGTAGCAATAATACAGAAAGGAAAGAGGACAGTAGGGTAGATCGCAGTCTCGTTCCTTGTGGGGACTAAGCCTCTAACCCAATAGCAGCAAGTAGGTGAAGCCAAATTTAATTGACGATCCTACCAGGCCGAGCAGAGGGTACCCCACAAGGACCAAAAGGCTTGGATAGATCAAAGAATTTCTCAACGACGCAGCTGAACAGCCGGAACACCCCTAAGGGCCTAGGTCGATACCAAACTTGATCATGGCCAAAAGGCCGAGAAGCAATAATACAGAAAGGAAAGAGGGTAGATCGCAGTCTCGTTCCTTGTGGGGACTAAGCCTCTGACCCAATAGCAGTAAGAAGGTGAAGCCAAATTTAATTGACGATCCTACCAGGCCGAGCAGAGGGTATCCCACAAGGACCAAAAGGCTTGGATAGAGCAAACAACTTCTCAACGACGCAGCTGAACAGCAGGGACACCCCTAAGAGCCTAGGTCGATACCAAACTTGATCATGGCCAAAAGGGCCGAGAAGCAATAATACAGAAAGGAAAGAGGGTAGATCGCAGTCTCGTTCCTTGTGGGGACTAAGCCTCTAACCCAATAGCAGCAAGAAGGTGAAGCCAAATTTAATTGACGATCCTACCAGGCCGAGCAGAGGGTATCCCACAAGGACCAAAAGGCTTGGATAGAGCAAAGAACTTCTCAACGACGCAGCTGAACAGCAGGGACACCCCTAAGGGCCTAGGTCGATACTAAACTTGATCATGGCCAAAAGGCCGAGTAGCAATAATACAAAAAGGAAAGAGGACAGTAGGGTAGATCGCAGTCTCGTTCCTTGTGGGGACTAAGCCTCTAACCCAATAGCAGCAAGTAGGTGAAGCCAAATTTAATTGACGATCCTACCAGGCCGAGCAGAGGGTACCCCACAAGGACCAAAAGGCTTGGATAGATCGAAGAACTTCTCAACGACGCAGCTGAACAGCCGGGACACCCCTAAGGGCCTAGGTCGATACCAAACTTGATCATGGCCAAAAGGCCAAGAAGCAATAATACAGAAAGGAAAGAGGGTAGATCGCAGGCTCGTTCCTTGTGGGGACTAAGCCTCTGACCCAATAGCAGTAAGAAGGTGAAGCCAAATTTAATTGGCGATCCTACCAGGCCGAGCAGAGGGTATCCCACAAGGACCAAAAGGCTTGGATAGAGCAAAGAACTTCTCAACGACGCAGCTGAACAGCAGGGACACCCCTAAGGGCCTAGGTCGATACTAAACTTGATCATGGCCAAAAGGCCGAGAAGCAATAATACAGAAAGAAAAGAGGACAGTAGGGTAGATCGCAGTCTCGTTGCTTGCGGGGACTAAGCCTCTAACCCAATAGCAGCAAGAAGGTGAAGCCAAATTTAATTGACGATCCTACCAGGCCGAGCAGAGGGTACCCCACAAGGACCAAAAGGCTTGGATAGAGCAAAGAACTTCTCAACGACGCAGCTGAACAGCAGGGACACCCCTAAGGGCCTAGGTGGATAACAAACTTGATCATAGCCAAAAGGCCGAGAAGCAATAATACAGAAAGGAAAGAGGGTAGATTGCAGTCTCGTTTCTTGTGGGGACTAAGCCTCTAACACAATAGCAGCAAGTAGGTGAAGCCAAATTTAGTTGACGATCCTACCAGGCCGAGCAGAGGGTACCCCAAAAGGTCCAAAAGGCTTGGATAGATCGAAGAACTTCTCAACGACGCAGCTGGACAGCAGGGACACCCCTAAGGGCCTAGGTCGATACCAAACTTGATCATTGCCAAAAGGCCGAGAAGCAATAATACAGAAAGGAAAGAGGGTAAATCGCAGTCTCGTTCCTTGTGGGGACTAAGCCTCTAACCCAATAGCAGCAAGTAGGTGAAGCCAAATTTAATTGACGATCCTACCAGGCCGAGCAGAGGGTACCCCACAAGGGCCAAAAGGCTTGGATAGATCAAAGAACTTTTCAACGACGCAGCTGAACAGCCGGGACACCCCTAAGGGCCTAGGTCGATACCAAACTTGATCATGGCCAAAAGGCCGAGAAGCAATAATACAGAAAGGAAAGAGGGTAGATCGCAGTCTCGTTCCTTGTGGGGACTAAGCCTCTGACCCAATAGCAGTAAGAAGGTGAAGCCAAATTTAATTGACGATCCTACCAGGCCGAGCAGAGGGTACCCCACAAGGACCAAAAGGCTTGGATAGAGCAAAGAACTTCTCAACGACGCAGCTGAACAGCAGGGACACCCCTAAGGGCCTAGGTCGATACTAAACTTGATCATGGCCAAAAGGCCGAGAAGCAATAATACAGAAAGAAAAGAGGACAGTAGGGTAGATCGCAGTCTCATTGCTTGCGGGGACTAAGCCTCTAACCCAATAGCAGCAAGAAGGTGAAGCCAAATTTAATTGACGATCCTACCAGGCCGAGCAGAGGGTACCCCACAAAGACCAAAAGGCTTGGATAGAGCAAAGAACTTCTCAACGACGCAGCTGAACAGCAGGGACACCCCTAAGGGCCTAGGTGGATAACAAACTTGATCATAGCCAAAAGGCCGAGAAGCAATAATACAGAAAGGAAAGAGGGTAGATCGCAGTCTCGTTTCTTGTGGGGACTAAGCCTCTAACACAATAGCAGCAAGTAGGTGAAGCCAAATTTAGTTGACGATCCTACCAGGCCGAGCAGAGGGTACCCCAAAAGGTCCAAAAGGCTTGGATAGATCGAAGAACTTCTCAACGACGAAGCTGGATAGCAGGGACACCCCTAAGGGCCTAGGTAGATACCAAACTTGATCATGGCCAAAAGGCCGAGAAGCAATATTGCAGAAAGAAAAGAGGACAGTAGGGAAGATCGCAGTCTCGTTCCTTGTGGGGACTAAGCCTCTAACCCAATAGCAGCTAGTAGGTGAAGCCAAATTTTATTGACGATCCTACCAGGCCGAGCAAAGGGTACCCCAAAAAGACCAAAAGGCTTGGATAGATCGAAGAACTTCTTAACGACGCAGATGGACAGCAGAGACACCCCTAAGGGCCTAGGTCGATACTAAACTTGATCATGGCCAAAAGGCCGAGTAGCAATAATACAGAAAGGAAAGAGGGTAGATCGCAGTCTCGTTCCTTGTGGGGACTAAGCCTCTAACCCAATAGCAGCAAGAAGGTGAAGCCAAATTTAATTGACGATCCTACCAGGCCGAGCAGAGGGTACCCCACAAGGACCAAAAGGCTTGGATAGATCGAAGAACTTCTCAACGACGCTGCTGGACAGCCGGGACACCCCTAAGGGCCTAGGTCGATACCAAACTTGATCATGGCCACAAGGCCGAGAAGCAATAATACAGAAAGGAAAGAGGGTAGATCGCAGTCTCGTTCCTTGTGGGAACTAAGCCTCTGACCCAATAGCAGTAAGAAGGTGAAGCCAAATTTAATTGACGATCCTACCAGGCCGAGCAGAGGGTATCCCACAAGGACCAAAAGGCTTGGATAGAGCAAAGAACTTCTCAACGACGCAGCTGAACAGCAGGGACACCCCTAAGGGCCTAGGTCGATACTAAACTTGATCATGGCCAAAAGGCCGAGTAGCAATAATACAGAAAGGAAAGAGGACAGTAGGGTAGATCGCAGTCTCGTTCCTTGTGGGGACTAAGCCTCTAACCCAATAGCAGCAAGTAGGTGAAGCCAAATTTAATTGACGATCCTACCAGGCCGAGCAGAGGGTACCCCACAAGGACCAAAAGGCTTGGATAGATCAAAGAATTTCTCAACGACGCAGCTGAACAGCCGGAACACCCCTAAGGGCCTAGGTCGATACCAAACTTGATCATGGCCAAAAGGCCGAGAAGCAATAATACAGAAAGGAAAGAGGGTAGATCGCAGTCTCGTTCCTTGTGGGGACTAAGCCTCTGACCCAATAGCAGTAAGAAGGTGAAGCCAAATTTAATTGACGATCCTACCAGGCCGAGCAGAGGGTATCCCACAAGGACCAAAAGGCTTGGATAGAGCAAACAACTTCTCAACGACGCAGCTGAACAGCAGGGACACCCCTAAGAGCCTAGGTCGATACCAAACTTGATCATGGCCAAAAGGGCCGAGAAGCAATAATACAGAAAGGAAAGAGGGTAGATCGCAGTCTCGTTCCTTGTGGGGACTAAGCCTCTAACCCAATAGCAGCAAGAAGGTGAAGCCAAATTTAATTGACGATCCTACCAGGCCGAGCAGAGGGTATCCCACAAGGACCAAAAGGCTTGGATAGAGCAAAGAACTTCTCAACGACGCAGCTGAACAGCAGGGACACCCCTAAGGGCCTAGGTCGATACTAAACTTGATCATGGCCAAAAGGCCGAGTAGCAATAATACAAAAAGGAAAGAGGACAGTAGGGTAGATCGCAGTCTCGTTCCTTGTGGGGACTAAGCCTCTAACCCAATAGCAGCAAGTAGGTGAAGCCAAATTTAATTGACGATCCTACCAGGCCGAGCAGAGGGTACCCCACAAGGACCAAAAGGCTTGGATAGATCGAAGAACTTCTCAACGACGCAGCTGAACAGCCGGGACACCCCTAAGGGCCTAGGTCGATACCAAACTTGATCATGGCCAAAAGGCCAAGAAGCAATAATACAGAAAGGAAAGAGGGTAGATCGCAGGCTCGTTCCTTGTGGGGACTAAGCCTCTGACCCAATAGCAGTAAGAAGGTGAAGCCAAATTTAATTGGCGATCCTACCAGGCCGAGCAGAGGGTATCCCACAAGGACCAAAAGGCTTGGATAGAGCAAAGAACTTCTCAACGACGCAGCTGAACAGCAGGGACACCCCTAAGGGCCTAGGTCGATACTAAACTTGATCATGGCCAAAAGGCCGAGAAGCAATAATACAGAAAGAAAAGAGGACAGTAGGGTAGATCGCAGTCTCGTTGCTTGCGGGGACTAAGCCTCTAACCCAATAGCAGCAAGAAGGTGAAGCCAAATTTAATTGACGATCCTACCAGGCCGAGCAGAGGGTACCCCACAAGGACCAAAAGGCTTGGATAGAGCAAAGAACTTCTCAACGACGCAGCTGAACAGCAGGGACACCCCTAAGGGCCTAGGTGGATAACAAACTTGATCATAGCCAAAAGGCCGAGAAGCAATAATACAGAAAGGAAAGAGGGTAGATTGCAGTCTCGTTTCTTGTGGGGACTAAGCCTCTAACACAATAGCAGCAAGTAGGTGAAGCCAAATTTAGTTGACGATCCTACCAGGCCGAGCAGAGGGTACCCCAAAAGGTCCAAAAGGCTTGGATAGATCGAAGAACTTCTCAACGACGAAGCTGGATAGCAGGGACACCCCTAAGGGCCTAGGTAGATACCAAACTTGATCATGGCCAAAAGGCCGAGAAGCAATATTGCAGAAAGAAAAGAGGACAGTAGGGAAGATCGCAGTCTCGTTCCTTGTGGGGACTAAGCCTCTAACCCAATAGCAGCTAGTAGGTGAAGCCAAATTTTATTGACGATCCTACCAGGCCGAGCAAAGGGTACCCCAAAAAGACCAAAGGGCTTGGATAGATCGAAGAACTTCTTAACGACGCAGATGGACAGCAGAGACACCCCTAAGGGCCTAGGTCGATACTAAACTTGATCATGGCCAAAAGGCCGAGTAGCAATAATACAGAAAGGAAAGAGGACAGTAGGGTAGATCGCAGTCTCGTTCCTTGTGGGGACTAAGCCTCTAACCCAATAGCAGCAAGTAGGTGAAGCCAAATTTAATTGACGATCCTACCAGGCCGAGCAGAGGGTACCCCACAAGGACCAAAAGGCTTGGATAGATCGAAGAACTTCTCAACGACGCTGCTGGACAGCCGGGACACCCCTAAGGGCCTAGGTCGATACCAAACTTGATCATGGCAACAAGGCCGAGAAGCAATAATACAGAAAGGAAAGAGGGTAGATCGCAGTCTCGTTCATTGTGGGGACTAAGCCTCTAACCCAATAGCAGCAAGAAGGTGAAGCCAAATTTAATTGACGATCCTACCAGGCCGAGCAGAGGGTACCCCACAAGGACCAAAAGGCTTGGATAGATCGAAGAACTTCTCAACGACGCTGCTGGACAGCCGGGACACCCCTAAGGGCCTAGGTCGATACCAAACTTGATCATGGCCACAAGGCCGAGAAGCAATAATACAGAAAGGAAAGAGGGTAGATCGCAGTCTCGTTCCTTGTGGGAACTAAGCCTCTGACCCAATAGCAGTAAGAAGGTGAAGCCAAATTTAATTGACGATCCTACCAGGCCGAGCAGAGGGTATCCCACAAGGACCAAAAGGCTTGGATAGAGCCAAGAACTTCTCAACGACGCAGCTGAACAGCAGGGACACCCCTAAGGGCCTAGGTCGATACTAAACTTGATCATGGCCAAAAGGCCGAGTAGCAATAATACAGAAAGGAAAGAGGACAGTAGGGTAGATCGCAGTCTCGTTCCTTGTGGGGACTAAGCCTCTAACCCAATAGCAGCAAGTAGGTGAAGCCAAATCTAATTGACGATCCTACCAGGCCGAGCAGAGGGTACCCCACAAGGACCAAAAGGCTTGGATAGATCGAAGAACTTCTCAACGACGCAGCTGAACAGCCGGGACACCCCTAAGGGCCTAGGTCGATACCAAACTTGATCATGGCCAAAAGGCCGAGAAGCAATAATACAGAAAGGAAAGAGGGTAGATCGCAGTCTCGTTCCTTGTGGGGACTAAGCCTCTGACCCAATAGCAGTAAGAAGGTGAAGCCAAATTTAATTGACGATCCTACCAGGCCGAGCAGAGGGTATCCCACAAGGACCAAAAGGCTTGGATAGAGCAAAGAACTTCTCAACGATGCAGCTGAACAGCAGGGACACCCCTAAGAGCCTAGGTCGATACCAAACTTGATCATGGCCAAAAGGGCCGAGAAGCAATAATACAGAAAGGAAAGAGGGTAGATCGCAGTCTCGTTCCTTGTGGGGACTAAGCCTCTGACCCAATAGCAGTAAGAAGGTGAAGCCAAATTTAATTGACGATCCTACCAGGCCGAGCAGAGGGTATCCCACAAGGACCAAAAGGCTTGGATAGAGCAAAGAACTTCTCAACGACGCAGCTGAACAGCAGGGACACCCCTAAGGGCCTAGGTCGATACTAAACTTGATCATGGCCAAAAGGCCGAGTAGCAATAATACAAAAAGGAAAGAGGACAGTAGGGTAGATCGCAGTCTCGTTCCTTGTGGGGACTAAGCCTCTAACCCAATAGCAGCAAGTAGGTGAAGCCAAATTTAATTGACGATCCTACCAGGCCGAGCAGAGGGTACCCCACAAGGACCAAAAGGCTTGGATAGATCGAAGAACTTCTCAACGACGCAGCTGAACAGCCGGGACACCCCTAAGGGCCTAGGTCGATACCAAACTTGATCATGGCCAAAAGGCCGAGAAGCAATAATACAGAAAGGAAAGAGGGTAGATCGCAGGCTCGTTCCTTGTGGGGACTAAGCCTCTGACCCAATAGCAGTAAGATGGTGAAGCCAAATTTAATTGACGATCCTACCAGGCCGAGCAGAGGGTATCCCACAAGGACCAAAAGGCTTGGATAGAGCAAAGAACTTCTCAACGACGCAGCTGAACAGCAGGGACACCCCTAAGGGCCTAGGTCGATACTAAACTTGATCATGGCCAAAAGGCCGAGAAGCAATAATACAGAAAGAAAAGAGGACAGTAGGGTAGATCGCAGTCTCGTTGCTTGCGGGGACTAAGCCTCTAACCCAATAGCAGCAAGAAGGTGAAGCCAAATTTAATTGACGATCCTACCAGGCCGAGCAGAGGGTACCCCACAAGGACCAAAAGGCTTGGATAGAGCAAAGAACTTCTCAACGACGCAGCTGAACAGCAGGGACACCCCTAAGGGCCTAGGTGGATAACAAACTTGATCATGGCCAAAAGGCCGAGAAGCAATAAATCAGAAAGGAAAGAGTACAGTAGAGTAGATCACAGTCTCGTTCCTTGTGGGGACTAAGCCTCTAACCCAATAGCAGCAAGTAGGTGAAGCCAAATTTAATTGACGATCCTACCAAGCCGAGCAGAGGGAACCGCACAAGCACCAAAAGGCTTGGATAGATCGAAGAACTTCTCAACGAAGTAGCTGGACAGCAGGGAAACCCCTCAGGCTAACGACGCAGCAAAATTTGATCAAAAGACCAAGAAGTGCTAATGCAGGAATGTAAAGTCTGGGCACAAGAGCTGACAATCATTCAGAAATGATCTTCAGTCCTGTATTGCTTTAAAGAGTAACTCCACTTTTGTTGAGAGGACAACACTCCCCTCTGGGTGATTAATGTATATTTTTATGGTTGTGAAAGGTTTGGAGATTCTTACCTTTTGTTATTGTGCAGATAGATCCACGTGTGTTCTTGAACCAAATACACGGGAACGACTTTTGCAGTGATCGATCGGCGGCTGATCCTGCGGGGTACCTGTGGAGAAAGTGGTAGGGTCTGCAAACCTGTAGAGATGATGGTTGTTGGAGGGGACGCCCATCATCTGACTGATGTCAGTGCCAACTTGTGGGAATATCAGCCTACCAGTTACACAGCAGGAAATGACACCTCCTGGAGGGCCCCTGTAGATTAGGAAGGGAAGTTGCTTGTTAATAACAATGAAAGATAATGTGATTTGTGTAGGAATTGTAGGTGTCATTTGTATTTCCCCGTAAAAGTGGAGTTACTCTTTAAATGAAGCGCTAGGATTTATTAACCACCTCCCGTCCGGTTGTATATAAATGACCGGACGGTGAAAGTGCAGGGTCAGGTGGCCGTTTATAAATGGCCTTCCCGCCCCCTGCTTGTGCGCGCTCCCTTAGAGCGCACAGCAGTGCAATCCAGTGCCCGTTGTGTCCTCTGTACACAGTGGAACACTGATCGTCGTACGGGACCTCTGAAAGCTGAAAATTGGCCTGGACAGGAAGGGGGTAAAAGTGTCCGGACTTGAAGTGGTTAAACATTACATTCAGAGAAATGTTGCCGACATAAAAAAGAAGGAATAAACGTGTAACATTAAAAATTCTGACAACATACAAAGCCACTTTAAAATGTTTAGGACAGATTACTGTCTGTATCTTTTTTCTATAAATATAGACATATAACTATTTTTTTCTGCTCTGCCTAAGTGAAATCTTAGAGTCTTTTAGTTGAATCCCATGGTCAAAAATGAAACTGCCCAAAGACAATGGATTCTTTCTCCAATTTTGACATTTTTAACCATAAGATGACAAGCCTGCCCACCACGACAAGGTAGACTCTTTTAGGGCAGGACCTACACTAAACTACACTACGCTAAACTACTCCATGCTAGTCATCGTATTTTTTGTGTTAGATGCCTGTTTGTGATAAGCCTCATCCTAGAACCTTCCTTCTTCCTTTCCAGACTTGTTTACAGAGATCTACATAAGAACAACCCTTTTCATTCAAAAAACAGAGAACAGATTTAAAAGGGTTGTTGCTGTTATCTTATGGCGGGTGATGCAGTGGTCAGCAATGATCATCTGTAATGTCCCGACACATTTCCCCTTCTTTAATCAATGCAGAGCTCTCTTCCACATAGATGCCTTCAGTCTGAAAGGTCTAAAGTGTTTCAATTGTAGTGAAGTTTATTCACAGATACCAAACTTGATCATGGCCAAAAGGCCGAGAAGCAATAATGCAGATAGGAAAGAGGGCAGTATGGTAGATCGCAGTCTCCTTCCTTGTGGGGACTAAGCTTCTACCCCAATAGCAGCAAGTAGGAGAAGCCCAAATTTAATTGAGGATCCTACCAGGCTGAGCAGAGGGTTCCCCAAAAGGACCGATAGGCTTGGATAGATCGAAGAACTTCTCAACGACGCAGCTGGACAGCAGGGACACCCCTAAGGGCCTAGGTCGATACCAAACTTGATCATTGCCAAAAGGCCGAGAAGCAATAATACAGAAAGGAAAGAGGGTAGATCGCAGTCTCGTTCCTTGTGGGGACTAAGCCTCTAACCCAATAGCAGCAAGTAGGTGAAGCCAAATTTAATTGACGATCCTACCAGGCCGAGCAGAGGGTACCCCACAAGGACCAAAAGGCTTGGATAGATCGAAGAACTTCTCAACAACGCAGCTGAACAGCCGGGACACCCCTAAGGGCCTAGGTCGATACCAAACTTGATCATGGCCAAAAGGCCGAGAAGCAATAATACAGAAAGGAAAGAGGGTAGATCGCAGTCTCGTTCCTTGTGGGGACTAAGCCTCTGACCCAATAGCAGTAAGAAGGTGAAGCCAAATTTAATTGACGATCCTACCAGGCCGAGCAGAGGGTACCCCACAAGGACCAAAAGGCTTGGATAGAGCAAAGAACTTCTCAACGACGCAGCTGAACAGCAGGGACACCCCTAAGGGCCTAGGTCGATACTAAACTTGATCATGGCCAAAAAGCCGAGAAGCAATAATACAGAAAGAAAAGAGGACAGTAGGGTAGATCGCAGTCTCGTTGCTTGCGGGGACTAAGCCTCTAACCCAATAGCAGCAAGAAGGTGAAGCCAAATTTAATTGACGATCCTACCAGGCCGAGCAGAGGGTACCCCACAAAGACCAAAAGGCTTGGATAGAGCAAAGAACTTCTCAACGACGCAGCTGAACAGCAGGGACACCCCTAAGGGCCTAGGTGGATAACAAACTTGATCATAGCCAAAAGGCCGAGAAGCAATAATACAGAAAGGAAAGAGGGTAGATCGCAGTCTCGTTTCTTGTGGGGACTAAGCCTCTAACACAATAGCAGCAAGTAGGTGAAGCCAAATTTAGTTGACGATCCTACCAGGCCGAGCAGAGGGTACCCCAAAAGGTCCAAAAGGCTTGGATAGATCGAAGAACTTCTCAACGACGAAGCTGGATAGCAGGGACACCCCTAAGGGCCTAGGTAGATACCAAACTTGATCATGGCCAAAAGGCCGAGAAGCAATATTGCAGAAAGAAAAGAGGACAGTAGGGAAGATCGCAGTCTCGTTCCTTGTGGGGACTAAGCCTCTAACCCAATAGCAGCTAGTAGGTGAAGCCAAATTTTATTGACGATCCTACCAGGCCGAGCAAAGGGTACCCCAAAAAGACCAAAGGGCTTGGATAGATCGAAGAACTTCTTAACGACGCAGATGGACAGCAGAGACACCCCTAAGGGCCTAGGTCGATACTAAACTTGATCATGGCCAAAAGGCCGAGTAGCAATAATACAGAAAGGAAAGAGGACAGTAGGGTAGATCGCAGTCTCGTTCCTTGTGGGGACTAAGCCTCTAACCCAATAGCAGCAAGTAGGTGAAGCCAAATTTAATTGACGATCCTACCAGGCCGAGCAGAGGGTACCCCACAAGGACCAAAAGGCTTGGATAGATCGAAGAACTTCTCAACGACGCTGCTGGACAGCCGGGACACCCCTAAGGGCCTAGGTCGATACCAAACTTGATCATGGCAACAAGGCCGAGAAGCAATAATACAGAAAGGAAAGAGGGTAGATCGCAGTCTCGTTCCTTGTGGGGACTAAGCCTCTAACCCAATAGCAGCAAGAAGGTGAAGCCAAATTTAATTGACGATCCTACCAGGCCGAGCAGAGGGTACCCCACAAGGACCAAAAGGCTTGGATAGATCGAAGAACTTCTCAACGACGCTGCTGGACAGCCGGGACACCCCTAAGGGCCTAGGTCGATACCAAACTTGATCATGGCCACAAGGCCGAGAAGCAATAATACAGAAAGGAAAGAGGGTAGATCGCAGTCTCGTTCCTTGTGGGAACTAAGCCTCTGACCCAATAGCAGTAAGAAGGTGAAGCCAAATTTAATTGACGATCCTACCAGGCCGAGCAGAGGGTATCCCACAAGGACCAAAAGGCTTGGATAGAGCCAAGAACTTCTCAACGACGCAGCTGAACAGCAGGGACACCCCTAAGGGCCTAGGTCGATACTAAACTTGATCATGGCCAAAAGGCCGAGTAGCAATAATACAGAAAGGAAAGAGGACAGTAGGGTAGATCGCAGTCTCGTTCCTTGTGGGGACTAAGCCTCTAACCCAATAGCAGCAAGTAGGTGAAGCCAAATCTAATTGACGATCCTACCAGGCCGAGCAGAGGGTACCCCACAAGGACCAAAAGGCTTGGATAGATCGAAGAACTTCTCAACGACGCAGCTGAACAGCCGGGACACCCCTAAGGGCCTAGGTCGATACCAAACTTGATCATGGCCAAAAGGCCGAGAAGCAATAATACAGAAAGGAAAGAGGGTAGATCGCAGTCTCGTTCCTTGTGGGGACTAAGCCTCTGACCCAATAGCAGTAAGAAGGTGAAGCCAAATTTAATTGACGATCCTACCAGGCCGAGCAGAGGGTATCTGTCAGGGCAGGAGCTGAGGAACGGACAGGCAGGCCTAACAATGTAACGCACTGGCTGACGACAACCACCACCCACAGACCAAAGTCCCTCAGGGCGCGGAGTCTAAGTCCCAGGCTGCCCTTCACCAGGGCCCCTGATGGTGGGGATGGACTTGACGCAGCCAGGAACCAGGTCGCGGCCCCCGAGACACCTCAGCTGCGGTAATGGCCGCCGCCAATGGCGTGTAGCTGGTGGAAGAGACAAAAGAGTAGTCAGACAAGCCGGGGTCAACAACAACAGGACAGAACAGTACAGGACAGCAGACGAGAATCACAGGTCACGAGCCGGGTTCAGCAACAGAGGGTCAGATCAAAGGAGAATACAAAGAATAGTCAAGACAAGCCGAATCAGATACCAGGAGAGTCACGAGAGTCAGAACAGAGTAACAGCAACACAAAGACACAAGACACAAGTGCAAAGAGCATGTGCGGGCCACAGGCTTATATGTCATCAGCCACACCCCTCTGGAGGATGGACCACAGAAACCTGAAGGCATAAAAGGACTCCCATCATGCACAGCAGAATCCAAGATGGACACCAGCACATGAAGTAACATAACCACAGGAAAAAGGTAGGACCTTGACAGTACCTCCCCCTCAAGGGCCCCTCCCCCTCCGCGGCTCAACAAAAGGTTTCTGAGGAAAGCGGGTATGAAAAGCGCGGAGGAGGGCAGGAGCATGGACATCCGCGGAAGGAACCCAGGAACGCTCCTCGGGACCATAACCGCGCCAATGAACCAGGAACTGTAATTGACCGCGCACCAATCGAGAGTCCAGGATCCGGCTCACCTCATACTCCTCATGACCGTCAACCCGGACAGGATGGGGCCGAGGAAGAGAGGTAGTGAAGCGATTGCAGATCAGAGGTTTCAACAGGGAAACATGAAAGATATTGGAGATCCGCATCCCAGACGGAAGGGCAAGTGCATAGGCCACCGGATTCACTTTGCGGAGAATGCGGAAAGGACCGACAAAACGGGGAGCCAGTTTGGGTGTGGGCACCCGAAGATTGAGGTTACGAGTAGACAACCACACCCGATCGCCGACCTGGTATGAAGGAGCGGGCAACCGTCTGCGATCAGCCTGGAACTTCTGGCGCTGAGCTGAGTCCCTCAAGGCCCTCTGGATCTGCCCCCAAGAAGAACGCAGGGCAGCAAGATGGTTCTCCACAGCCGGAATGTCCTGTGGTGAGAACCTCTCAGGTAATACCGCGGGTTGAAACCCATAGTTGGCCATGAAGGGAGACATCCCGGTGGAGGAGTTGATCGCCGAGTTCCTGGCAAACTCTGCCCACGGCAGGAGATCGGCCCAATCATCCTGATGGTCTGAAATATAACACCGAAGGAATTGTTCTAAGGCCTGATTGGAACGCTCCGCAGCCCCATTGGACTGCGGGTGGTAGGCTGATGAAAAGGAGAGACTAATACCCAACTGGGAGCAGAAGGCACGCCAGAATCTGGACACGAACTGACTCCCGCGGTCTGAGACAATCACCTTAGGTAACCCATGCAGGCGAAAAATCTCCCTGGAAAAGACCGTGGCCAGTTCCTGCGCTGTGGGTAATTTCCTGAGTGGAATGCAATGGCACATCTTGGAAAACCGATCGACGATCATGAGGATGACCGTATGACCCCGAGACACTGGGAGGTCTACAATAAAGTCCATCCCTAGATGTGACCAAGGACGCTCCCCATTGGGAATGGGTTGCAGAAGACCCAAAGGGAGATGCCGTGGAGACTTATTCTGGGCACAGATCGAACATGCCGCTACATAAGAGGCAATGTCGGCACGGAGGGTTGGCCACCAGAATAAGCGAGAGACGACCCAACACAGCTGGTTCTTCCCAGGATGCCCGGCAGTTTTGGCGTTATGGTAGGTACGCAGCAGGCGGGTGCGCAATCCCTCGGGTACGAAACATCTACCCTCCGGCCTCCCGGGAGGAGCATCAGTTTGAGCCGCCAAAATCTGCTCCCCAAGGGGAGAGGTCAGACTGGTGCGAATGGCAGCCAGGATCTGATCTGGAGGTATAAGTGAGATTGGCTCAGAGTCCTCCCTGGACAACTCAGAGTATTGCCGTGATAACGCATCAGCCCTGACATTCTTGGAACCAGGCAAATATGAAACCACATAGTTGAAGCGTGACAAGAACAGAGCCCATCTGGCCTGGCGGGGTGTCAATCTCTTGGCCTCCGAAAGATAAGTCAGGTTCTTGTGATCGGTAAGAATGAGGACCGGAACCGCGGAACCCTCGAGCAGGTGCCTCCATTCCTTGAGAGCCAGAATGATGACCAACAACTCCCGATCTCCAATCTGGTAGTTGCACTCAGCCGAGGAAAGCTTCCTGGAGTAGAACCCGCAGGGAAGTAGGGGTCCATCGGGCGACCGACGCTGAGACAGGAGAGCCCCTACTCCCGTCTCGGAAGCATCAACTTCGAGGACGAAGGGCAACCCAGGATTGGGATGCGAAAGAATCGGAGCCGAAGCAAAGGCAGCTTTCAGAGCCTCGAAAGCTCTGATGGCCTCGGATGGCCACTCGTGAGGGTTACTCCCCTTCTTGGTTAGGTCAGAGAGAGGCTTTGCCAATGTGGAGAAGTTCCTGATGAACTTCCGATAGTAGTTGGCAAAACCCAGAAAGCGCTGAATGGGCCGAAGACCATTGGGACGAGGCCACTGCAGAACTGCCGCAACCTTCTGAGGGTCCATGGAAAATCCCTCCGCGGAAATTATGTAGCCCAAAAAGGCAACCTGGGATCGATGGAACTCGCACTTCTCGAGTTTACAAAAGAGTCCGTTCTCACGCAATCGTTGCAGCACCTGCTTAACATCCTGGACATGGGACTCCATGGAGGTAGAGTAAACCAAGATGTCATCCAGGTAAACCACTACGCATTGCTGCAACAAATCACGAAGGACATCGTTTATGAATTCCTGAAAGACCGCGGGCGCGTTACACAATCCGAAGGGCATCACCAGGTATTCGTAGTGCCCAGTTCTAGTGTTAAACGCGGTCTTCCACTCATCCCCCTGTCTGATCCGTACGAGGTTGTACGCCGCCCTAAGGTCGAGTTTGGTAAAGACCGTTGCTCCCTTAAGGCGGTCGAATAACTCAGAAATCAAAGGAATTGGATATGCATTCTTAATGGTAATCCGATTGAGACCCCTATAATCGATGCAGGGCCTCAATTCCCCACCTTTCTTCTTTACGAAAAAAAACCCCGCTCCTGCTGGGGAAGTAGACTTACGAATGTGCCCCCGGGAAAGCGCATCCACCACGTACTCCTCCATGGCCTTATTCTCCGCAACCGAGAGAGGGTACACCCTGCCACGTGGAGGAGTGGCCCCGGGTTGCAGGGATATGGCGCAGTCGTAAGGACGATGCGGTGGTAAGGTACCAGCGCGTACCTTATCGAACACGTCCCGGTATTCCCCATAGTCGGTGGGCAACGCAGAGTCCGAGGAGGCACACAATACCTTAACCGGCCCCCGGATGCACCCGGCCCCACACTGTGGAGACCATGAGAGAATCTCGGCTGTTTGCCAATTGAAGGTTGGATTGTGCCTCTGGAGCCAGGGATACCCCAAAACCACCGAATAGTGTGGGGAAGAAATCACCTGAAAACAGGCCAACTCCCTGTGAACAGCCCCAATGGCTACCTCTATTGGCAGGGTCTCGTGGGTAACCTGCGGCGGCTGCAGGGGCCTGCCATCTATCGCTTTGAGAACCAATGGGGCAGCACGAGCCTGCAGGGGAATGGAGTGCTGCGCAGCAAACGAGCTGTCCAAGAACAACCCACCGGCCCCAGAGTCTACCAACGCCTGGGCCGTCACCGAGCCCCCTGTCCAAGAAAGGACCACGGTGATCAGTGGCTTATCCTTGCGGAACGCCGGGGACGAGGAAACTCCACCCAAGATCTGTCCCCGACATGATCTCAGGTGCGAGCGTTTCCCGGACGGACCGGACAAGACTGCCGAAAGTGCCCACCGAGGCCACAGTACAGGCAGCGACCCTCCCGACGCCGAGCGGCCCGCTCCCCCTCGGAAAGGCGAGCAAACCCCAGCTGCATGGGTGCCCCACCAGACAAGCTATCCCCAGGAGGCGTGGGAGGAGAGGGAGGAACGGGTGGGACAGAAAACGCAGGTGCCAGTCGATTGGAAGGCCTCCGCAGGCGTTCCTTGAGTGAAGGCCTCTCCCTGAGCCTGGTGTCAATCAGGATCAGGAAAGAGATGAGCTCCTCCAACACCACAGGCAGTTCCTTAGCTGCAATCTCGTCCTTCAATGAGTCAGAAAGACCATGGGAAAACGCAGCCACCAGAGCCTCATTGTTCCAACCGACCTCAGCCGCCAGGGTACGAAACTCTATAGCGTACTCGGCCACGGTCCGTGAACCCTGATGCATGGTCATGAGCAGCTTGGCCGCCGAGGCGGAACGAGCCGGTACGTCGAATACCCTACGGAAGGCATCGACAAAACCAGAAAAATCTTGAATCACCGGGTCGTTCCTCTCCCATAAGGGATTTGCCCAGGCCAAGGCCTTGTCTGAGAGTAGTGAGATGAGGAACCCCACCTTTGACCTCTCAGACGGAAAGGCGTGGGGTATTAATTCAAAATAAATACCCACCTGGTTGAGGAACCCACGACACTGACTCGGCTCACCCCCAAAGCGCTGTGGAAGAGGGGCTGAACCGGTCATACCTCTGGACACCGCGGGTGCCGCATCAGCCGCGGCGGTAGGCACAGCAAGCGGAACAGCAGCGGAAGCGACCACCGGAGCGACAACCGGCCTAATAACACCAGGAGTAAGGTGCGCGGTGCGTGCAAGCAGAGTTTGCAACGCCTGAGCGAACTGATCCAACAGGTGATCCTGTTGATCGAGTCTGGCGACTAGCATTGGGAGCGAAGGCGTGCCTGTACCGTCAGGGTTCATGGCACTTGTGTAATGTCAGGGCAGCAGCTGAGGAACGGACAGGCAGGCCTAACAATGTAACGCACTGGCTGACGACAACCACCACCCACAGACCAAAGTCCCTCAGGGCGCGGAGTCTAAGTCCCAGGCTGCCCTTCACCAGGGCCCCTGATGGTGGGGATGGACTTGACGCAGCCAGGAACCAGGTCGCGGCCCCCGAGACACCTCAGCTGCGGTAATGGCCGCCGCCAATGGCGTGTAGCTGGTGGAAGAGACAAAAGAGTAGTCAGACAAGCCGGGGTCAACAACAACAGGACAGAACAGTACAGGACAGCAGACGAGAATCACAGGTCACGAGCCGGGTTCAGCAACAGAGGGTCAGATCAAAGGAGAATACAAAGAATAGTCAAGACAAGCCGAATCAGATACCAGGAGAGTCACGAGAGTCAGAACAGAGTAACAGCAACACAAAGACACAAGACACAAGTGCAAAGAGCATGTGCGGGCCACAGGCTTATATGTCATCAGCCACACCCCTCTGGAGGATGGACCACAGAAACCTGAAGGCATAAAAGGACTCCCATCATGCACAGCAGAATCCAAGATGGACACCAGCACATGAAGTAACATAACCACAGGAAAAAGGTAGGACCTTGACAGTATCCCACAAGGACCAAAAGGCTTGGATAGAGCAAAGAACTTCTCAACGATGCAGCTGAACAGCAGGGACACCCCTAAGAGCCTAGGTCGATACCAAACTTGATCATGGCCAAAAGGGCCGAGAAGCAATAATACAGAAAGGAAAGAGGGTAGATCGCAGTCTCGTTCCTTGTGGGGACTAAGCCTCTAACCCAATAGCAGCAAGAAGGTGAAGCCAAATTTAATTGACGATCCTACCAGGCCGAGCAGAGGGTACCCCACAAGGACCAAAAGGCTTGGATAGATCGAAGAACTTCTCAACGACGCAGCTGAACAGCCGGGACACCCCTAAGGGCCTAGGTCGATACCAAACTTGATCATGGCCAAAAGGCCGAGAAGCAATAATACAGAAAGGAAAGAGGGTAGATCGCAGTCTCGTTCCTTGTGGGGACTAAGCCTCTGACCCAATAGCAGTAAGAAGGTGAAGCCAAATTTAATTGACGATCCTACCAGGCCGAGCAGAGGGTATCCCACAAGGACCAAAAGGCTTGGATAGAGCAAAGAACTTCTCAACGACGCAGCTGAACAGCAGGGACACCCCTAAGGGCCTAGGTCGATACTAAACTTGATCATGGCCAAAAGGCCGAGAAGCAATAATACAGAAAGAAAAGAGGACAGTAGGGTAGATCGCAGTCTTGTTGCTTGCGGGGACTAAGCCTCTAACCCAATAGCAGCAAGAAGGTGAAGCCAAATTTAATTGACGATCCTACCAGGCCGAGCAGAGGGTACCCCACAAGGACCAAAAGGCTTGGATAGAGCAAAGAACTTCTCAACGACGCAGCTGAACAGCAGGGACACCCCTAAGGGCCTAGGTGGATAACAAACTTGATCATGGCCAAAAGGCCGAGAAGCAATAAATCAGAAAGGAAAGAGTACAGTAGAGTAGATCACAGTCTCGTTCCTTGTGGGGACTAAGCCTCTAACCCAATAGCAGCAAGTAGGTGAAGCCAAATTTAATTGACGATCCTACCAAGCCGAGCAGAGGGAACCGCACAAGCACCAAAAGGTTTGGATAGATCGAAGCACTTCTCAACGAAGTAGCTGGACAGCAGGGAAACCCCTCAGGCTAACGACGCAGCAAAATTTGATCAAAAGACCAAGAAGTGCTAATGCAGGAATGTAAAGTCTGGGCACAAGAGCTGACAATCATTCAGAAATGATCTTCAGTCCTGTATTGCTTTAAAGAGTAACTCCACTTTTGTTGAGAGGACAACACTCCCCTCTGGGTGATTAATGTATATTTTTATGGTTGTGAAAGGTTTGGAGATTCTTACCTTTTGTTATTGTGCAGATAGATCCACGTGTGTTCTTGAACCAAATACACGGGAACGACTTTTGCAGTGATCGATCGGCGGCTGCTACTGCGGGGTACCTGTGGAGAAAGTGGTAGGGTCTGCAAACCTGTAGAGATGATGGTTGTTGGAGGGGACGCCCATCATCTGACTGATGTCAGTGCCAACTTGTGGGAATATCAGCCTACCAGTTACACAGCAGGAAATGACACCTCCTGGAGGGCCCCTGTAGATTAGGAAGGGAAGTTGCTTGTTAATAACAATGAAAGATAATGTGATTTGTGTAGGAATTGTAGGTGTCATTTGTATTTCCCCGTAAAAGTGGAGTTACTCTTTAAATGAAGCGCTAGGATTTATTAACCACCTCCCGTCCGGTTGTATATAAATGACCGGACGGTGAAAGTGCAGGGTCAGGTGGCCGCTTATAAATGTCCTTCCCGCCCCCTGCTTGTGCGCGCTCCCTTGGAGCGCACAGCAGTGCAATCCAGTGCCCGTTGTGTCCTCTGTACACAGTGGAACACTGATCGTCGTACGGGACCTCTGAAAGCTGAAAATTGGCCTGGACAGGAAGGGGGTAAAAGTGTCCGGACTTGAAGTGGTTAAACATTACATTCAGAGAAATGTTGCCGACATAAAAAAGAAGGAATAAACGTGTAACATTAAAAATTCTGACAACATACAAAGCCACTTTAAAATGTTTTGTACAGATTACTGTCTGTATCTTTTTTCTATAAATATAGACATATAACTATTTTTTTCTGCTCTGCCTAAGTGAAATCTTAGAGTCTTTTAGTTGAATCCCATGGTCAAAAATGAAACTGCCCAGAGACAATGGATTCTTTCTCCAATTTTGACATTTTTAACCATAAGATGACAAGCCTGCCCACCACGACAAGGTAGACTCTTTTAGGGCAGGACCTACACTAAACTACACTACGCTAAACTACTCCATGCTAGTCATCGTATTTTTTGTGTTAGATGCCTGTTTGTGATAAGCCTCATCCTAGAACCTTCCTTCTTCCTTTCCAGACTTGTTTACAGAGATCTACATAAGAACAACCCTTTTCATTCAAAAAACAGAGAACAGATTTAAAAGGGTTGTTGCTGTTATCTTATGGCGGGTGATGCAGTGGTCAGCAATGATCATCTGTAATGTCCCGACACATTTCCCCTTCTTTAATCAATGCAGAGCTCTCTTCCACATAGATGCCTTCAGTCTGAAAGGTCTAAAGTGTTTCAATTGTAGTGAAGTTTATTCACAGATACCAAACTTGATCATGGCCAAAAGGCCGAGAAGCAATAATGCAGATAGGAAAGAGGGCAGTATGGTAGATCGCAGTCTCCTTCCTTGTGGGGACTAAGCTTCTACCCCAATAGCAGCAAGTAGGAGAAGCCCAAATTTAATTGAGGATCCTACCAGGCTGAGCAGCGGGTTCCCCAAAAGGACCAAAAGGCTTGGATAGATCGAAGAACTTCTCAACGACGCAGCTGGACAGCAGGGACACCCCTAAGGGCCTAGGTCGATACCAAACTTGATCATTGCCAAAAGGCCGAGAAGCAATAATACAGAAAGGAAAGAGGGTAGATCGCAGTCTCGTTCCTTGTGGGGACTAAGCCTCTAACCCAATAGCAGCAAGTAGGTGAAGCCAAATTTAATTGACGATCCTACCAGGCCGAGCAGAGGGTACCCCACAAGGACCAAAAGGCTTGGATAGATCGAAGAACTTCTCAACGACGCAGCTGAACAGCCGGGACACCCCTAAGGGCCTAGGTCGATACCAAACTTGATCATGGCTTAAAGGCCGAGAAGCAATAATACAGAAAGGAAAGAGGGTAGATCGCAGTCTCGTTCCTTGTGGGGACTAAGCCTCTGACCCAATAGCAGTAAGAAGGTGAAGCCAAATTTAATTGACGATCCTACCAGGCCGAGCAGAGGGTACCCCACAAGGACCAAAAGGCTTGGATAGAGCAAAGAACTTCTCAACGACGCAGCTGAACAGCAGGGACACCCCTAAGGGCCTAGGTCGATACTAAACTTGATCATGGCCAAAAGGCCGAGTAGCAACAATACAGAAAGGAAAGAGGACAGTAGGGTAGATCGCAGTCTCGTTCCTTGTGGGGACTAAGCCTCTAACCCAATAGCAGCAAGTAGGTGAAGCCAAATTTAATTGACGATCCTACCAGGCCGAGCAGAGTTTACCCCACAAGGACCAAAAGGCTTGGATAGATCGAAGAACTTCTCAACGACGCAGCTGAACAGCCGGGACACCCCTAAGGGCCTAGGTCGATACCAAACTTGATCATGGCCAAAAGGCCGAGAAGCAATAATACAGAAAGGAAAGAGGGTAGATCGCAGTCTCGTTCCTTGTGGGGACTAAGCCTCTGACCCAATAGCAGTAAGAAGATGAAGCCAAATTTAATTGACGATCCTACCAGGCCGAGCAGAGGGTATCCCACAAGGACCAAAAGGCTTGGATAGAGCAAAGAACTTCTCAACGACGCAGCTGAACAGCAGGGACACCCCTAAGAGCCTAGGTCGATACCAAACTTGATCATGGCCAAAAGGGCCGAGAAGCAATAATACAGAAAGGAAAGAGGGTAGATCGCAGTCTCGTTCCTTGTGGGGACTAAGCCTCTAACCCAATAGCAGCAAGAAGGTGAAGCCAAATTTAATTGACGATCCTACCAGGCCGAGCAGAGGGTACCACACAAGGACCAAAAGGCTTGGATAGATCGAAGAACTTCTCAACGACGCAGCTGGACAGCCGGGACACCCCTAAGGGCCTAGGTCGATACCAAACTTGATCATGGCCACAAGGCCGAGAAGCAATAATACAGAAAGGAAAGAGGGTAGATCGCAGTCTCGTTCCTTGTGGGGACTAAGCCTCTGACACAATAGCAGTAAGAAGGTGAAGCCAAATTTAATTGACGATCCTACCAGGCCGAGCAGAGGGTATCCCACAAGGACCAAAAGGCTTGGATAGAGCAAAGAACTTCTCAACGACGCAGCTGAACAGCAGGGACACCCCTAAGGGCCTAGGTCGATACTAAACTTGATCATGGCCAAAAGGCCGAGTAGCAATAATACAAAAAGGAAAGAGGACAGTAGGGTAGATCGCAGTCTCGTTCCTTGTGGGGACTAAGCCTCTAACCCAATAGCAGCAAGTAGGTGAAGCCAAATTTAATTGACGATCCTACCAGGCCGAGCAGAGGGTACCCCACAAGGACCAAAAGGCTTGGATAGATCGAAGAACTTCTCAACGACGCAGCTGAACAGCCGGGACACCCCTAAGGGCCTAGGTCGATACCAAACTTGATCATGGCCAAAAGGCCGAGAAGCAATAATACAGAAAGGAAAGAGGGTAGATCGCAGGCTCGTTCCTTGTGGGGACTAAGCCTCTGACCCAATAGCAGTAAGAAGGTGAAGCCAAATTTAATTGACGATCCTACCAGGCCGAGCAGAGGGTATCCCACAAGGACCAAAAGGCTTGGATAGAGCAAAGAACTTCTCAACGACGCAGCTGAACAGCAGGGACACCCCTAAGGGCCTAGGTCGATACTAAACTTGATCATGGCCAAAAGGCCGAGAAGCAATAATACAGAAAGAAAAGAGGACAGTAGGGTAGATCGCAGTCTCGTTGCTTGCGGGGACTAAGCCTCTAACCCAATAGCAGCAAGAAGGTGAAGCCAAATTTAATTGACGATCCTACCAGGCCGAGCAGAGGGTACCCCACAAGGACCAAAAGGCTTGGATAGAACAAAGAACTTCTCAACGACGCAGCTGAACAGCAGGGACACCCCTAAGGGCCTAGGTGGATAACAAACTTGATCATGGCCAAAAGGCCGAGAAGCAATAAATCAGAAAGGAAAGAGTACAGTAGAGTAGATCACAGTCTCGTTCCTTGTGGGGACTAAGCCTCTAACCCAATAGCAGCAAGTAGGTGAAGCCAAATTTAATTGACGATCCTACCAAGCCGAGCAGAGGGTACCGCACAAGCACCAAAAGGCTTGGATAGATCGAAGAACTTCTCAACGAAGTAGCTGGACAGCAGGGAAACCCCTCAGGCTAACGACGCAGCAAAATTTGATCAAAAGACCAAGAAGTGCTAATGCAGGAATGTAAAGTCTGGGCACAAGAGCTGACAATCATTCAGAAATGATCTTCAGTCCTGTATTGCTTTAAAGAGTAACTCCACTTTTGTTGAGAGGACAACACTCCCCTCTGGGTGATTAATGTATATTTTTATGGTTGTGAAAGGTTTGGAGATTCTTACCTTTTGTTATTGTGCAGATAGATCCACGTGTGTTCTTGAACCAAATACACGGGAACGACTTTTGCAGTGATCGATCGGCGGCTGATCCTGCGGGGTACCTGTGGAGAAAGTGGTAGGGTCTGCAAACCTGTAGAGATGATGGTTGTTGGAGGGGACGCCCATCATCTGACTGATGTCAGTGCCAACTTGTGGGAATATCAACCTACCAGTTACACAGCAGGAAATGACACCTCCTGGAGGGCCCCTGTAGATTAGGAAGGGAAGTTGCTTGTTAATAACAATGAAAGATAATGTGATTTGTGTAGGAATTGTAGGTGTCATTTGTATTTCCCCGTAAAAGTGGAGTTACTCTTTAAATGAAGCGCTAGGATTTATTAACCACCTCCCGTCCAGTTGTATATAAATGACCGGACGGTGAAAGTGCAGGGTCAGGTGGCCGTTTATAAATGGCCTTCCCGCCCCCTGCTTGTGCGTGCTCCCTTGGAGCGCACAGCAGTGCAATCCAGTGCCCGTTGTGTCCTCTGTACACAGTGGAACACTGATCGTCGTACGGGACCTCTGAAAGCTGAAAATTGGCCTGGACAGGAAGGGGGTAAAAGTGTCCGGACTTGAAGTGGTTAAACATTACATTCAGAGAAATGTTGCCGACATAAAAAAGAAGGAATAAACGTGTAACATTAAAAATTCTGACAACATACAAAGCCACTTTAAAATGTTTTGTACAGATTACTGTCTGTATCTTTTTTCTATAAATATAGACATATAACTATTTTTTTCTGCTCTGCCTAAGTGAAATCTTAGAGTCTTTTAGTTGAATCCCATGGTCAAAAATAAAACTGCCCAGAGACAATGGATTCTTTCTCCAATTTTGACATTTTTAACCATAAGATGACAAGCCTGCCCACCACGACAAGGTAGACTCTTTTAGGGCAGGACCTACACTAAACTACACTACGCTAAACTACTCCATGCTAGTCATCGTATTTTTTGTGTTAGATGCCTGTTTGTGATAAGCCTCATCCTAGAACCTTCCTTCTTCCTTTCCAGACTTGTTTACAGAGATCTACATAAGAACAACCCTTTTCATTCAAAAAACAGAGAACAGATTTAAAAGGGTTGTTGCTGTTATCTTATGGCGGGTGATGCAGTGGTCAGCAATGATCATCTGTAATGTCCCGACACATTTCCCCTTCTTTAATCAATGCAGAGCTCTCTTCCACATAGATGCCTTCAGTCTGAAAGGTCTAAAGTGTTTCAATTGTAGTGAAGTTTATTCACAGATACCAAACTTGATCATGGCCAAAAGGCCGAGAAGCAATAATGCAGATAGGAAAGAGGGCAGTATGGTAGATCGCAGTCTCCTTCCTTGTGGGGACTAAGCTTCTACCCCAATAGCAGCAAGTAGGAGAAGCCCAAATTTAATTGAGGATCCTACCAGGCTGAGCAGAGGGTTCCCCAAAAGGACCGATAGGCTTGGATAGATCGAAGAACTTCTCAACGACGCAGCTGGACAGCAGGGACACCCCTAAGGGCCTAGGTCGATACCAAACTTGATCATTGCCAAAAGGCCGAGAAGCAATATTACAGAAAGGAAAGAGGGTAGATCGCAGTCTCGTTCCTTGTGGGGACTAAGCCTCTAACCCAATAGCAGCAAGTAGGTGAAGCCAAATTTAATTGACGATCCTACCAGGCCGAGCAGAGGGTACCCCACAAGGACCAAAAGGCTTGGATAGATCGAAGAACTTCTCAACGACGCAGCTGAACAGCCGGGACACCCCTAAGGGCCTAGGTCGATACCAAACTTGATCATGGCCAAAAGGCCGAGAAGCAATAATACAGAAAGGAAAGAGGGTAGATCGCAGGCTCGTTCCTTGTGGGGACTAAGCCTCTGACCCAATAGCAGTAAGAAGGTGAAGCCAAATTTAATTGACGATCCTACCAGGCCGAGCAGAGGGTATCCCACAAGGACCAAAAGGCTTGGATAGAGCAAAGAACTTCTCAACGACGCAGCTGAACAGCAGGGACACCCCTAAGGGCCTAGGTCGATACTAAACTTGATCATGGCCAAAAGGCCGAGTAGCAATAATACAGAAAGGAAAGAGGACAGTAGGGTAGATCGCAGTCTCGTTCCTTGTGGGGACTAAGCCTCTAACCCAATAGCAGCAAGTAGGTGAAGCCAAATTTAATTGACGATCCTACCAGGCCGAGCAGAGGGTACCCCACAAGGACCAAAAGGCTTGGATAGATCGAAGAACTTCTCAACGACGCAGCTGAACAGCCGGGACACCCCTAAGGGCCTAGGTCGATACCAAACTTGATCATGGCCAAAAGGCCGAGAAGCAATAATACAGAAAGGAAAGAGGGTAGATCGCAGTCTCGTTCCTTGTGGGGACTAAGTCTCTGACCCAATAGCAGTAAGAAGGTGAAGCCAAATTTAATTGACGATCCTACCAGGCCGAGCAGAGGGTATCCCACAAGGACCAAAAGGCTTGGATAGAGCAAAGAACTTCTCAACGACGCAGCTGAACAGCAGGGACACCCCTAAGGGCCTAGGTCGATACTAAACTTGATCATGGCCAAAAGGCCGAGAAGCAATAATACAGAAAGAAAAGAGGACAGTAGGGTAGATCGCAGTCTCGTTGCTTGCGGGGACTAAGCCTCTAACCCAATAGCAGCAAGAAGGTGAAGCCAAATTTAATTGACGATCCTACCAGGCCGAGCAGAGGGTACCCCACAAAGACCAAAAGGCTTGGATAGAGCAAAGAACTTCTCAACGACGCAGCTGAAAAGCAGGGACACCCCTAAGGGCCTAGGTGGATAACAAACTTGATCATAGCCAAAAGGCCGAGAAGCAATAATACAGAAAGGAAAGAGGGTAGATCGCAGTCTCGTTTCTTGTGGGGACTAAGCCTCTAACACAATAGGAGCAAGTAGGTGAAGCCAAATTTAGTTGACGATCCTACCAGGCCGAGCAGAGGGTACCCCAAAAGGTCCAAAAGGCTTGGATAGATCGAAGAACTTCTCAACGACGAAGCTGGATAGCAGGGACACCCCTAAGGGCCTAGGTAGATACCAAACTTGATCATGGCCAAAAGGCCGAGAAGCAATATTGCAGAAAGAAAAGAGGACAGTAGGGAAGATCGCAGTCTCGTTCCTTGTGGGGACTAAGCCTCTAACCCAATAGCAGCTAGTAGGTGAAGCCAAATTTTATTGACGATCCTACCAGGCCGAGCAAAGGGTACCCCAAAAAGACCAAAAGGCTTGGATAGATCGAAGAACTTCTTAACGACGCAGATGGACAGCAGAGACACCCCTAAGGGCCTAGGTCGATACTAAACTTGATCATGGCCAAAAGGCCGAGTAGCAATAATACAGAAAGGAAAGAGGACAGTAGGGTAGATCGCAGTCTCGTTCCTTGTGGGGACTAAGCCTCTAACCCAATAGCAGCATGTAGGTGAAGCCAAATTTAATTGACGATCCTACCAGGCCGAGCAGAGGGTACCCCACAAGGACCAAAAGGCTTGGATAGATCGAAGAACTTCTCAACGACGCTGCTGGACAGCCGGGACACCCCTAAGGGCCTAGGTCGATACCAAACTTGATCATGGCCACAAGGCCGAGAAGCAATAATACAGAAAGGAAAGAGGGTAGATCGCAGTCTCGTTCCTTGTGGGGACTAAGCCTCTAACCCAATAGCAGCAAGAAGGTGAAGCCAAATTTAATTGACGATCCTACCAGGCCGAGCAGAGGGTACCCCACAAGGACCAAAAGGCTTGGATAGATCGAAGAACTTCTCAACGACGCTGCTGGACAGCCGGGACACCCCTAAGGGCCTAGGTCGATACCAAACTTGATCATGGCCACAAGGCCGAGAAGCAATAATACAGAAAGGAAAGAGGGTAGATCGCAGTCTCGTTCCTTGTGGGAACTAAGCCTCTGACCCAATAGCAGTAAGAAGGTGAAGCCAAATTTAATTGACGATCCTACCAGGCCGAGCAGAGGGTATCCCACAAGGACCAAAAGGCTTGGATAGAGCAAAGAACTTCTCAACGACGCAGCTGAACAACAGGGACACCCCTAAGGGCCTAGGTCGATACTAAACTTGATCATGGCCAAAAGGCCGAGTAGCAATAATACAGAAAGGAAAGAGGACAGTAGGGTAGATCGCAGTCTCGTTCCTTGTGGGGACTAAGCCTCTAACCCAATAGCAGCAAGTAGGTGAAGCCAAATTTAATTGACGATCCTACCAGGCCGAGCAGAGGGTACCCCACAAGGACCAAAAGGCTTGGATAGATCGAAGAACTTCTCAACGACGCAGCTGAACAGCCGGGACACCCCTAAGGGCCTAGGTCGATACCAAACTTGATCATGGCCAAAAGGCCGAGAAGCAATAATACAGAAAGGAAAGAGGGTAGATCGCAGTCTCGTTCCTTGTGGGGACTAAGCCTCTGACCCAATAGCAGTAAGAAGGTGAAGCCAAATTTAATTGACGATCCTACCAGGCCGAGCAGAGGGTATCCCACAAGGACCAAAAGGCTTGGATAGAGCAAAGAACTTCTCAACGACGCAGCTGAACAGCAGGGACACCCCTAAGAGCCTAGGTCGATACCAAACTTGATCATGGCCAAAAGGGCCGAGAAGCAATAATACAGAAAGGAAAGAGGGTAGATCGCAGTCTCGTTCCTTGTGGGGACTAAGCCTCTAACCCAATAGCAGCAAGAAGGTGAAGCCAAATTTAATTGACGATCCTACCAGGCCGAGCAGAGGGTACCCCACAAGGACCAAAAGGCTTGGATAGATCGAAGAACTTCTCAACGACGCAGCTGGACAGCCGGGACACCCCTAAGGGCCTAGGTCGATACCAAACTTGATCATGGCCACAAGGCCGAGAAGCAATAATACAGAAAGGAAAGAGGGTAGATCGCAGTCTCGTTCCTTGTGGGGACTAAGCCTCTGACCCAATAGCAGTAAGAAGGTGAAGCCAAATTTAATTGACGATCCTAGCAGGCCGAGCAGAGGGTATCCCACAAGGACCAAAAGGCTTGGATAGAGCAAAGAACTTCTCAACGACGCAGCTGAACAGCAGGGACACCCCTAAGGGCCTAGGTCGATACTAAACTTGATCATGGCCAAAAGGCCGAGAAGCAATAATACAGAAAGAAAAGAGGACAGTAGGGTAGATCGCAGTCTCGTTGCTTGCGGGGACTAAGCCTCTAACCCAATAGCAGCAAGAAGGTGAAGCCAAATTTAATTGACGATCCTACCAGGCCGAGCAGAGGGTACCCAACAAGGACCAAAAGGCTTGGATAGAGCAAAGAACTTCTCAACAACGCAGCTGAACAGCAGGGACACCCCTATGGGCCTAGGTGGATAACAAACTTGATCATGGCCAAAAGGCCGAGAAGCAATAAATCAGAAAGGAAAGAGTACAGTAGAGTAGATCACAGTCTCGTTCCTTGTGGGGACTAAGCCTCTAACCCAATAGCAGCAAGTAGGTGAAGCCAAATTTAATTGACGATCCTACCAGGCCGAGCAGAGGGTACCCCACAAGGACCAAAAGGCTTGGATAGATCGAAGAACTTCTCAACGACGCAGCTGAACAGCCGGGACACCCCTAAGGGCCTAGGTCGATACAAAACTTGATCATGGCCACAAGGCCGAGAAGCAATAATACAGAAAGGAAAGAGGGTAGATCGCAGTCTCGTTCCTTGTGGGGACTAAGCCTCTGACCCAATAGCAGTAAGAAGGTGAAGCCAAATTTAATTGACGATCCTACCAGGCCGAGCAGAGGGTATCCCACAAGGACCAAAAGGCTTGGATAGAGCAAAGAACTTCTCAACGACGCAGCTGAACAGCAGGGACACCCCTAAGGGCCTAGGTCGATACTAAACTTGATCATGGCCAAAAGGCCGAGTAGCAATAATACAAAAAGGAAAGAGGACAGTAGGGTAGATCGCAGTCTCGTTCCTTGTGGGGACTAAGCCTCTAACCCAATAGCAGCAAGTAGGTGAAGCCAAATTTAATTGACGATCCTACCAGGCCGAGCAGAGGGTACCCCACAAGGACCAAAAGGCTTGGATAGATCGAAGAACTTCTCAACGACGCAGCTGAACAGCCGGGACACCCCTAAGGGCCTAGGTCGATACCAAACTTGATCATGGCCAAAAGGCCGAGAAGCAATAATACAGAAAGGAAAGAGGGTAGATCGCAGGCTCGTTCCTTGTGGGGACTAAGCCTCTGACCCAATAGCAGTAAGAAGGTGAAGCCAAATTTAATTGACGATCCTACCAGGCCGAGCAGAGGGTATCCCACAAGGACCAAAAGGCTTGGATAGAGCAAAGAACTTCTCAACGACGCAGCTGAACAGCAGGGACACCCCTAAGGGCCTAGGTCGATACTAAACTTGATCATGGCCAAAAGGCCGAGAAGCAATTATACAGAAAGAAAAGAGGACAGTAGGGTAGATCGCAGTCTCGTTGCTTGCGGGGACTAAGCCTCTAACCCAATAGCAGCAAGAAGGTGAAGCCAAATTTAATTGACAATCCTACCAGGCCGAGCAGAGGGTACCCCACAAGGACCAAAAGGCTTGGATAGAGCAAAGAACTTCTCAACGACGCAGCTGAACAGCAGGGACACCCCTAAGGGCCTAGGTGGATAACAAACTTGATCATGGCCAAAAGGCCGAGAAGCAATAAATCAGAAAGGAAAGAGTACAGTAGAGTAGATCACAGTCTCGTTCCTTGTGGGGACTAAGCCTCTAACCCAATAGCAGCAAGTAGGTGAAGCCAAATTTAATTGACGATCCTACCAAGCCGAGCAGAGGGTACCGCACAAGCACCAAAAGGCTTGGATAGATCGAAGAACTTCTCAACGAAGTAGCTGGACAGCAGGGAATCCCCTCAGGCTAACGACGCAGCAAAATTTGATCAAAAGACCAAGAAGTGCTAATGCAGGAATGTAAAGTCTGGGCACAAGAGCTGACAATCATTCAGAAATGATCTTCAGTCCTGTATTGCTTTAAAGAGTAACTCCACTTTTGTTGAGAGGACAACACTCCCCTCTGGGTGATTAATGTATATTTTTATGGTTGTGAAAGGTTTGGAGATTCTTACCTTTTGTTATTGTGCAGATAGATCCACGTGTGTTCTTGAACCAAATACACGGGAACGACTTTTGCAGTGATCGATCGGCGGCTGCTACTGCGGGGTACCTGTGGAGAAAGTGGTAGGGTCTGCAAACCTGTAGAGATGATGGTTGTTGGAGGGGACGCCCATCATCTGACTGATGTCAGTGCCAACTTGTGGGAATATCAGCCTACCAGTTACACAGCAGGAAATGACACCTCCTGGAGGGCCCCTGTAGATTAGGAAGGGAAGTTGCTTGTTAATAACAATGAAAGATAATGTGATTTGTGTAGGAATTGTAGGTGTCATTTGTATTTCCCCGTAAAAGTGGAGTTACTCTTTAAATGAAGCGCTAGGATTTATTAACCACCTCCCGTCCGGTTGTGTATAAATGACCGGACGGTGAAAGTGCAGGGTCAGGTGGCCGCTTATAAATGTCCTTCCCGCCCCCTGCTTGTGCGCGCTCCCTTGGAGCGCACAGCAGTGCAATCCAGTGCCCGTTGTGTCCTCTGTACACAGTGGAACACTGATCGTCGTACGGGACCTCTGAAAGCTGAAAATTGGCCTGGACAGGAAGGGGGTAAAAGTGTCCGGACTTGAAGTGGTTAAACATTACATTCAGAGAAATGTTGCCGACATAAAAAAGAAGGAATAAACGTGTAACATTAAAAATTCTGACAACATACAAAGCCACTTTAAAATGTTTTGTACAGATTACTGTCTGTATCTTTTTTCTATAAATATAGACATATAACTATTTTTTTCTGCTCTGCCTAAGTGAAATCTTAGAGTCTTTTAGTTGAATCCCATGGTCAAAAATGAAACTGCCCAGAGACAATGGATTCTTTCTCCAATTTTGACATTTTTAACCATAAGATGACAAGCCTGCCCACCACGACAAGGTAGACTCTTTTAGGGCAGGACCTACACTAAACTACACTACGCTAAACTACTCCATGCTAGTCATCGTATTTTTTGTGTTAGATGCCTGTTTGTGATAAGCCTCATCCTAGAACCTTCCTTCTTCCTTTCCAGACTTGTTTACAGAGATCTACATAAGAACAACCCTTTTCATTCAAAAAACAGAGAACAGATTTAAAAGGGTTGTTGCTGTTATCTTATGGCGGGTGATGCAGTGGTCAGCAATGATCATCTGTAATGTCCCGACACATTTCCCCTTCTTTAATCAATGCAGAGCTCTCTTCCACATAGATGCCTTCAGTCTGAAAGGTCTAAAGTGTTTCAATTGTAGTGAAGTTTATTCACAGATACCAAACTTGATCATGGCCAAAAGGCCGAGAAGCAATAATGCAGATAGGAAAGAGGGCAGTATGGTAGATCGCAGTCTCCTTCCTTGTGGGGACTAAGCTTCTACCCCAATAGCAGCAAGTAGGAGAAGCCCAAATTTAATTGAGGATCCTACCAGGCTGAGCAGAGGGTTCCCCAAAAGGACCGATAGGCTTGGATAGATCGAAGAACTTCTCAACGACGCAGCTGGACAGCAGGGACACCCCTAAGGGCCTAGGTCGATACCAAACTTGATCATTGCCAAAAGGCCGAGAAGCAATAATACAGAAAGGAAAGAGGGTAGATCGCAGTCTCGTTCCTTGTGGGGACTAAGCCTCTAACCCAATAGCAGCAAGTAGGTGAAGCCAAATTTAATTGACGATCCTACCAGGCCGAGCAGAGGGTACCCCACAAGGACCAAAAGGCTTGGATAGATCGAAGAACTTCTCAACGACGCAGCTGAACAGCCGGGACACCCCTAAGGGCCTAGGTCGATACCAAACTTGATCATGGCCAAAAGGCCGAGAAGCAATAATACAGAAAGGAAAGAGGGTAGATCGCAGTCTCGTTCCTTGTGGGGACTAAGCCTCTGACCCAATAGCAGTAAGAAGGTGAAGCCAAATTTAATTGACGATCCTACCAGGCCGAGCAGAGGGTACCCCACAAGGACCAAAAGGCTTGGATAGAGCAAAGAACTTCTCAACGACGCAGCTGAACAGCAGGGACACCCCTAAGGGCCTAGGTCGATACTAAACTTGATCATGGCCAAAAGGCCGAGAAGCAATAATACAGAAAGAAAAGAGGACAGTAGGGTAGATCGCAGTCTCGTTGCTTGCGGGGACTAAGCCTCTAACCCAATAGCAGCAAGAAGGTGAAGCCAAATTTAATTGACGATCCTACCAGGCCGAGCAGAGGGTACCCCACAAAGACCAAAAGGCTTGGATAGAGCAAAGAACTTCTCAACGACGCAGCTGCACAGCAGGGACACCCCTAAGGGCCTAGGTGGATAACAAACTTGATCATAGCCAAAAGGCCGAGAAGCAATAATACAGAAAGGAAAGAGGGTAGATCGCAGTCTCGTTTCTTGTGGGGACTAAGCCTCTAACACAATAGCAGCAAGTAGGTGAAGCCAAATTTAGTTGACGATCCTACCAGGCCGAGCAGAGGGTACCCCAAAAGGTCCAAAAGGCTTGGATAGATCGAAGAACTTCTCAACGACGAAGCTGGATAGCAGGGACACCCCTAAGGGCCTAGGTAGATACCAAACTTGATCATGGCCAAAAGGCCGAGAAGCAATATTGCAGAAAGAAAAGAGGACAGTAGGGAAGATCGCAGTCTCGTTCCTTGTGGGGACTAAGCCTCTAACCCAATAGCAGCTAGTAGGTGAAGCCAAATTTTATTGACGATCCTACCAGGCCGAGCAAAGGGTACCCCAAAAAGACCAAAAGGCTTGGATAGATCGAAGAACTTCTTAACGACGCAGATGGACAGCAGAGACACCCCTAAGGGCCTAGGTCGATACTAAACTTGATCATGGCCAAAAGGCCGAGTAGCAATAATACAGAAAGGAAAGAGGGTAGATCGCAGTCTCGTTCCTTGTGGGGACTAAGCCTCTAACCCAATAGCAGCAAGAAGGTGAAGCCAAATTTAATTGACGATCCTACCAGGCCGAGCAGAGGGTACCCCACAAGGACCAAAAGGCTTGGATAGATCGAAGAACTTCTCAACGACGCTGCTGGACAGCCGGGACACCCCTAAGGGCCTAGGTCGATACCAAACTTGATCATGGCCACAAGGCCGAGAAGCAATAATACAGAAAGGAAAGAGGGTAGATCGCAGTCTCGTTCCTTGTGGGAACTAAGCCTCTGACCCAATAGCAGTAAGAAGGTGAAGCCAAATTTAATTGACGATCCTACCAGGCCGAGCAGAGGGTATCCCACAAGGACCAAAAGGCTTGGATAGAGCAAAGAACTTCTCAACGACGCAGCTGAACAGCAGGGACACCCCTAAGGGCCTAGGTCGATACTAAACTTGATCATGGCCAAAAGGCCGAGTAGCAATAATACAGAAAGGAAAGAGGACAGTAGGGTAGATCGCAGTCTCGTTCCTTGTGGGGACTAAGCCTCTAACCCAATAGCAGCAAGTAGGTGAAGCCAAATTTAATTGACGATCCTACCAGGCCGAGCAGAGGGTACCCCACAAGGACCAAAAGGCTTGGATAGATCGAAGAACTTCTCAACGACGCAGCTGAACAGCCGGGACACCCCTAAGGGCCTAGGTCGATACCAAACTTGATCATGGCCAAAAGGCCGAGAAGCAATAATACAGAAAGGAAAGAGGGTAGATCGCAGTCTCGTTCCTTGTGGGGACTAAGCCTCTGACCCAATAGCAGTAAGAAGATGAAGCCAAATTTAATTGACGATCCTACCAGGCCGAGCAGAGGGTATCCCACAAGGACCAAAAGGCTTGGATAGAGCAAAGAACTTCTCAACGACGCAGCTGAACAGCAGGGACACCCCTAAGAGCCTAGGTCGATACCAAACTTGATCATGGCCAAAAGGGCCGAGAAGCAATAATACAGAAAGGAAAGAGGGTAGATCGCAGTCTCGTTCCTTGTGGGGACTAAGCCTCTAACCCAATAGCAGCAAGAAGGTGAAGCCAAATTTAATTGACGATCCTACCAGGCCGAGCAGAGGGTACCACACAAGGACCAAAAGGCTTGGATAGATCGAAGAACTTCTCAACGACGCAGCTGGACAGCCGGGACACCCCTAAGGGCCTAGGTCGATACCAAACTTGATCATGGCCACAAGGCCGAGAAGCAATAATACAGAAAGGAAAGAGGGTAGATCGCAGTCTCGTTCCTTGTGGGGACTAAGCCTCTGACCCAATAGCAGTAAGAAGGTGAAGCCAAATTTAATTGACGATCCTACCAGGCCGAGCAGAGGGTATCCCACAAGGACCAAAAGGCTTGGATAGAGCAAAGAACTTCTCAACGACGCAGCTGAACAGCAGGGACACCCCTAAGGGCCTAGGTCGATACTAAACTTGATCATGGCCAAAAGGCCGAGTAGCAATAATACAAAAAGGAAAGAGGACAGTAGGGTAGATCGCAGTCTCGTTCCTTGTGGGGACTAAGCCTCTAACCCAATAGCAGCAAGTAGGTGAAGCCAAATTTAATTGACGATCCTACCAGGCCGAGCAGAGGGTACCCCACAAGGACCAAAAGGCTTGGATAGATCGAAGAACTTCTCAACGACGCAGCTGAACAGCCGGGACACCCCTAAGGGCCTAGGTCGATACCAAACTTGATCATGGCCAAAAGGCCGAGAAGCAATAATACAGAAAGGAAAGAGGGTAGATCGCAGGCTCGTTCCTTGTGGGGACTAAGCCTCTGACCCAATAGCAGTAAGAAGGTGAAGCCAAATTTAATTGACGATCCTACCAGGCCGAGCAGAGGGTATCCCACAAGGACCAAAAGGCTTGGATAGAGCAAAGAACTTCTCAACGACGCAGCTGAACAGCAGGGACACCCCTAAGGGCCTAGGTCGATACTAAACTTGATCATGGCCAAAAGGCCGAGAAGCAATAATACAGAAAGAAAAGAGGACAGTAGGGTAGATCGCAGTCTCGTTGCTTGCGGGGACTAAGCCTCTAACCCAATAGCAGCAAGAAGGTGAAGCCAAATTTAATTGACGATCCTACCAGGCCGAGCAGAGGGTACCCCACAAGGACCAAAAGGCTTGGATAGAGCAAAGAACTTCTCAACGACGCAGCTGAACAGCAGGGACACCCCTAAGGGCCTAGGTGGATAACAAACTTGATCATGGCCAAAAGGCCGAGAAGCAATAAATCAGAAAGGAAAGAGTACAGTAGAGTAGATCACAGTCTCGTTCCTTGTGGGGACTAAGCCTCTAACCCAATAGCAGCAAGTAGGTGAAGCCAAATTTAATTGACGATCCTACCAAGCCGAGCAGAGGGTACCGCACAAGCACCAAAAGGCTTGGATAGATCGAAGAACTTCTCAACGAAGTAGCTGGACAGCAGGGAAACCCCTCAGGCTAACGACGCAGCAAAATTTGATCAAAAGACCAAGAAGTGCTAATGCAGGAATGTAAAGTCTGGGCACAAGAGCTGACAATCATTCAGAAATGATCTTCAGTCCTGTATTGCTTTAAAGAGTAACTCCACTTTTGTTGAGAGGACAACACTCCCCTCTGGGTGATTAATGTATATTTTTATGGTTGTGAAAGGTTTGGAGATTCTTACCTTTTGTTATTGTGCAGATAGATCCACGTGTGTTCTTGAACCAAATACACGGGAACGACTTTTGCAGTGATCGATCGGCGGCTGATCCTGCGGGGTACCTGTGGAGAAAGTGGTAGGGTCTGCAAACCTGTAGAGATGATGGTTGTTGGAGGGGACGCCCATCATCTGACTGATGTCAGTGCCAACTTGTGGGAATATCAACCTACCAGTTACACAGCAGGAAATGACACCTCCTGGAGGGCCCCTGTAGATTAGGAAGGGAAGTTGCTTGTTAATAACAATGAAAGATAATGTGATTTGTGTAGGAATTGTAGGTGTCATTTGTATTTCCCCGTAAAAGTGGAGTTACTCTTTAAATGAAGCGCTAGGATTTATTAACCACCTCCCGTCCGGTTGTATATAAATGACCGGACGGTGAAAGTGCAGGGTCAGGTGGCCGTTTATAAATGGCCTTCCCGCCCCCTGCTTGTGCGTGCTCCCTTGGAGCGCACAGCAGTGCAATCCAGTGCCCATTGTGTCCTCTGTACACAGTGGAACACTGATCGTCGTACGGGACCTCTGAAAGCTGAAAATTGGCCTGGACAGGAAGGGGGTAAAAGTGTCCGGACTTGAAGTGGTTAAACATTACATTCAGAGAAATGTTGCCGACATAAAAAAGAAGGAATAAACGTGTAACATTAAAAATTCTGACAACATACAAAGCCACTTTAAAATGTTTTGTACAGATTACTGTCTGTATCTTTTTTCTATAAATATAGACATATAACTATTTTTTTCTGCTCTGCCTAAGTGAAATCTTAGAGTCTTTTAGTTGAATCCCATGGTCAAAAATGAAACTGCCCAGAGACAATGGATTCTTTCTCCAATTTTGACATTTTTAACCATAAGATGACAAGCCTGCCCACCACGACAAGGTAGACTCTTTTAGGGCAGGACCTACACTAAACTACACTACGCTAAACTACTCCATGCTAGTCATCGTATTTTTTGTGTTAGATGCCTGTTTGTGATAAGCCTCATCCTAGAACCTTCCTTCTTCCTTTCCAGACTTGTTTACAGAGATCTACATAAGAACAACCCTTTTCATTCAAAAAACAGAGAACAGATTTAAAAGGGTTGTTGCTGTTATCTTATGGCGGGTGATGCAGTGGTCAGCAATGATCATCTGTAATGTCCCGACACATTTCCCCTTCTTTAATCAATGCAGAGCTCTCTTCCACATAGATGCCTTCAGTCTGAAAGGTCTAAAGTGTTTCAATTGTAGTGAAGTTTATTCACAGATACCAAACTTGATCATGGCCAAAAGGCCGAGAAGCAATAATGCAGATAGGAAAGAGGGCAGTATGGTAGATCGCAGTCTCCTTCCTTGTGGGGACTAAGCTTCTACCCCAATAGCAGCAAGTAGGAGAAGCCCAAATTTAATTGAGGATCCTACCAGGCTGAGCAGAGGGTTCCCCAAAAGGACCGATAGGCTTGGATAGATCGAAGAACTTCTCAACGACGCAGCTGGACAGCAGGGACACCCCTAAGGGCCTAGGTCGATACCAAACTTGATCATTGCCAAAAGGCCGAGAAGCAATAATACAGAAAGGAAAGAGGGTAGATCGCAGTCTCGTTCCTTGTGGGGACTAAGCCTCTAACCCAATAGCAGCAAGTAGGTGAAGCCAAATTTAATTGACGATCCTACCAGGCCGAGCAGAGGGTACCCCACAAGGACCAAAAGGCTTGGATAGATCGAAGAACTTCTCAACGACGCAGCTGAACAGCCGGGACACCCCTAAGGGCCTAGGTCGATACCAAACTTGATCATGGCCAAAAGGCCGAGAAGCAATAATACAGAAAGGAAAGAGGGTAGATCGCAGTCTCGTTCCTTGTGGGGACTAAGCCTCTGACCCAATAGCAGTAAGAAGGTGAAGCCAAATTTAATTGACGATCCTACCAGGCCGAGCAGAGGGTATCCCACAAGGACCAAAAGGCTTGGATAGAGCAAAGAACTTCTCAACGACGCAGCTGAACAGCAGGGACACCCCTAAGGGCCTAGGTCGATACTAAACTTGATCATGGCCAAAAGGCCGAGTAGCAATAATACAGAAAGGAAAGAGGACAGTAGGGTAGATCGCAGTCTCGTTCCTTGTGGGGACTAAGCCTCTAACCCAATAGCAGCAAGTAGGTGAAGCCAAATTTAATTGACGATCCTACCAGGCCGAGCAGAGGGTACCCCACAAGGACCAAAAGGCTTGGATAGATCGAAGAACTTCTCAACGACGCAGCTGAACAGCCGGGACACCCCTAAGGGCCTAGGTCGATACCAAACTTGATCATGGCCAAAAGGCCGAGAAGCAATAATACAGAAAGGAAAGAGGGTAGATCGCAGTCTCGTTCCTTGTGGGGACTAAGTCTCTGACCCAATAGCAGTAAGAAGGTGAAGCCAAATTTAATTGACGATCCTACCAGGCCGAGCAGAGGGTATCCCACAAGGACCAAAAGGCTTGGATAGAGCAAAGAACTTCTCAACGACGCAGCTGAACAGCAGGGACACCCCTAAGGGCCTAGGTCGATACTAAACTTGATCATGGCCAAAAGGCCGAGAAGCAATAATACAGAAAGAAAAGAGGACAGTAGGGTAGATCGCAGTCTCGTTGCTTGCGGGGACTAAGCCTCTAACCCAATAGCAGCAAGAAGGTGAAGCCAAATTTAATTGACGATCCTACCAGGCCGAGCAGAGGGTACCCCACAAAGACCAAAAGGCTTGGATAGAGCAAAGAACTTCTCAACGACGCAGCTGAAAAGCAGGGACACCCCTAAGGGCCTAGGTGGATAACAAACTTGATCATAGCCAAAAGGCCGAGAAGCAATAATACAGAAAGGAAAGAGGGTAGATCGCAGTCTCGTTTCTTGTGGGGACTAAGCCTCTAACACAATAGGAGCAAGTAGGTGAAGCCAAATTTAGTTGACGATCCTACCAGGCCGAGCAGAGGGTACCCCAAAAGGTCCAAAAGGCTTGGATAGATCGAAGAACTTCTCAACGACGAAGCTGGATAGCAGGGACACCCCTAAGGGCCTAGGTAGATACCAAACTTGATCATGGCCAAAAGGCCGAGAAGCAATATTGCAGAAAGAAAAGAGGACAGTAGGGAAGATCGCAGTCTCGTTCCTTGTGGGGACTAAGCCTCTAACCCAATAGCAGCTAGTAGGTGAAGCCAAATTTTATTGACGATCCTACCAGGCCGAGCAAAGGGTACCCCAAAAAGACCAAAAGGCTTGGATAGATCGAAGAACTTCTTAACGACGCAGATGGACAGCAGAGACACCCCTAAGGGCCTAGGTCGATACTAAACTTGATCATGGCCAAAAGGCCGAGTAGCAATAATACAGAAAGGAAAGAGGACAGTAGGGTAGATCGCAGTCTCGTTCCTTGTGGGGACTAAGCCTCTAACCCAATAGCAGCATGTAGGTGAAGCCAAATTTAATTGACGATCCTACCAGGCCGAGCAGAGGGTACCCCACAAGGACCAAAAGGCTTGGATAGATCGAAGAACTTCTCAACGACGCTGCTGGACAGCCGGGACACCCCTAAGGGCCTAGGTCGATACCAAACTTGATCATGGCCACAAGGCCGAGAAGCAATAATACAGAAAGGAAAGAGGGTAGATCGCAGTCTCGTTCCTTGTGGGGACTAAGCCTCTAACCCAATAGCAGCAAGAAGGTGAAGCCAAATTTAATTGACGATCCTACCAGGCCGAGCAGAGGGTACCCCACAAGGACCAAAAGGCTTGGATAGATCGAAGAACTTCTCAACGACGCTGCTGGACAGCCGGGACACCCCTAAGGGCCTAGGTCGATACCAAACTTGATCATGGCCACAAGGCCGAGAAGCAATAATACAGAAAGGAAAGAGGGTAGATCGCAGTCTCGTTCCTTGTGGGAACTAAGCCTCTGACCCAATAGCAGTAAGAAGGTGAAGCCAAATTTAATTGACGATCCTACCAGGCCGAGCAGAGGGTATCCCACAAGGACCAAAAGGCTTGGATAGAGCAAAGAACTTCTCAACGACGCAGCTGAACAACAGGGACACCCCTAAGGGCCTAGGTCGATACTAAACTTGATCATGGCCAAAAGGCCGAGTAGCAATAATACAGAAAGGAAAGAGGACAGTAGGGTAGATCGCAGTCTCGTTCCTTGTGGGGACTAAGCCTCTAACCCAATAGCAGCAAGTAGGTGAAGCCAAATTTAATTGACGATCCTACCAGGCCGAGCAGAGGGTACCCCACAAGGACCAAAAGGCTTGGATAGATCGAAGAACTTCTCAACGACGCAGCTGAACAGCCGGGACACCCCTAAGGGCCTAGGTCGATACCAAACTTGATCATGGCCAAAAGGCCGAGAAGCAATAATACAGAAAGGAAAGAGGGTAGATCGCAGTCTCGTTCCTTGTGGGGACTAAGCCTCTGACCCAATAGCAGTAAGAAGGTGAAGCCAAATTTAATTGACGATCCTACCAGGCCGAGCAGAGGGTATCCCACAAGGACCAAAAGGCTTGGATAGAGCAAAGAACTTCTCAACGACGCAGCTGAACAGCAGGGACACCCCTAAGAGCCTAGGTCGATACCAAACTTGATCATGGCCAAAAGGGCCGAGAAGCAATAATACAGAAAGGAAAGAGGGTAGATCGCAGTCTCGTTCCTTGTGGGGACTAAGCCTCTAACCCAATAGCAGCAAGAAGGTGAAGCCAAATTTAATTGACGATCCTACCAGGCCGAGCAGAGGGTACCCCACAAGGACCAAAAGGCTTGGATAGATCGAAGAACTTCTCAACGACGCAGCTGGACAGCCGGGACACCCCTAAGGGCCTAGGTCGATACCAAACTTGATCATGGCCACAAGGCCGAGAAGCAATAATACAGAAAGGAAAGAGGGTAGATCGCAGTCTCGTTCCTTGTGGGGACTAAGCCTCTGACCCAATAGCAGTAAGAAGGTGAAGCCAAATTTAATTGACGATCCTACCAGGCCGAGCAGAGGGTATCCCACAAGGACCAAAAGGCTTGGATAGAGCAAAGAACTTCTCAACGACGCAGCTGAACAGCAGGGACACCCCTAAGGGCCTAGGTCGATACTAAACTTGATCATGGCCAAAAGGCCGAGAAGCAATAATACAGAAAGAAAAGAGGACAGTAGGGTAGATCGCAGTCTCGTTGCTTGCGGGGACTAAGCCTCTAACCCAATAGCAGCAAGAAGGTGAAGCCAAATTTAATTGACGATCCTACCAGGCCGAGCAGAGGGTACCCCACAAGGACCAAAAGGCTTGGATAGAGCAAAGAACTTCTCAACAACGCAGCTGAACAGCAGGGACACCCCTATGGGCCTAGGTGGATAACAAACTTGATCATGGCCAAAAGGCCGAGAAGCAATAAATCAGAAAGGAAAGAGTACAGTAGAGTAGATCACAGTCTCGTTCCTTGTGGGGACTAAGCCTCTAACCCAATAGCAGCAAGTAGGTGAAGCCAAATTTAATTGACGATCCTACCAGGCCGAGCAGAGGGTACCCCACAAGGACCAAAAGGCTTGGATAGATCGAAGAACTTCTCAACGACGCAGCTGAACAGCCGGGACACCCCTAAGGGCCTAGGTCGATACAAAACTTGATCATGGCCACAAGGCCGAGAAGCAATAATACAGAAAGGAAAGAGGGTAGATCGCAGTCTCGTTCCTTGTGGGGACTAAGCCTCTGACCCAATAGCAGTAAGAAGGTGAAGCCAAATTTAATTGACGATCCTACCAGGCCGAGCAGAGGGTATCCCACAAGGACCAAAAGGCTTGGATAGAGCAAAGAACTTCTCAACGACGCAGCTGAACAGCAGGGACACCCCTAAGGGCCTAGGTCGATACTAAACTTGATCATGGCCAAAAGGCCGAGTAGCAATAATACAAAAAGGAAAGAGGACAGTAGGGTAGATCGCAGTCTTGTTCCTTGTGGGGACTAAGCCTCTAACCCAATAGCAGCAAGTAGGTGAAGCCAAATTTAATTGACGATCCTACCAGGCCGAGCAGAGGGTACCCCACAAGGACCAAAAGGCTTGGATAGATCGAAGAACTTCTCAACGACGCAGCTGAACAGCCGGGACACCCCTAAGGGCCTAGGTCGATACCAAACTTGATCATGGCCAAAAGGCCGAGAAGCAATAATACAGAAAGGAAAGAGGGTAGATCGCAGGCTCGTTCCTTGTGGGGACTAAGCCTCTGACCCAATAGCAGTAAGAAGGTGAAGCCAAATTTAATTGACGATCCTACCAGGCCGAGCAGAGGGTATCCCACAAGGACCAAAAGGCTTGGATAGAGCAAAGAACTTCTCAACGACGCAGCTGAACAGCAGGGACACCCCTAAGGGCCTAGGTCGATACTAAACTTGATCATGGCCAAAAGGCCGAGAAGCAATTATACAGAAAGAAAAGAGGACAGTAGGGTAGATCGCAGTCTCGTTGCTTGCGGGGACTAAGCCTCTAACCCAATAGCAGCAAGAAGGTGAAGCCAAATTTAATTGACAATCCTACCAGGCCGAGCAGAGGGTACCCCACAAGGACCAAAAGGCTTGGATAGAGCAAAGAACTTCTCAACGACGCAGCTGAACAGCAGGGACACCCCTAAGGGCCTAGGTGGATAACAAACTTGATCATGGCCAAAAGGCCGAGAAGCAATAAATCAGAAAGGAAAGAGTACAGTAGAGTAGATCACAGTCTCGTTCCTTGTGGGGACTAAGCCTCTAACCCAATAGCAGCAAGTAGGTGAAGCCAAATTTAATTGACGATCCTACCAAGCCGAGCAGAGGGTACCGCACAAGCACCAAAAGGCTTGGATAGATCGAAGAACTTCTCAACGAAGTAGCTGGACAGCAGGGAAACCCCTCAGGCTAACGACGCAGCAAAATTTGATCAAAAGACCAAGAAGTGCTAATGCAGGAATGTAAAGTCTGGGCACAAGAGCTGACAATCATTCAGAAATGATCTTCAGTCCTGTATTGCTTTAAAGAGTAACTCCACTTTTGTTGAGAGGACAACACTCCCCTCTGGGTGATTAATGTATATTTTTATGGTTGTGAAAGGTTTGGAGATTCTTACCTTTTGTTATTGTGCAGATAGATCCACGTGTGTTCTTGAACCAAATACACGGGAACGACTTTTGCAGTGATCGATCGGCGGCTGCTACTGCGGGGTACCTGTGGAGAAAGTGGTAGGGTCTGCAAACCTGTAGAGATGATGGTTGTTGGAGGGGACGCCCATCATCTGACTGATGTCAGTGCCAACTTGTGGGAATATCAGCCTACCAGTTACACAGCAGGAAATGACACCTCCTGGAGGGCCCCTGTAGATTAGGAAGGGAAGTTGCTTGTTAATAACAATGAAAGATAATGTGATTTGTGTAGGAATTGTAGGTGTCATTTGTATTTCCCCGTAAAAGTGGAGTTACTCTTTAAATGAAGCGCTAGGATTTATTAACCACCTCCCGTCCGGTTGTGTATAAATGACCGGACGGTGAAAGTGCAGGGTCAGGTGGCCGCTTATAAATGTCCTTCCCGCCCCCTGCTTGTGCGCGCTCCCTTGGAGCGCACAGCAGTGCAATCCAGTGCCCGTTGTGTCCTCTGTACACAGTGGAACACTGATCGTCGTACGGGACCTCTGAAAGCTGAAAATTGGCCTGGACAGGAAGGGGGTAAAAGTGTCCGGACTTGAAGTGGTTAAACATTACATTCAGAGAAATGTTGCCGACATAAAAAAGAAGGAATAAACGTGTAACATTAAAAATTCTGACAACATACAAAGCCACTTTAAAATGTTTTGTACAGATTACTGTCTGTATCTTTTTTCTATAAATATAGACATATAACTATTTTTTTCTGCTCTGCCTAAGTGAAATCTTAGAGTCTTTTAGTTGAATCCCATGGTCAAAAATGAAACTGCCCAGAGACAATGGATTCTTTCTCCAATTTTGACATTTTTAACCATAAGATGACAAGCCTGCCCACCACGACAAGGTAGACTCTTTTAGGGCAGGACCTACACTAAACTACACTACGCTAAACTACTCCATGCTAGTCATCGTATTTTTTGTGTTAGATGCCTGTTTGTGATAAGCCTCATCCTAGAACCTTCCTTCTTCCTTTCCAGACTTGTTTACAGAGATCTACATAAGAACAACCCTTTTCATTCAAAAAACAGAGAACAGATTTAAAAGGGTTGTTGCTGTTATCTTATGGCGGGTGATGCAGTGGTCAGCAATGATCATCTGTAATGTCCCGACACATTTCCCCTTCTTTAATCAATGCAGAGCTCTCTTCCACATAGATGCCTTCAGTCTGAAAGGTCTAAAGTGTTTCAATTGTAGTGAAGTTTATTCACAGATACCAAACTTGATCATGGCCAAAAGGCCGAGAAGCAATAATGCAGATAGGAAAGAGGGCAGTATGGTAGATCGCAGTCTCCTTCCTTGTGGGGACTAAGCTTCTACCCCAATAGCAGCAAGTAGGAGAAGCCCAAATTTAATTGAGGATCCTACCAGGCTGAGCAGAGGGTTCCCCAAAAGGACCGATAGGCTTGGATAGATCGAAGAACTTCTCAACGACGCAGCTGGACAGCAGGGACACCCCTAAGGGCCTAGGTCGATACCAAACTTGATCATTGCCAAAAGGCCGAGAAGCAATAATACAGAAAGGAAAGAGGGTAGATCGCAGTCTCGTTCCTTGTGGGGACTAAGCCTCTAACCCAATAGCAGCAAGTAGGTGAAGCCAAATTTAATTGACGATCCTACCAGGCCGAGCAGAGGGTACCCCACAAGGACCAAAAGGCTTGGATAGATCGAAGAACTTCTCAACGACGCAGCTGAACAGCCGGGACACCCCTAAGGGCCTAGGTCGATACCAAACTTGATCATGGCCAAAAGGCCGAGAAGCAATAATACAGAAAGGAAAGAGGGTAGATCGCAGTCTCGTTCCTTGTGGGGACTAAGCCTCTGACCCAATAGCAGTAAGAAGGTGAAGCCAAATTTAATTGACGATCCTACCAGGCCGAGCAGAGGGTACCCCACAAGGACCAAAAGGCTTGGATAGAGCAAAGAACTTCTCAACGACGCAGCTGAACAGCAGGGACACCCCTAAGGGCCTAGGTCGATACTAAACTTGATCATGGCCAAAAGGCCGAGAAGCAATAATACAGAAAGAAAAGAGGACAGTAGGGTAGATCGCAGTCTCGTTGCTTGCGGGGACTAAGCCTCTAACCCAATAGCAGCAAGAAGGTGAAGCCAAATTTAATTGACGATCCTACCAGGCCGAGCAGAGGGTACCCCACAAAGACCAAAAGGCTTGGATAGAGCAAAGAACTTCTCAACGACGCAGCTGCACAGCAGGGACACCCCTAAGGGCCTAGGTGGATAACAAACTTGATCATAGCCAAAAGGCCGAGAAGCAATAATACAGAAAGGAAAGAGGGTAGATCGCAGTCTCGTTTCTTGTGGGGACTAAGCCTCTAACACAATAGCAGCAAGTAGGTGAAGCCAAATTTAGTTGACGATCCTACCAGGCCGAGCAGAGGGTACCCCAAAAGGTCCAAAAGGCTTGGATAGATCGAAGAACTTCTCAACGACGAAGCTGGATAGCAGGGACACCCCTAAGGGCCTAGGTAGATACCAAACTTGATCATGGCCAAAAGGCCGAGAAGCAATATTGCAGAAAGAAAAGAGGACAGTAGGGAAGATCGCAGTCTCGTTCCTTGTGGGGACTAAGCCTCTAACCCAATAGCAGCTAGTAGGTGAAGCCAAATTTTATTGACGATCCTACCAGGCCGAGCAAAGGGTACCCCAAAAAGACCAAAAGGCTTGGATAGATCGAAGAACTTCTTAACGACGCAGATGGACAGCAGAGACACCCCTAAGGGCCTAGGTCGATACTAAACTTGATCATGGCCAAAAGGCCGAGTAGCAATAATACAGAAAGGAAAGAGGGTAGATCGCAGTCTCGTTCCTTGTGGGGACTAAGCCTCTAACCCAATAGCAGCAAGAAGGTGAAGCCAAATTTAATTGACGATCCTACCAGGCCGAGCAGAGGGTACCCCACAAGGACCAAAAGGCTTGGATAGATCAAAGAACTTCTCAACGACGCTGCTGGACAGCCGGGACACCCCTAAGGGCCTAGGTCGATACCAAACTTGATCATGGCCACAAGGCCGAGAAGCAATAATACAGAAAGGAAAGAGGGTAGATCGCAGTCTCGTTCCTTGTGGGAACTAAGCCTCTGACCCAATAGCAGTAAGAAGGTGAAGCCAAATTTAATTGACGATCCTACCAGGCCGAGCAGAGGGTATCCCACAAGGACCAAAAGGCTTGGATAGAGCAAAGAACTTCTCAACGACGCAGCTGAACAGCAGGGACACCCCTAAGGGCCTAGGTCGATACTAAACTTGATCATGGCCAAAAGGCCGAGTAGCAATAATACAGAAAGGAAAGAGGACAGTAGGGTAGATCGCAGTCTCGTTCCTTGTGGGGACTAAGCCTCTAACCCAATAGCAGCAAGTAGGTGAAGCCAAATTTAATTGACGATCCTACCAGGCCGAGCAGAGGGTACCCCACAAGGACCAAAAGGCTTGGATAGATCGAAGAACTTCTCAACGACGCAGCTGAACAGCCGGGACACCCCTAAGGGCCTAGGTCGATACCAAACTTGATCATGGCCAAAAGGCCGAGAAGCAATAATACAGAAAGGAAAGAGGGTAGATCGCAGTCTCGTTCCTTGTGGGGACTAAGCCTCTGACCCAATAGCAGTAAGAAGATGAAGCCAAATTTAATTGACGATCCTACCAGGCCGAGCAGAGGGTATCCCACAAGGACCAAAAGGCTTGGATAGAGCAAAGAACTTCTCAACGACGCAGCTGAACAGCAGGGACACCCCTAAGAGCCTAGGTCGATACCAAACTTGATCATGGCCAAAAGGGCCGAGAAGCAATAATACAGAAAGGAAAGAGGGTAGATCGCAGTCTCGTTCCTTGTGGGGACTAAGCCTCTAACCCAATAGCAGCAAGAAGGTGAAGCCAAATTTAATTGACGATCCTACCAGGCCGAGCAGAGGGTACCACACAAGGACCAAAAGGCTTGGATAGATCGAAGAACTTCTCAACGACGCAGCTGGACAGCCGGGACACCCCTAAGGGCCTAGGTCGATACCAAACTTGATCATGGCCACAAGGCCGAGAAGCAATAATACAGAAAGGAAAGAGGGTAGATCGCAGTCTCGTTCCTTGTGGGGACTAAGCCTCTGACCCAATAGCAGTAAGAAGGTGAAGCCAAATTTAATTGACGATCCTACCAGGCCGAGCAGAGGGTATCCCACAAGGACCAAAAGGCTTGGATAGAGCAAAGAACTTCTCAACGACGCAGCTGAACAGCAGGGACACCCCTAAGGGCCTAGGTCGATACTAAACTTGATCATGGCCAAAAGGCCGAGTAGCAATAATACAAAAAGGAAAGAGGACAGTAGGGTAGATCGCAGTCTCGTTCCTTGTGGGGACTAAGCCTCTAACCCAATAGCAGCAAGTAGGTGAAGCCAAATTTAATTGACGATCCTACCAGGCCGAGCAGAGGGTACCCCACAAGGACCAAAAGGCTTGGATAGATCGAAGAACTTCTCAACGACGCAGCTGAACAGCCGGGACACCCCTAAGGGCCTAGGTCGATACCAAACTTGATCATGGCCAAAAGGCCGAGAAGCAATAATACAGAAAGGAAAGAGGGTAGATCGCAGGCTCGTTCCTTGTGGGGACTAAGCCTCTGACCCAATAGCAGTAAGAAGGTGAAGCCAAATTTAATTGACGATCCTACCAGGCCGAGCAGAGGGTATCCCACAAGGACCAAAAGGCTTGGATAGAGCAAAGAACTTCTCAACGACGCAGCTGAACAGCAGGGACACCCCTAAGGGCCTAGGTCGATACTAAACTTGATCATGGCCAAAAGGCCGAGAAGCAATAATACAGAAAGAAAAGAGGACAGTAGGGTAGATCGCAGTCTCGTTGCTTGCGGGGACTAAGCCTCTAACCCAATAGCAGCAAGAAGGTGAAGCCAAATTTAATTGACGATCCTACCAGGCCGAGCAGAGGGTACCCCACAAGGACCAAAAGGCTTGGATAGAGCAAAGAACTTCTCAACGACGCAGCTGAACAGCAGGGACACCCCTAAGGGCCTAGGTGGATAACAAACTTGATCATGGCCAAAAGGCCGAGAAGCAATAAATCAGAAAGGAAAGAGTACAGTAGAGTAGATCACAGTCTCGTTCCTTGTGGGGACTAAGCCTCTAACCCAATAGCAGCAAGTAGGTGAAGCCAAATTTAATTGACGATCCTACCAAGCCGAGCAGAGGGTACCGCACAAGCACCAAAAGGCTTGGATAGATCGAAGAACTTCTCAACGAAGTAGCTGGACAGCAGGGAAACCCCTCAGGCTAACGACGCAGCAAAATTTGATCAAAAGACCAAGAAGTGCTAATGCAGGAATGTAAAGTCTGGGCACAAGAGCTGACAATCATTCAGAAATGATCTTCAGTCCTGTATTGCTTTAAAGAGTAACTCCACTTTTGTTGAGAGGACAACACTCCCCTCTGGGTGATTAATGTATATTTTTATGGTTGTGAAAGGTTTGGAGATTCTTACCTTTTGTTATTGTGCAGATAGATCCACGTGTGTTCTTGAACCAAATACACGGGAACGACTTTTGCAGTGATCGATCGGCGGCTGATCCTGCGGGGTACCTGTGGAGAAAGTGGTAGGGTCTGCAAACCTGTAGAGATGATGGTTGTTGGAGGGGACGCCCATCATCTGACTGATGTCAGTGCCAACTTGTGGGAATATCAACCTACCAGTTACACAGCAGGAAATGACACCTCCTGGAGGGCCCCTGTAGATTAGGAAGGGAAGTTGCTTGTTAATAACAATGAAAGATAATGTGATTTGTGTAGGAATTGTAGGTGTCATTTGTATTTCCCCGTAAAAGTGGAGTTACTCTTTAAATGAAGCGCTAGGATTTATTAACCACCTCCCGTCCGGTTGTATATAAATGACCGGACGGTGAAAGTGCAGGGTCAGGTGGCCGTTTATAAATGGCCTTCCCGCCCCCTGCTTGTGCGTGCTCCCTTGGAGCGCACAGCAGTGCAATCCAGTGCCCATTGTGTCCTCTGTACACAGTGGAACACTGATCGTCGTACGGGACCTCTGAAAGCTGAAAATTGGCCTGGACAGGAAGGGGGTAAAAGTGTCCGGACTTGAAGTGGTTAAACATTACATTCAGAGAAATGTTGCCGACATAAAAAAGAAGGAATAAACGTGTAACATTAAAAATTCTGACAACATACAAAGCCACTTTAAAATGTTTTGTACAGATTACTGTCTGTATCTTTTTTCTATAAATATAGACATATAACTATTTTTTTCTGCTCTGCCTAAGTGAAATCTTAGAGTCTTTTAGTTGAATCCCATGGTCAAAAATGAAACTGCCCAGAGACAATGGATTCTTTCTCCAATTTTGACATTTTTAACCATAAGATGACAAGCCTGCCCACCACGACAAGGTAGACTCTTTTAGGGCAGGACCTACACTAAACTACACTACGCTAAACTACTCCATGCTAGTCATCGTATTTTTTGTGTTAGATGCCTGTTTGTGATAAGCCTCATCCTAGAACCTTCCTTCTTCCTTTCCAGACTTGTTTACAGAGATCTACATAAGAACAACCCTTTTCATTCAAAAAACAGAGAACAGATTTAAAAGGGTTGTTGCTGTTATCTTATGGCGGGTGATGCAGTGGTCAGCAATGATCATCTGTAATGTCCCGACACATTTCCCCTTCTTTAATCAATGCAGAGCTCTCTTCCACATAGATGCCTTCAGTCTGAAAGGTCTAAAGTGTTTCAATTGTAGTGAAGTTTATTCACAGATACCAAACTTGATCATGGCCAAAAGGCCGAGAAGCAATAATGCAGATAGGAAAGAGGGCAGTATGGTAGATCGCAGTCTCCTTCCTTGTGGGGACTAAGCTTCTACCCCAATAGCAGCAAGTAGGAGAAGCCCAAATTTAATTGAGGATCCTACCAGGCTGAGCAGAGGGTTCCCCAAAAGGACCGATAGGCTTGGATAGATCGAAGAACTTCTCAACGACGCAGCTGGACAGCAGGGACACCCCTAAGGGCCTAGGTCGATACCAAACTTGATCATTGCCAAAAGGCCGAGAAGCAATAATACAGAAAGGAAAGAGGGTAGATCACAGTCTCGTTCCTTGTGGGGACTAAGCCTCTAACCCAATAGCAGCAAGTAGGTGAAGCCAAATTTAATTGACGATCCTACCAGGCCGAGCAGAGGGTACCCCACAAGGACCAAAAGGCTTGGATAGATCGAAGAACTTCTCAACGACGCAGCTGAACAGCCGGGACACCCCTAAGGGCCTAGGTCGATACCAAACTTGATCATGGCCAAAAGGCCGAGAAGCAATAATACAGAAAGGAAAGAGGGTAGATCGCAGTCTCGTTCCTTGTGGGGACTAAGCCTCTGACCCAATAGCAGTAAGAAGGTGAAGCCAAATTTAATTGACGATCCTACCAGGCCGAGCAGAGGGTATCCCACAAGGACCAAAAGGCTTGGATAGAGCAAAGAACTTCTCAACGACGCAGCTGAACAGCAGGGACACCCCTAAGGGCCTAGGTCGATACTAAACTTGATCATGGCCAAAAGGCCGAGTAGCAATAATACAGAAAGGAAAGAGGACAGTAGGGTAGATCGCAGTCTCGTTCCTTGTGGGGACTAAGCCTCTAACCCAATAGCAGCAAGTAGGTGAAGCCAAATTTAATTGACGATCCTACCAGGCCGAGCAGAGGGTACCCCACAAGGACCAAAAGGCTTGGATAGATCGAAGAACTTCTCAACGACGCAGCTGAACAGCCGGGACACCCCTAAGGGCCTAGGTCGATACCAAACTTGATCATGGCCAAAAGGCCGAGAAGCAATAATACAGAAAGGAAAGAGGGTAGATCGCAGTCTCGTTCCTTGTGGGGACTAAGTCTCTGACCCAATAGCAGTAAGAAGGTGAAGCCAAATTTAATTGACGATCCTACCAGGCCGAGCAGAGGGTATCCCACAAGGACCAAAAGGCTTGGATAGAGCAAAGAACTTCTCAACGACGCAGCTGAACAGCAGGGACACCCCTAAGGGCCTAGGTCGATACTAAACTTGATCATGGCCAAAAGGCCGAGAAGCAATAATACAGAAAGAAAAGAGGACAGTAGGGTAGATCGCAGTCTCGTTGCTTGCGGGGACTAAGCCTCTAACCCAATAGCAGCAAGAAGGTGAAGCCAAATTTAATTGACGATCCTACCAGGCCGAGCAGAGGGTACCCCACAAAGACCAAAAGGCTTGGATAGAGCAAAGAACTTCTCAACGACGCAGCTGAAAAGCAGGGACACCCCTAAGGGCCTAGGTGGATAACAAACTTGATCATAGCCAAAAGGCCGAGAAGCAATAATACAGAAAGGAAAGAGGGTAGATCGCAGTCTCGTTTCTTGTGGGGACTAAGCCTCTAACACAATAGGAGCAAGTAGGTGAAGCCAAATTTAGTTGACGATCCTACCAGGCCGAGCAGAGGGTACCCCAAAAGGTCCAAAAGGCTTGGATAGATCGAAGAACTTCTCAACGACGAAGCTGGATAGCAGGGACACCCCTAAGGGCCTAGGTAGATACCAAACTTGATCATGGCCAAAAGGCCGAGAAGCAATATTGCAGAAAGAAAAGAGGACAGTAGGGAAGATCGCAGTCTCGTTCCTTGTGGGGACTAAGCCTCTAACCCAATAGCAGCTAGTAGGTGAAGCCAAATTTTATTGACGATCCTACCAGGCCGAGCAAAGGGTACCCCAAAAAGACCAAAAGGCTTGGATAGATCGAAGAACTTCTTAACGACGCAGATGGACAGCAGAGACACCCCTAAGGGCCTAGGTCGATACTAAACTTGATCATGGCCAAAAGGCCGAGTAGCAATAATACAGAAAGGAAAGAGGACAGTAGGGTAGATCGCAGTCTCGTTCCTTGTGGGGACTAAGCCTCTAACCCAATAGCAGCATGTAGGTGAAGCCAAATTTAATTGACGATCCTACCAGGCCGAGCAGAGGGTACCCCACAAGGACCAAAAGGCTTGGATAGATCGAAGAACTTCTCAACGACGCTGCTGGACAGCCGGGACACCCCTAAGGGCCTAGGTCGATACCAAACTTGATCATGGCCACAAGGCCGAGAAGCAATAATACAGAAAGGAAAGAGGGTAGATCGCAGTCTCGTTCCTTGTGGGGACTAAGCCTCTAACCCAATAGCAGCAAGAAGGTGAAGCCAAATTTAATTGACGATCCTACCAGGCCGAGCAGAGGGTACCCCACAAGGACCAAAAGGCTTGGATAGATCGAAGAACTTCTCAACGACGCTGCTGGACAGCCGGGACACCCCTAAGGGCCTAGGTCGATACCAAACTTGATCATGGCCACAAGGCCGAGAAGCAATAATACAGAAAGGAAAGAGGGTAGATCACAGTCTCGTTCCTTGTGGGAACTAAGCCTCTGACCCAATAGCAGTAAGAAGGTGAAGCCAAATTTAATTGACGATCCTACCAGGCCGAGCAGAGGGTATCCCACAAGGACCAAAAGGCTTGGATAGAGCAAAGAACTTCTCAACGACGCAGCTGAACAGCAGGGACACCCCTAAGGGCCTAGGTCGATACTAAACTTGATCATGGCCAAAAGGCCGAGTAGCAATAATACAGAAAGGAAAGAGGACAGTAGGGTAGATCGCAGTCTCGTTCCTTGTGGGGACTAAGCCTCTAACCCAATAGCAGCAAGTAGGTGAAGCCAAATTTAATTGACGATCCTACCAGGCCGAGCAGAGGGTACCCCACAAGGACCAAAAGGCTTGGATAGATCGAAGAACTTCTCAACGACGCAGCTGAACAGCCGGGACACCCCTAAGGGCCTAGGTCGATACCAAACTTGATCATGGCCAAAAGGCCGAGAAGCAATAATACAGAAAGGAAAGAGGGTAGATCGCAGTCTCGTTCCTTGTGGGGACTAAGCCTCTGACCCAATAGCAGTAAGAAGGTGAAGCCAAATTTAATTGACGATCCTACCAGGCCGAGCAGAGGGTATCCCACAAGGACCAAAAGGCTTGGATAGAGCAAAGAACTTCTCAACGACGCAGCTGAACAGCAGGGACACCCCTAAGAGCCTAGGTCGATACCAAACTTGATCATGGCCAAAAGGGCCGAGAAGCAATAATACAGAAAGGAAAGAGGGTAGATCGCAGTCTCGTTCCTTGTGGGGACTAAGCCTCTAACCCAATAGCAGCAAGAAGGTGAAGCCAAATTTAATTGACGATCCTACCAGGCCGAGCAGAGGGTACCCCACAAGGACCAAAAGGCTTGGATAGATCGAAGAACTTCTCAACGACGCAGCTGGACAGCCGGGACACCCCTAAGGGCCTAGGTCGATACCAAACTTGATCATGGCCACAAGGCCGAGAAGCAATAATACAGAAAGGAAAGAGGGTAGATCGCAGTCTCGTTCCTTCTGGGGACTAAGCCTCTGACCCAATAGCAGTAAGAAGGTGAAGCCAAATTTAATTGACGATCCTACCAGGCCGAGCAGAGGGTATCCCACAAGGACCAAAAGGCTTGGATAGAGCAAAGAACTTCTCAACGACGCAGCTGAACAGCAGGGACACCCCTAAGGGCCTAGGTCGATACTAAACTTGATCATGGCCAAAAGGCCGAGAAGCAATAATACAGAAAGAAAAGAGGACAGTAGGGTAGATCGCAGTCTCGTTGCTTGCGGGGACTAAGCCTCTAACCCAATAGCAGCAAGAAGGTGAAGCCAAATTTAATTGACGATCCTACCAGGCCGAGCAGAGGGTACCCCACAAGGACCAAAAGGCTTGGATAGAGCAAAGAACTTCTCAACAATGCAGCTGAACAGCAGGGACACCCCTATGGGCCTAGGTGGATAACAAACTTGATCATGGCCAAAAGGCCGAGAAGCAATAAATCAGAAAGGAAAGAGTACAGTAGAGTAGATCACAGTCTCGTTCCTTGTGGGGACTAAGCCTCTAACCCAATAGCAGCAAGTAGGTGAAGCCAAATTTAATTGACGATCCTACCAGGCCGAGCAGAGGGCACCCCACAAGGACCAAAAGGCTTGGATAGATCGAAGAACTTCTCAACGACGCAGCTGAACAGCCGGGACACCCCTAAGGGCCTAGGTCGATACCAAACTTGATCATGGCCAAAAGGCCGAGAAGCAATAATACAGAAAGGAAAAGGGTAGATCGCAGTCTCGTTCCTTGTGGGGACTAAGCCTCTGACCCAATAGCAGTAAGAAGGTGAAGCCAAATTTAATTGACGATCCTACCAGGCCGAGCAGAGGGTATCCCACAAGGACCAAAAGGCTTGGATAGAGCAAAGAACTTCTCAACGACGCAGCTGAACAGCAGGGACACCCCTAAGAGCCTAGGTCGATACCAAACTTGATCATGGCCAAAAGGGCCGAGAAGCAATAATACAGAAAGGAAAGAGGGTAGATCGCAGTCTCGTTCCTTGTGGGGACTAAGCCTCTAACCCAATAGCAGCAAGAAGGTGAAGCCAAATTTAATTGACGATCCTACCAGGCCGAGCAGAGGGTACCCCACAAGGACCAAAAGGCTTGGATAGATCGAAGAACTTCTCAACGACGCAGCTGGACAGCCGGGACACCCCTAAGGGCCTAGGTCGATACCAAACTTGATCATGGCCACAAGGCCGAGAAGCAATAATACAGAAAGGAAAGAGGGTAGATCGCAGTCTCGTTCCTTGTGGGGACTAAGCCTCTAACCCAATAGCAGTAAGAAGGTGAAGCCAAATTTAATTGACGATCCTAACAGGCCGAGCAGAGGGTATCCCACAAGGACCAAAAGGCTTGGATAGAGCAAAGAACTTCTCAACGACGCAGCTGAACAGCAGGGACACCCCTAAGGGCCTAGGTCGATACTAAACTTGACCATGGCCAAAAGGCCGAGTAGCAATAATACAAAAAGGAAAGAGGACAGTAGGGTAGATCGCAGTCTCGTTCCTTGTGGGGACTAAGCCTCTAACCCAATAGCAGCAAGTAGGTGAAGCCAAATTTAATTGACGATCCTACCAGGCCGAGCAGAGGGTACCCCACAAGGACCAAAAGGCTTGGATAGATCGAAGAACTTCTCAACGACGCAGCTGAACAGCAGGGACACCCCTAAGGGCCTAGGTCGATACTAAACTTGATCATGGCCAAAAGGCCGAGTAGCAATAATACAAAAAGGAAAGAGGACAGTAGGGTAGATCGCAGTCTCGTTCCTTGTGGGGACTAAGCCTCTAACCCAATAGCAGCAAGTAGGTGAAGCCAAATTTAATTGACGATCCTACCAGGCCGAGCAGAGGGTACCCCACAAGGACCAAAAGGCTTGGATAGATCGAAGAACTTCTCAACGACGCAGCTGAACAGCCGGGACACCCCTAAGGGCCTAGGTCGATACCAAACTTGATCATGGCCAAAAGGCCGAGAAGCAATAATACAGAAAGGAAAGAGGGTAGATCGCAGGCTCGTTCCTTGTGGGGACTAAGCCTCTGACCCAATAGCAGTAAGAAGGTGAAGCCAAATTTAATTGACGATCCTACCAGGCCGAGCAGAGGGTATCCCACAAGGACCAAAAGGCTTGGATAGAGCAAAGAACTTCTCAACGACGCAGCTGAACAGCAGGGACACCCCTAAGGGCCTAGGTCGATACTAAACTTGATCATGGCCAAAAGGCCGAGAAGCAATAATACAGAAAGAAAAGAGGACAGTAGGGTAGATCGCAGTCTCGTTGCTTGCGGGGACTAAGCCTCTAACCCAATAGCAGCAAGAAGGTGAAGCCAAATTTAATTGACGATCCTACCAGGCCGAGCAGAGGGTACCCCACAAGGACCAAAAGGCTTGGATAGAGCAAAGAACTTCTCAACGACGCAGCTGAACAGCAGGGACACCCCTAAGGGCCTAGGTGGATAACAAACTTGATCATGGCCAAAAGGCCGAGAAGCAATAAATCAGAAAGGAAAGAGTACAGTAGAGTAGATCACAGTCTCGTTCCTTGTGGGGACTAAGCCTCTAACCCAATAGCAGCAAGTAGGTGAAGCCAAATTTAATTGACGATCCTACCAAGCCGAGCAGAGGGTACCGCACAAGCACCAAAAGGCTTGGATAGATCGAAGAACTTCTCAACGAAGTAGCTGGACAGCAGGGAAACCCCTCAGGCTAACGACGCAGCAAAATTTGATCAAAAGACCAAGAAGTGCTAATGCAGGAATGTAAAGTCTGGGCACAAGAGCTGACAATCATTCAGAAATGATCTTCAGTCCTGTATTGCTTTAAAGAGTAACTCCACTTTTGTTGAGAGGACAACACTCCCCTCTGGGTGATTAATGTATATTTTTATGGTTGTGAAAGGTTTGGAGATTCTTACCTTTTGTTATTGTGCAGATAGATCCACGTGTGTTCTTGAACCAAATACACGGGAACGACTTTTGCAGTGATCGATCGGCGGCTGATCCTGCGGGGTACCTGTGGAGAAAGTGGTAGGGTCTGCAAACCTGTAGAGATGATGGTTGTTGGAGGGGACGCCCATCATCTGACTGATGTCAGTGCCAACTTGTGGGAATATCAACCTACCAGTTACACAGCAGGAAATGACACCTCCTGGAGGGCCCCTGTAGATTAGGAAGGGAAGTTGCTTGTTAATAACAATGAAAGATAATGTGATTTGTGTAGGAATTGTAGGTGTCATTTGTATTTCCCCGTAAAAGTGGAGTTACTCTTTAAATGAAGCGCTAGGATTTATTAACCACCTCCCGTCCGGTTGTATATAAATGACCGGACGGTGAAAGTGCAGGGTCAGGTGGCCGTTTATAAATGGCCTTCCCGCCCCCTGCTTGTGCGTGCTCCCTTGGAGCGCACAGCAGTGCAATCCAGTGCCCATTGTGTCCTCTGTACACAGTGGAACACTGATCGTCGTACGGGACCTCTGAAAGCTGAAAATTGGCCTGGACAGGAAGGGGGTAAAAGTGTCCGGACTTGAAGTGGTTAAACATTACATTCAGAGAAATGTTGCCGACATAAAAAAGAAGGAATAAACGTGTAACATTAAAAATTCTGACAACATACAAAGCCACTTTAAAATGTTTTGTACAGATTACTGTCTGTATCTTTTTTCTATAAATATAGACATATAACTATTTTTTTCTGCTCTGCCTAAGTGAAATCTTAGAGTCTTTTAGTTGAATCCCATGGTCAAAAATGAAACTGCCCAGAGACAATGGATTCTTTCTCCAATTTTGACATTTTTAACCATAAGATGACAAGCCTGCCCACCACGACAAGGTAGACTCTTTTAGGGCAGGACCTACACTAAACTACACTACGCTAAACTACTCCATGCTAGTCATCGTATTTTTTGTGTTAGATGCCTGTTTGTGATAAGCCTCATCCTAGAACCTTCCTTCTTCCTTTCCAGACTTGTTTACAGAGATCTACATAAGAACAACCCTTTTCATTCAAAAAACAGAGAACAGATTTAAAAGGGTTGTTGCTGTTATCTTATGGCGGGTGATGCAGTGGTCAGCAATGATCATCTGTAATGTCCCGACACATTTCCCCTTCTTTAATCAATGCAGAGCTCTCTTCCACATAGATGCCTTCAGTCTGAAAGGTCTAAAGTGTTTCAATTGTAGTGAAGTTTATTCACAGATACCAAACTTGATCATGGCCAAAAGGCCGAGAAGCAATAATGCAGATAGGAAAGAGGGCAGTATGGTAGATCGCAGTCTCCTTCCTTGTGGGGACTAAGCTTCTACCCCAATAGCAGCAAGTAGGAGAAGCCCAAATTTAATTGAGGATCCTACCAGGCTGAGCAGAGGGTTCCCCAAAAGGACCGATAGGCTTGGATAGATCGAAGAACTTCTCAACGACGCAGCTGGACAGCAGGGACACCCCTAAGGGCCTAGGTCGATACCAAACTTGATCATTGCCAAAAGGCCGAGAAGCAATAATACAGAAAGGAAAGAGGGTAGATCACAGTCTCGTTCCTTGTGGGGACTAAGCCTCTAACCCAATAGCAGCAAGTAGGTGAAGCCAAATTTAATTGACGATCCTACCAGGCCGAGCAGAGGGTACCCCACAAGGACCAAAAGGCTTGGATAGATCGAAGAACTTCTCAACGACGCAGCTGAACAGCCGGGACACCCCTAAGGGCCTAGGTCGATACCAAACTTGATCATGGCCAAAAGGCCGAGAAGCAATAATACAGAAAGGAAAGAGGGTAGATCGCAGTCTCGTTCCTTGTGGGGACTAAGCCTCTGACCCAATAGCAGTAAGAAGGTGAAGCCAAATTTAATTGACGATCCTACCAGGCCGAGCAGAGGGTATCCCACAAGGACCAAAAGGCTTGGATAGAGCAAAGAACTTCTCAACGACGCAGCTGAACAGCAGGGACACCCCTAAGGGCCTAGGTCGATACTAAACTTGATCATGGCCAAAAGGCCGAGTAGCAATAATACAGAAAGGAAAGAGGACAGTAGGGTAGATCGCAGTCTCGTTCCTTGTGGGGACTAAGCCTCTAACCCAATAGCAGCAAGTAGGTGAAGCCAAATTTAATTGACGATCCTACCAGGCCGAGCAGAGGGTACCCCACAAGGACCAAAAGGCTTGGATAGATCGAAGAACTTCTCAACGACGCAGCTGAACAGCCGGGACACCCCTAAGGGCCTAGGTCGATACCAAACTTGATCATGGCCAAAAGGCCGAGAAGCAATAATACAGAAAGGAAAGAGGGTAGATCGCAGTCTCGTTCCTTGTGGGGACTAAGTCTCTGACCCAATAGCAGTAAGAAGGTGAAGCCAAATTTAATTGACGATCCTACCAGGCCGAGCAGAGGGTATCCCACAAGGACCAAAAGGCTTGGATAGAGCAAAGAACTTCTCAACGACGCAGCTGAACAGCAGGGACACCCCTAAGGGCCTAGGTCGATACTAAACTTGATCATGGCCAAAAGGCCGAGAAGCAATAATACAGAAAGAAAAGAGGACAGTAGGGTAGATCGCAGTCTCGTTGCTTGCGGGGACTAAGCCTCTAACCCAATAGCAGCAAGAAGGTGAAGCCAAATTTAATTGACGATCCTACCAGGCCGAGCAGAGGGTACCCCACAAAGACCAAAAGGCTTGGATAGAGCAAAGAACTTCTCAACGACGCAGCTGAAAAGCAGGGACACCCCTAAGGGCCTAGGTGGATAACAAACTTGATCATAGCCAAAAGGCCGAGAAGCAATAATACAGAAAGGAAAGAGGGTAGATCGCAGTCTCGTTTCTTGTGGGGACTAAGCCTCTAACACAATAGGAGCAAGTAGGTGAAGCCAAATTTAGTTGACGATCCTACCAGGCCGAGCAGAGGGTACCCCAAAAGGTCCAAAAGGCTTGGATAGATCGAAGAACTTCTCAACGACGAAGCTGGATAGCAGGGACACCCCTAAGGGCCTAGGTAGATACCAAACTTGATCATGGCCAAAAGGCCGAGAAGCAATATTGCAGAAAGAAAAGAGGACAGTAGGGAAGATCGCAGTCTCGTTCCTTGTGGGGACTAAGCCTCTAACCCAATAGCAGCTAGTAGGTGAAGCCAAATTTTATTGACGATCCTACCAGGCCGAGCAAAGGGTACCCCAAAAAGACCAAAAGGCTTGGATAGATCGAAGAACTTCTTAACGACGCAGATGGACAGCAGAGACACCCCTAAGGGCCTAGGTCGATACTAAACTTGATCATGGCCAAAAGGCCGAGTAGCAATAATACAGAAAGGAAAGAGGACAGTAGGGTAGATCGCAGTCTCGTTCCTTGTGGGGACTAAGCCTCTAACCCAATAGCAGCATGTAGGTGAAGCCAAATTTAATTGACGATCCTACCAGGCCGAGCAGAGGGTACCCCACAAGGACCAAAAGGCTTGGATAGATCGAAGAACTTCTCAACGACGCTGCTGGACAGCCGGGACACCCCTAAGGGCCTAGGTCGATACCAAACTTGATCATGGCCACAAGGCCGAGAAGCAATAATACAGAAAGGAAAGAGGGTAGATCGCAGTCTCGTTCCTTGTGGGGACTAAGCCTCTAACCCAATAGCAGCAAGAAGGTGAAGCCAAATTTAATTGACGATCCTACCAGGCCGAGCAGAGGGTACCCCACAAGGACCAAAAGGCTTGGATAGATCGAAGAACTTCTCAACGACGCTGCTGGACAGCCGGGACACCCCTAAGGGCCTAGGTCGATACCAAACTTGATCATGGCCACAAGGCCGAGAAGCAATAATACAGAAAGGAAAGAGGGTAGATCACAGTCTCGTTCCTTGTGGGAACTAAGCCTCTGACCCAATAGCAGTAAGAAGGTGAAGCCAAATTTAATTGACGATCCTACCAGGCCGAGCAGAGGGTATCCCACAAGGACCAAAAGGCTTGGATAGAGCAAAGAACTTCTCAACGACGCAGCTGAACAGCAGGGACACCCCTAAGGGCCTAGGTCGATACTAAACTTGATCATGGCCAAAAGGCCGAGTAGCAATAATACAGAAAGGAAAGAGGACAGTAGGGTAGATCGCAGTCTCGTTCCTTGTGGGGACTAAGCCTCTAACCCAATAGCAGCAAGTAGGTGAAGCCAAATTTAATTGACGATCCTACCAGGCCGAGCAGAGGGTACCCCACAAGGACCAAAAGGCTTGGATAGATCGAAGAACTTCTCAACGACGCAGCTGAACAGCCGGGACACCCCTAAGGGCCTAGGTCGATACCAAACTTGATCATGGCCAAAAGGCCGAGAAGCAATAATACAGAAAGGAAAGAGGGTAGATCGCAGTCTCGTTCCTTGTGGGGACTAAGCCTCTGACCCAATAGCAGTAAGAAGGTGAAGCCAAATTTAATTGACGATCCTACCAGGCCGAGCAGAGGGTATCCCACAAGGACCAAAAGGCTTGGATAGAGCAAAGAACTTCTCAACGACGCAGCTGAACAGCAGGGACACCCCTAAGAGCCTAGGTCGATACCAAACTTGATCATGGCCAAAAGGGCCGAGAAGCAATAATACAGAAAGGAAAGAGGGTAGATCGCAGTCTCGTTCCTTGTGGGGACTAAGCCTCTAACCCAATAGCAGCAAGAAGGTGAAGCCAAATTTAATTGACGATCCTACCAGGCCGAGCAGAGGGTACCCCACAAGGACCAAAAGGCTTGGATAGATCGAAGAACTTCTCAACGACGCAGCTGGACAGCCGGGACACCCCTAAGGGCCTAGGTCGATACCAAACTTGATCATGGCCACAAGGCCGAGAAGCAATAATACAGAAAGGAAAGAGGGTAGATCGCAGTCTCGTTCCTTCTGGGGACTAAGCCTCTGACCCAATAGCAGTAAGAAGGTGAAGCCAAATTTAATTGACGATCCTACCAGGCCGAGCAGAGGGTATCCCACAAGGACCAAAAGGCTTGGATAGAGCAAAGAACTTCTCAACGACGCAGCTGAACAGCAGGGACACCCCTAAGGGCCTAGGTCGATACTAAACTTGATCATGGCCAAAAGGCCGAGAAGCAATAATACAGAAAGAAAAGAGGACAGTAGGGTAGATCGCAGTCTCGTTGCTTGCGGGGACTAAGCCTCTAACCCAATAGCAGCAAGAAGGTGAAGCCAAATTTAATTGACGATCCTACCAGGCCGAGCAGAGGGTACCCCACAAGGACCAAAAGGCTTGGATAGAGCAAAGAACTTCTCAACAATGCAGCTGAACAGCAGGGACACCCCTATGGGCCTAGGTGGATAACAAACTTGATCATGGCCAAAAGGCCGAGAAGCAATAAATCAGAAAGGAAAGAGTACAGTAGAGTAGATCACAGTCTCGTTCCTTGTGGGGACTAAGCCTCTAACCCAATAGCAGCAAGTAGGTGAAGCCAAATTTAATTGACGATCCTACCAGGCCGAGCAGAGGGCACCCCACAAGGACCAAAAGGCTTGGATAGATCGAAGAACTTCTCAACGACGCAGCTGAACAGCCGGGACACCCCTAAGGGCCTAGGTCGATACCAAACTTGATCATGGCCAAAAGGCCGAGAAGCAATAATACAGAAAGGAAAAGGGTAGATCGCAGTCTCGTTCCTTGTGGGGACTAAGCCTCTGACCCAATAGCAGTAAGAAGGTGAAGCCAAATTTAATTGACGATCCTACCAGGCCGAGCAGAGGGTATCCCACAAGGACCAAAAGGCTTGGATAGAGCAAAGAACTTCTCAACGACGCAGCTGAACAGCAGGGACACCCCTAAGAGCCTAGGTCGATACCAAACTTGATCATGGCCAAAAGGGCCGAGAAGCAATAATACAGAAAGGAAAGAGGGTAGATCGCAGTCTCGTTCCTTGTGGGGACTAAGCCTCTAACCCAATAGCAGCAAGAAGGTGAAGCCAAATTTAATTGACGATCCTACCAGGCCGAGCAGAGGGTACCCCACAAGGACCAAAAGGCTTGGATAGATCGAAGAACTTCTCAACGACGCAGCTGGACAGCCGGGACACCCCTAAGGGCCTAGGTCGATACCAAACTTGATCATGGCCACAAGGCCGAGAAGCAATAATACAGAAAGGAAAGAGGGTAGATCGCAGTCTCGTTCCTTGTGGGGACTAAGCCTCTAACCCAATAGCAGTAAGAAGGTGAAGCCAAATTTAATTGACGATCCTAACAGGCCGAGCAGAGGGTATCCCACAAGGACCAAAAGGCTTGGATAGAGCAAAGAACTTCTCAACGACGCAGCTGAACAGCAGGGACACCCCTAAGGGCCTAGGTCGATACTAAACTTGACCATGGCCAAAAGGCCGAGTAGCAATAATACAAAAAGGAAAGAGGACAGTAGGGTAGATCGCAGTCTCGTTCCTTGTGGGGACTAAGCCTCTAACCCAATAGCAGCAAGTAGGTGAAGCCAAATTTAATTGACGATCCTACCAGGCCGAGCAGAGGGTACCCCACAAGGACCAAAAGGCTTGGATAGATCGAAGAACTTCTCAACGACGCAGCTGAACAGCAGGGACACCCCTAAGGGCCTAGGTCGATACCAAACTTGATCATGGCCAAAAGGCCGAGAAGCAATAATACAGAAAGGAAAGAGGGTAGATCGCAGGCTCGTTCCTTGTGGGGACTAAGCCTCTGACCCAATAGCAGTAAGAAGGTGAAGCCAAATTTAATTGACGATCCTACCAGGCCGAGCAGAGGGTATCCCACAAGGACCAAAAGGCTTGGATAGAGCAAAGAACTTCTCAACGACGCAGCTGAACAGCAGGGACACCCCTAAGGGCCTAGGTCGATACTAAACTTGATCATGGCCAAAAGGCCGAGAAGCAATAATACAGAAAGAAAAGAGGACAGTAGGGTAGATCGCAGTCTCGTTGCTTGCGGGGACTAAGCCTCTAACCCAATAGCAGCAAGAAGGTGAAGCCAAATTTAATTGACGATCCTACCAGGCCGAGCAGAGGGTACCCCACAAGGACCAAAAGGCTTGGATAGAGCAAAGAACTTCTCAACGACGCAGCTGAACAGCAGGGACACCCCTAAGGGCCTAGGTGGATAACAAACTTGATCATGGCCAAAAGGCCGAGAAGCAATAAATCAGAAAGGAAAGAGTACAGTAGAGTAGATCACAGTCTCGTTCCTTGTGGGGACTAAGCCTCTAACCCAATAGCAGCAAGTAGGTGAAGCCAAATTTAATTGACGATCCTACCAAGCCGAGCAGAGGGTACCGCACAAGCACCAAAAGGCTTGGATAGATCGAAGAACTTCTCAACGAAGTAGCTGGACAGCAGGGAAACCCCTCAGGCTAACGACGCAGCAAAATTTGATCAAAAGACCAAGAAGTGCTAATGCAGGAATGTAAAGTCTGGGCACAAGAGCTGACAATCATTCAGAAATGATCTTCAGTCCTGTATTGCTTTAAAGAGTAACTCCACTTTTGTTGAGAGGACAACACTCCCCTCTGGGTGATTAATGTATATTTTTATGGTTGTGAAAGGTTTGGAGATTCTTACCTTTTGTTATTGTGCAGATAGATCCACGTGTGTTCTTGAACCAAATACACGGGAACGACTTTTGCAGTGATCGATCGGCGGCTGATCCTGCGGGGTACCTGTGGAGAAAGTGGTAGGGTCTGCAAACCTGTAGAGATGATGGTTGTTGGAGGGGACGCCCATCATCTGACTGATGTCAGTGCCAACTTGTGGGAATATCAGCCTACCAGTTACACAGCAGGAAATGACACCTCCTGGAGGGCCCCTGTAGATTAGGAAGGGAAGTTGCTTGTTAATAACAATGAAAGATAATGTGATTTGTGTAGGAATTGTAGGTGTCATTTGTATTTCCCCGTAAAAGTGGAGTTACTCTTTAAATGAAGCGCTAGGATTTATTAACCACCTCTCGTCCGGTTGTATATAAATGACCGGACGGTGAAAGTGCAGGGTCAGGTGGCCGTTTATAAATGGCCTTCCCGCCCCCTGCTTGTGCGCGCTCCCTTGGAGCGCACAGCAGTGCAATCCAGTGCCCGTTGTGTCCTCTGTACACAGTGGAACACTGATCGTCGTACGGGACCTCTGAAAGCTGAAAATTGGCCTGGACAGGAAGGGGGTAAAAGTGTCCGGACTTGAAGTGGTTAAACATTACATTCAGAGAAATGTTGCCGACATAAAAAAGAAGGAATAAACGTGTAACATTAAAAATTCTGACAACATACAAAGCCACTTTAAAATGTTTTGTACAGATTACTGTCTGTATCTTTTTTCTATAAATATAGACATATAACTATTTTTTTCTGCTCTGCCTAAGTGAAATCTTAGAGTCTTTTAGTTGAATCCCATGGTCAAAAATGAAACTGCCCAGAGACAATGGATTCTTTCTCCAATTTTGACATTTTTAACCATAAGATGACAAGCCTGCCCACCACGACAAGGTAGACTCTTTTAGGGCAGGACCTACACTAAACTACACTACGCTAAACTACTCCATGCTAGTCATCGTATTTTTTGTGTTAGATGCCTGTTTGTGATAAGCCTCATCCTAGAACCTTCCTTCTTCCTTTCCAGACTTGTTTACAGAGATCTACATAAGAACAACCCTTTTCATTCAAAAAACAGAGAACAGATTTAAAAGGGTTGTTGCTGTTATCTTATGGCGGGTGATGCAGTGGTCAGCAATGATCATCGGTAATGTCCCGACACATTTCCCCTTCTTTAATCAATGCAGAGCTCTCTTCCACATAGATGCCTTCAGTCTGAAAGGTCTAAAGTGTTTCAATTGTAGTGAAGTTTATTCACAGATACCAAACTTGATCATGGCCAAAAGGCCGAGAAGCAATAATGCAGATAGGAAAGAGGGCAGTATGGTAGATCGCAGTCTCCTTCCTTGTGGGGACTAAGCTTCTACCCCAATAGCAGCAAGTAGGAGAAGCCCAAATTTAATTGAGGATCCTACCAGGCTGAGCAGAGGGTTCCCCAAAAGGACCGAAAGGCTTGGATAGATCGAAGAACTTCTCAACGACGCAGCTGGACAGCAGGGACACCCCTAAGGGCCTAGGTCGATACCAAACTTGATCATTGCCAAAAGGCCGAGAAGCAATAATACAGAAAGGAAAGAGGGTAGATCGCAGTCTCGTTCCTTGTGGGGACTAAGCCTCTAACCCAATAGCAGCAAGTAGGTGAAGCCAAATTTAATTGACGATCCTACCAGGCCGAGCAGAGGGTACCCCACAAGGACCAAAAGGCTTGGATAGATCGAAGAACTTCTCAACGACGCAGCTGAACAGCCGGGACACCCCTAAGGGCCTAGGTCGATACCAAACTTGATCATGGCCAAAAGGCCGAGAAGCAATAATACAGAAAGGAAAGAGGGTAGATCGCAGTCTCGTTCCTTGTGGGGACTAAGCCTCTGACCCAATAGCAGTAAGAAGGTGAAGCCAAATTTAATTGACGATCCTACCAGGCCGAGCAGAGGGTACCCCACAAGGACCAAAAGGCTTGGATAGAGCAAAGAACTTCTCAACGACGCAGCTGAACAGCAGGGACACCCCTAAGGGCCTAGGTCGATACTAAACTTGATCATGGCCAAAAGGCAGAGAAGCAATAATACAGAAAGAAAAGAGGACAGTAGGGTAGATCGCAGTCTCGTTGCTTGCGGGGACTAAGCCTCTAACCCAATAGCAGCAAGAAGGTGAAGCCAAATTTAATTGACGATCCTACCAGGCCGAGCAGAGGGTACCCCACAAAGACCAAAAGGCTTGGATAGAGCAAAGAACTTCTCAACGACGCAGCTGAACAGCAGGGACACCCCTAAGGGCCTAGGTGGATAACAAACTTGATCATAGCCAAAAGGCCGAGAAGCAATAATACAGAAAGGAAAGAGGGTAGATCGCAGTCTCGTTTCTTGTGGGGACTAAGCCTCTAACACAATAGCAGCAAGTAGGTGAAGCCAAATTTAGTTGACGATCCTACCAGGCCGAGCAGAGGGTACCCCAAAAGGTCCAAAAGGCTTGGATAGATCGAAGAACTTCTCAACGACGATGCTGGATAGCAGGGACACCCCTAAGAGCCTAGGTAGATACCAAACTTGATCATGGCCAAAAGGCCGAGAAGCAATATTGCAGAAAGAAAAGAGGACAGTAGGGAAGATCACAGTCTCGTTCCTTCTGGGGACTAAGCCTCTAACCCAATAGCAGCTAGTAGGTGAAGCCAAATTTTATTGACGATCCTACCAGGCCGAGCAAAGGGTACCCCAAAAAGACCAAAGGGCTTGGATAGATCGAAGAACTTCTTAACGACGCAGATGGACAGCAGAGACACCCCTAAGGGCCTAGGTCGATACTAAACTTGATCATGGCCAAAAGGCCGAGTAGCAATAATACAGAAAGGAAAGAGGACAGTAGGGTAGATCGCAGTCTCGTTCCTTGTGGGGACTAAGCCTCTAACCCAATAGCAGCAAGTAGGTGAAGCCAAATTTAATTGACGATCCTACCAGGCCGAGCAGAGGGTACCCCACAAGGACCAAAAGGCTTGGATAGATCGAAGAACTTCTCAACGACGCAGCTGAACAGCCGGGACACCCCTAAGGGCCTAGGTCGATACCAAACTTGATCATGGCCAAAAGGCCGAGAAGCAATAATACAGAAAGGAAAGAGGGTAGATCGCAGTCTCGTTCCTTGTGGGGACTAAGCCTCTGACCCAATAGCAGTAAGAAGGTGAAGCCAAATTTAATTGACGATCCTACCAGGCCGAGCAGAGGGTATCCCACAAGGACCAAAAGGCTTGGATAGAGCAAAGAACTTCTCAACGACGCAGCTGAACAGCAGGGACACCCCTAAGAGCCTAGGTCGATACCAAACTTGATCATGGCCAAAAGGGCCGAGAAGCAATAATACAGAAAGGAAAGAGGGTAGATCGCAGTCTCGTTCCTTGTGGGGACTAAGCCTCTAACCCAATAGCAGCAAGAAGGTGAAGCCAAATTTAATTGACGATCCTACCAGGCCGAGCAGAGGGTACCCCACAAGGACCAAAAGGCTTGGATAGATCGAAGAACTTCTCAACGACGCAGCTGGACAGCCGGGACACCCCTAAGGGCCTAGGTCGATACCAAACTTGATCATGGCCACAAGGCCGAGAAGCAATAATACAGAAAGGAAAGAGGGTAGATCGCAGTCTCGTTCCTTGTGGGGACTAAGCCTCTGACCCAATAGCAGTAAGAAGGTGAAGCCAAATTTAATTGACGATCCTACCAGGCCGAGCAGAGGGTATCCCACAAGGACCAAAAGGCTTGGATAGAGCAAAGAACTTCTCAACGACGCAGCTGAACAGCAGGGACACCCCTAAGGGCCTAGGTCGATACTAAACTTGATCATGGCCAAAAGGCCGAGTAGCAATAATACAAAAAGGAAAGAGGACAGTAGGGTAGATCGCAGTCTCGTTCCTTGTGGGGACTAAGCCTCTAACCCAATAGCAGCAAGTAGGTGAAGCCAAATTTAATTGACGATCCTACCAGGCCGAGCAGAGGGTACCCCACAAGGACCAAAAGGCTTGGATAGATCGAAGAACTTCTCAACGACGCAGCTGAACAGCCGGGACACCCCTAAGGGCCTAGGTCGATACCAAACTTGATCATGGCCAAAAGGCCGAGAAGCAATAATACAGAAAGGAAAGAGGGTAGATCGCAGTCTCGTTCCTTGTGGGGACTAAGCCTCTGACCCAATAGCAGTAAGAAGGTGAAGCCAAATTTAATTGACGATCCTACCAGGCCGAGCAGAGGGTACCCCACAAGGACCAAAAGGCTTGGATAGATCGAAGAACTTCTCAACGACGCAGCTGGACAGCCGGGACACCCCTAAGGGCCTAGGTCGATACCAAACTTGATCATGGCCAAAAGGCCGAGAAGCAATATTGCAGAAAGAAAAGAGGACAGTAGGGAAGATCTCAGTCTCGTTCCTTCTGGGGACTAAGCCTCTAACCCAATAGCAGCTAGTAGGTGAAGCCAAATTTTATTGACGATCCTACCAGGCCGAGCAAAGGGTACCCCAAAAAGACCAAAGGGCTTGGATAGATCGAAGAACTTCTTAACGACGCAGATGGACAGCAGAGACACCCCTAAGGGCCTAGGTCGATACTAAACTTGATCATGGCCAAAAGGCCGAGTAGCAATAATACAGAAAGGAAAGAGGACAGTAGGGTAGATCGCAGTCTCGTTCCTTGTGGGGACTAAGCCTCTAACCCAATAGCAGCAAGTAGGTGAAGCCAAATTTAATTGACGATCCTACCAGGCCGAGCAGAGGGTACCCCACAAGGACCAAAAGGCTTGGATAGATCGAAGAACTTCTCAACGACGCAGCTGAACAGCCGGGACACCCCTAAGGGCCTAGGTCGATACCAAACTTGATCATGGCCAAAAGGCCGAGAAGCAATAATACAGAAAGGAAAGAGGGTAGATCGCAGTCTCGTTCCTTGTGGGGACTAAGCCTCTGACCCAATAGCAGTAAGAAGGTGAAGCCAAATTTAATTGACGATCCTACCAGGCCGAGCAGAGGGTATCCCACAAGGACCAAAAGGCTTGGATAGAGCAAAGAACTTCTCAACGACGCAGCTGAACAGCAGGGACACCCCTAAGAGCCTAGGTCGATACCAAACTTGATCATGGCCAAAAGGGCCGAGAAGCAATAATACAGAAAGGAAAGAGGGTAGATCGCAGTCTCGTTCCTTGTGGGGACTAAGCCTCTAACCCAATAGCAGCAAGAAGGTGAAGCCAAATTTAATTGACGATCCTACCAGGCCGAGCAGAGGGTACCCCACAAGGACCAAAAGGCTTGGATAGATCGAAGAACTTCTCAACGACGCAGCTGGACAGCCGGGACACCCCTAAGGGCCTAGGTCGATACCAAACTTGATCATGGCCACAAGGCCGAGAAGCAATAATACAGAAAGGAAAGAGGGTAGATCGCAGTCTCGTTCCTTGTGGGGACTAAGCCTCTGACCCAATAGCAGTAAGAAGGTGAAGCCAAATTTAATTGACGATCCTACCAGGCCGAGCAGAGGGTATCCCACAAGGACCAAAAGGCTTGGATAGAGCAAAGAACTTCTCAACGACGCAGCTGAACAGCAGGGACACCCCTAAGGGCCTAGGTCGATACTAAACTTGATCATGGCCAAAAGGCCGAGTAGCAATAATACAAAAAGGAAAGAGGACAGTAGGGTAGATCGCAGTCTCGTTCCTTGTGGGGACTAAGCCTCTAACCCAATAGCAGCAAGTAGGTGAAGCCAAATTTAATTGACGATCCTACCAGGCCGAGCAGAGGGTACCCCACAAGGACCAAAAGGCTTGGATAGATCGAAGAACTTCTCAACGACGCAGCTGAACAGCCGGGACACCCCTAAGGGCCTAGGTCGATACCAAACTTGATCATGGCCAAAAGGCCGAGAAGCAATAATACAGAAAGGAAAGAGGGTAGATCGCAGTCTCGTTCCTTGTGGGGACTAAGCCTCTGACCCAATAGCAGTAAGAAGGTGAAGCCAAATTTAATTGACGATCCTACCAGGCCGAGCAGAGGGTATCCCACAAGGACCAAAAGGCTTGGATAGAGCAAAGAACTTCTCAACGACGCAGCTGAACAGCAGGGACACCCCTAAGGGCCTAGGTCGATACTAAACTTGATCATGGCCAAAAGGCCGAGAAGCAATAATACAGAAAGAAAAGAGGACAGTAGGGTAGATCGCAGTCTCGTTGCTTGCGGGGACTAAGCCTCTAACCCAATAGCAGCAAGAAGGTGAAGCCAAATTTAATTGACGATCCTACCAGGCCGAGCAGAGGGTACCCCACAAAGACCAAAAGGCTTGGATAGAGCAAAGAACTTCTCAACGACGCAGCTGAACAGCAGGGACACCCCTAAGGGCCTAGGTGGATAACAAACTTGATCATAGCCAAAAGGCCGAGAAGCAATAATACAGAAAGGAAAGAGGGTAGATCGCAGTCTCGTTTCTTGTGGGGACTAAGCCTCTAACACAATAGCAGCAAGTAGGTGAAGCCAAATTTAGTTGACGATCCTACCAGGCCGAGCAGAGGGTACCCCAAAAGGTCCAAAAGGCTTGGATAGATCGAAGAACTTCTCAACGACGAAGCTGGATAGCAGGGACACCCCTAAGGGCCTAGGTAGATACCAAACTTGATCATGGCCAAAAGGCCGAGAAGCAATATTGCAGAAAGAAAAGAGGACAGTAGGGAAGATCGCAGTCTCGTTCCTTGTGGGGACTAAGCCTCTAACCCAATAGCAGCTAGTAGGTGAAGCCAAATTTTATTGACGATCCTACCAGGCCGAGCAAAGGGTACCCCAAAAAGACCAAAAGGCTTGGATAGATCGAAGAACTTCTTAACGACGCAGATGGACAGCAGAGACACCCCTAAGGGCCTAGGTCGATACTAAACTTGATCATGGCCAAAAGGCCGAGAAGCAATAATACAGAAAGGAAAGAGGACAGTAGGGTAGATCGCAGTCTCGTTCCTTGTGGGGACTAAGCCTCTAACCCAATAGCAGCAAGTAGGTGAAGCCAAATTTATTTGACGATCCTACCAGGCCGAGCAGAGGGTACCCCACAAGGACCAAAAGGCTTGGATAGATCGAAGAACTTCTCAACGACGCTGCTGGACAGCCGGGACACCCCTAAGGGCCTAGGTCGATACCAAACTTGATCATGGCCACAAGGCCGAGAAGCAATAATACAGAAAGGAAAGAGGGTAGATCGCAGTCTCGTTCCTTGTGGGGACTAAGCCTCTAACCCAATAGCAGCAAGAAGGTGAAGCCAAATTTAATTGACGATCCTACCAGGCCGAGCAGAGGGTACCCCACAAGGACCAAAAGGCTTGGATAGATCGAAGAACTTCTCAACGACGCTGCTGGACAGCCGGGACACCCCTAAGGGCCTAGGTCGATACCAAACTTGATCATGGCCAAAAGGCCGAGAAGCAATAATACAGAAAGGAAAGAGGGTAGATCGCAGTCTCGTTCCTTGTGGGAACTAAGCCTCTGACCCAATAGCAGTAAGAAGGTGAAGCCAAATTTAATTGACGATCCTACCAGGCCGAGCAGAGGGTATCCCACAAGGACCAAAAGGCTTGGATAGAGCAAAGAACTTCTCAACGACGCAGCTGAACAGCAGGGACACCCCTAAGGGCCTAGGTCGATACTAAACTTGATCATGGCCAAAAGGCCGAGTAGCAATAATACAGAAAGGAAAGAGGACAGTAGGGTAGATCGCAGTCTCGTTCCTTGTGGGGACTAAGCCTCTAACCCAATAGCAGCAAGTAGGTGAAGCCAAATTTAATTGACGATCTTACCAGGCCGAGCAGAGGGTACCCCACAAGGACCAAAAGGCTTGGATAGATCGAAGAACTTCTCAACGACGCAGCTGAACAGCCGGGACACCCCTAAGGGCCTAGGTCGATACCAAACTTGATCATGGCCAAAAGGCCGAGAAGCAATAATACAGAAAGGAAAGAGGGTAGATCGCAGTCTCGTTCCTTGTGGGGACTAAGCCTCTGACCCAATAGCAGTAAGAAGATGAAGCCAAATTTAATTGACGATCCTACCAGGCCGAGCAGAGGGTATCCCACAAGGACCAAAAGGCTTGGATAGAGCAAAGAACTTCTCAACGACGCAGCTGAACAGCAGGGACACCCCTAAGAGCCTAGGTCGATACCAAACTTGATCATGGCCAAAAGGGCCGAGAAGCAATAATACAGAAAGGAAAGAGGGTAGATCGCAGTCTCGTTCCTTGTGGGGACTAAGCCTCTAACCCAATAGCAGCAAGAAGGTGAAGCCAAATTTAATTGACGATCCTACCAGGCCGAGCAGAGGGTACCACACAAGGACCAAAAGGCTTGGATAGATCGAAGAACTTCTCAACGACGCAGCTGGACAGCCGGGACACCCCTAAGGGCCTAGGTCGATACCAAACTTGATCATGGCCAAAAGGGCCGAGAAGCAATAATACAGAAAGGAAAGAGGGTAGATCGCAGTCTCGTTCCTTGTGGGGACTAAGCCTCTAACCCAATAGCAGCAAGAAGGTGAAGCCAAATTTAATTGACGATCCTACCAGGCCGAGCAGAGGGTACCACACAAGGACCAAAAGGCTTGGATAGATCGAAGAACTTCTCAACGACGCAGCTGGACAGCCGGGACACCCCTAAGGGCCTAGGTCGATACCAAACTTGATCATGGCCACAAGGCCGAGAAGCAATAATACAGAAAGGAAAGAGGGTAGATCGCAGTCTCGTTCCTTGTGGGGACTAAGCCTCTGACCCAATAGCAGTAAGAAGGTGAAGCCAAATTTAATTGACGATCCTACCAGGCCGAGCAGAGGGTATCCCACAAGGACCAAAAGGCTTGGATAGAGCAAAGAACTTCTCAACGACGCAGCAGAACAGCAGGGACACCCCTAAGAGCCTAGGTCGATACCAAACTTGATCATGGCCAAAAGGGCCGAGAAGCAATAATACAGAAAGGAAAGAGGGTAGATCGCAGTCTCGTTCCTTGTGGGGACTAAGCCTCTAACCCAATAGCAGCAAGAAGGTGAAGCCAAATTTAATTGACGATCCTACCAGGCCGAGCAGAGGGTACCCCACAAGGACCAAAAGGCTTGGATAGATCGAAGAACTTCTCAACGACGCAGCTGGACAGCCGGGACACCCCTAAGGGCCTAGGTCGATACCAAACTTGATCATGGCCACAAGGCCGAGAAGCAATAATACAGAAAGGAAAGAGGGTAGATCGCAGTCTCGTTCCTTGTGGGGACTAAGCCTCTGACCCAATAGCAGTAAGAAGGTGAAGCCAAATTTAATTGACGATCCTACCAGGCCGAGCAGAGGGTATCCCACAAGGACCAAAATGCTTGGATAGAGCAAAGAACTTCTCAACGACGCAGCTGAACAGCAGGGACACCCCTAAGGGCCTAGGTCGATACTAAACTTGATCATGGCCAAAAGGCCGAGTAGCAATAATACAAAAAGGAAAGAGGACAGTAGGGTAGATCGCAGTCTCGTTCCTTGTGGAGACTAAGCCTCTAACCCAATAGCAGCAAGTAGGTGAAGCCAAATTTAATTGACGATCCTACCAGGCCGAGCAGAGGGTACCCCACAAGGACCAAAAGGCTTGGATAGATCGAAGAACTTCTCAACGACGCAGCTGAACAGCCGGGACACCCCTAAGGGCCTAGGTCGATACCAAACTTGATCATGGCCAAAAGGCCGAGAAGCAATAATACAGAAAGGAAAGAGGGTAGATCGCAGTCTCGTTCCTTGTGGGGACTAAGCCTCTGACCCAATAGCAGTAAGAAGGTGAAGCCAAATTTAATTGACGATCCTACCAGGCCGAGCAGAGGGTATCCCACAAGGACCAAAAGGCTTGGATAGAGCAAAGAACTTCTCAACGACGCAGCTGAACAGCAGGGACACCCCTAAGGGCCTAGGTCGATACTAAACTTGATCATGGCCAAAAGGCCGAGAAGCAATAATACAGAAAGAAAAGAGGACAGTAGGGTAGATCGCAGTCTCGTTGCTTGCGGGGACTAAGCCTCTAACCCAATAGCAGCAAGAAGGTGAAGCCAAATTTAATTGACGATTCTACCAGGCCGAGCAGAGGGTACCCCACAAAGACCAAAAGGCTTGGATAGAGCAAAGAACTTCTCAACGACGCAGCTGAACAGCAGGGACACCCCTAAGGGCCTAGGTGGATAACAAACTTGATCATAGCCAAAAGGCCGAGAAGCAATAATACAGAAAGGAAAGAGGGTAGATCGCAGTCTCGTTTCTTGTGGGGACTAAGCCTCTAACACAATAGCAGCAAGTAGGTGAAGCCAAATTTAGTTGACGATCCTACCAGGCCGAGCAGAGGGTACCCCAAAAGGTCCAAAAGGCTTGGATAGATCGAAGAACTTCTCAACGACGAAGCTGGATAGCAGGGACACCCCTAAGGGCCTAGGTAGATACCAAACTTGATCATGGCCAAAAGGCCGAGAAGCAATATTGCAGAAAGAAAAGAGGACAGTAGGGAAGATCGCAGTCTGGTTCCTTGTGGGGACTAAGCCTCTAACCCAATAGCAGCTAGTAGGTGAAGCCAAATTTTATTGACGATCCTACCAGGCCGAGCAAAGGGTACCCCAAAAAGACCAAAAGGCTTGGATAGATCGAAGAACTTCTTAACGACGCAGATGGACAGCAGAGACACCCCTAAGGGCCTAGGTCGATACTAAACTTGATCATGGCCAAAAGGCCGAGTAGCAATAATACAGAAAGGAAAGAGGACAGTAGGGTAGATCGCAGTCTCGTTCCTTGTGGGGACTAAGCCTCTAACCCAATAGCAGCAAGTAGGTGAAGCCAAATTTAATTGACGATCCTACCAGGCCGAGCAGAGGGTACCCCACAAGGACCAAAAGGCTTGGATAGATCGAAGAACTTCTCAACGACGCTGCTGGACAGCCGGGACACCCCTAAGGGCCTAGGTCGATACCAAACTTGATCATGGCCACAAGGCCGAGAAGCAATAATACAGAAAGGAAAGAGGGTAGATCGCAGTCTCGTTCCTTGTGGGGACTAAGCCTCTAACCCAATAGCAGCAAGTAGGTGAAGCCAAATTTAATTGACGATCCTACCAGGCCGAGCAGAGGGTACCCCACAAGGACCAAAAGGCTTGGATAGATCGAAGAACTTCTCAACGACGCAGCTGAACAGCCGGGACACCCCTAAGGGCCTAGGTCAATACCAAACTTGATCATGGCCAAAAGGCCGAGAAGCAATAATACAGAAAGGAAAGAGGGTAGATCGCACTCTCGTTCCTTGTGGGGACTAAGCCTCTGACCCAATAGCAGTAAGAAGGTGAAGCCAAATTTAATTGACGATCCTACCAGGCCGAGCAGAGGGTACCCCACAAGGACCAAAAGGCTTGGATAGAGCAAAGAACTTCTCAACGACGCAGCTGAACAGCAGGGACACCCCTAAGGGCCTAGGTCGATACTAAACTTGATCATGGCCAAAAGGCCGAGAAGCAATAATACAGAAAGAAAAGAGGACAGTAGGGTAGATCGCAGTCTCGTTGCTTGCGGGGACTAAGCCTCTAACCCAATAGCAGCAAGAATGTGAAGCCAAATTTAATTGACGATCCTACCAGGCCGAGCAGAGGGTACCCCACAAAGACCAAAAGGCTTGGATAGAGCAAAGAACTTCTCAACGACGCAGCTGCACAGCAGGGACACCCCTAAGGGCCTAGGTGGATAACAAACTTGATCATAGCCAAAAGGCCGAGAAGCAATAATACAGAAAGGAAAGAGGGTAGATCGCAGTCTCGTTTCTTGTGGGGACTAAGCCTCTAACACAATAGCAGCAAGTAGGTGAAGCCAAAATTAGTTGACGATCCTACCAGGCCGAGCAGAGGGTACCCAAAAAGGTCCAAAAGGCTTGGATAGATCAAAGAACTTCTCAACGACGAAGCTGGATAGCAGGGACACCCCTAAGGGCCTAGGTAGATACCAAACTTGATCATGGCCAAAAGGCCGAGAAGCAATATTGCAGAAAGAAAAGAGGACAGTAGGGAAGATCGCAGTCTCGTTCCTTGTGGGGACTAAGCCTCTAACCCAATAGCAGCAAGTAGGTGAAGCCAAATTTAATTGACGATCCTACCAAGCCGAGCAGAGGGTACCGCACAAGCACCAAAAGGCTTGGATAGATCGAAGAACTTCTCAACGAAGTAGCTGGACAGCAGGGAAACCCCTCAGGCTAACGACGCAGCAAAATTTGATCAAAAGACCAAGAAGTGCTAATGCAGGAATGTAAAGTCTGGGCACAAGAGCTGACAATCATTCAGAAATGATCTTCAGTCCTGTATTGCTTTAAAGAGTAACTCCACTTTTGTTGAGAGGACAACACTCCCCTCTTGGTGATTAATGTATATTTTTATGGTTGTGAAAGGTTTGGAGATTCTTACCTTTTGTTATTGTGCAGATAGATCCACGTGTGTTCTTGAACCAAATACACGGGAACGACTTTTGCAGTGATCGATCGGCGGCTGCTCCTGCGGGGTACCTGTGGAGAAAGTGGTAGGGTCTGCAAACCTGTAGAGATGATGGTTGTTGGAGGGGACGCCCATCATCTGACTGATGTCAGTGCCAACTTGTGGGAATATCAGCCTACCAGTTACACAGCAGGAAATGACACCTCCTGGAGGGCCCCTGTAGATTAGGAAGGGAAGTTGCTTGTTAATAACAATGAAAGATAATGTGATTTGTGTAGGAATTGTAGGTGTCATTTGTATTTCCCCGTAAAAGTGGAGTTACTCTTTAAATGAAGCGCTAGGATTTATTAACCACCTCCCGTCCGGTTGTATATAAATGACCGGACGGTGAAAGTGCAGGGTCAGGTGGCCGTTTATAAATGTCCTTCCCGCCCCCTGCTTGTGCGCGCTCCCTTGGAGCGCACAGCAGTGCAATCCAGTGCCCGTTGTGTCCTCTGTACACAGTGGAACACTGATCGTCGTACGGGACCTCTGAAAGCTGAAAATTGGCCTGGACAGGAAGGGGGTAAAAGTGTCCGGACTTGAAGTGGTTAAACATTACATTCAGAGAAATGTTGCCGACATAAAAAAGAAGGAATAAACGTGTAACATTAAAAATTCTGACAACATACAAAGCCACTTTAAAATGTTTTGTACAGATTACTGTCTGTATCTTTTTTCTATAAATATAGACATATAACTATTTTTTTCTGCTCTGCCTAAGTGAAATCTTAGAGTCTTTTAGTTGAATCCCATGGTCAAAAATGAAACTGCCCAGAGACAATGGATTCTTTCTCCAATTTTGACATTTTTAACCATAAGATGACAAGCCTGCCCACCACGACAAGGTAGACTCTTTTAGGGCAGGACCTACACTAAACTACACTACGCTAAACTACTCCATGCTAGTCATCGTATTTTTTGTGTTAGATGCCTGTTTGTGATAAGCCTCATCCTAGAACCTTCCTTCTTCCTTTCCAGACTTGTTTACAGAGATCTACATAAGAACAACCCTTTTCATTCAAAAAACAGAGAACAGATTTAAAAGGGTTGTTGCTGTTATCTTATGGCGGGTGATGCAGTGGTCAGCAATGATCATCTGTAATGTCCCGACACATTTCCCCTTCTTTAATCAATGCAGAGCTCTCTTCCACATAGATGCCTTCAGTCTCAAAGGTCTAAAGTGTTTCAATTGTAGTGAAGTTTATTCACAGATACCAAACTTGATCATGGCCAAAAGGCCGAGAAGCAATAATGCAGATAGGAAAGAGGGCAGTATGGTAGATCGCAGTCTCCTTCCTTGTGGGGACTAAGCTTCTACTCCAATAGCAGCAAGTAGGAGAAGCCCAAATTTAATTGAGGATCCTACCAGGCTGAGCAGCGGGTTCCCCAAAAGGACCAAAAGGCTTGGATAGATCGAAGAACTTCTCAACGACGCAGCTGGACAGCAGGGACACCCCTAAGGGCCTAGGTCGATACCAAACTTGATCATTGCCAAAAGGCCGAGAAGCAATAATACAGAAAGGAAAGAGGGTAGATCGCAGTCTCGTTCCTTGTGGGGACTAAGCCTCTAACCCAATAGCAGCAAGTAGGTGAAGCCAAATTTAATTGACGATCCTACCAGGCCGAGCAGAGGGTACCCCACAAGGACCAAAAGGCTTGGATAGATCGAAGAACTTCTCAACGACGCAGCTGAACAGCCGGGACACCCCTAAGGGCCTAGGTCGATACCAAACTTGATCATGGCCAAAAGGCCGAGAAGCAATAATACAGAAAGGAAAGAGGGTAGATCGCAGTCTCGTTCCTTGTGGGGACTAAGCCTCTGACCCAATAGCAGTAAGAAGGTGAAGCCAAATTTAATTGACGATCCTACCAGGCCGAGCAGAGGGTACCCCACAAGGACCAAAAGGCTTGGATAGAGCAAAGAACTTCTCAACGACGCAGCTGAACAGCAGGGACACCCCTAAGGGCCTAGGTCGATACTAAACTTGATCATGGCCAAAAGGCCGAGAAGCAATAATACAGAAAGAAAAGAGGACAGTAGGGTAGATCGCAGTCTCGTTGCTTGCGGGGACTAAGCCTCTAACACAATAGCAGCAAGAAGGTGAAGCCAAATTTAATTGACGATCCTACCAGGCCGAGCAGAGGGTACCCCACAAAGACCAAAAGGCTTGGATAGAGCAAAGAACTTCTCAACGACGCAGCTGAACAGCAGGGACACCCCTAAGGGCCTAGGTGGATAACAAACTTGATCATAGCCAAAAGGCCGAGAAGCAATAATACAGAAAGGAAAGAGGGTAGATCGCAGTCTCGTTTCTTGTGGGGACTAAGCCTCTAACACAATAGCAGCAAGTAGGTGAAGCCAAATTTAGTTGACGATCCTACCAGGCCGAGCAGAGGGTACCCCAAAAGGTCCAAAAGGCTTGGATAGATCGAAGAACTTCTCAACGACGAAGCTGGATAGCAGGGACACCCCTAAGAGCCTAGGTAGATACCAAACTTGATCATGGCCAAAAGGCCGAGAAGCAATATTGCAGAAAGAAAAGAGGACAGTAGGGAAGATCGCAGTCTCGTTCCTTGTGGGGACTAAGCCTCTAACCCAATAGCAGCTAGTAGGTGAAGCCAAATTTTATTGACGATCCTACCAGGCCGAGCAAAGGGTACCCCAAAAAGACCAAAGGGCTTGGATAGATCGAAGAACTTCTTAACGACGCAGATGGACAGCAGAGACACCCCTAAGGGCCTAGGTCGATACTAAACTTGATCATGGCCAAAAGGCCGAGTAGCAATAATACAGAAAGGAAAGAGGACAGTAGGGTAGATCGCAGTCTCGTTCCTTGTGGGGACTAAGCCTCTAACCCAATAGCAGCAAGTAGGTGAAGCCAAATTTAATTGACGATCCTACCAGGCCGAGCAGAGGGTACCCCACAAGGACCAAAAGGCTTGGATAGATCGAAGAACTTCTCAACGACGCTGCTGGACAGCCGGGACACCCCTAAGGGCCTAGGTCGATACCAAACTTGATCATGGCCACAAGGCCGAGAAGCAATAATACAGAAAGGAAAGAGGGTAGATCGCAGTCTCGTTCCTTGTGGGGACTAAGCCTCTAACCCAATAGCAGCAAGAAGGTGAAGCCAAATTTAATTGACGATCCTACCAGGCCGAGCAGAGGGTACCCCACAAGGACCAAAAGGCTTGGATAGATCGAAGAACTTCTCAACGACGCTGCTGGACAGCCGGGACACCCCTAAGGGCCTAGGTCGATACCAAACTTGATCATGGCCACAAGGCCGAGAAGCAATAATACAGAAAGGAAAGAGGGTAGATCGCAGTCTCGTTCCTTGTGGGAACTAAGCCTCTGACCCAATAGCAGTAAGAAGGTGAAGCCAAATTTAATTGACGATCCTACCAGGCCGAGCAGAGGGTATCCCACAAGGACCAAAAGGCTTGGATAGAGCAAAGAACTTCTCAACGACGCAGCTGAACAGCAGGGACACCCCTAAGGGCCTAGGTCGATACTAAACTTGATCATGGCCAAAAGGCCGAGTAGCAATAATACAGAAAGGAAAGAGGACAGTAGGGTAGATCGCAGTCTCGTTCCTTGTGGGGACTAAGCCTCTAACCCAATAGCAGCAAGTAGGTGAAGCCAAATTTAATTGACGATCCTACCAGGCCGAGCAGAGGGTACCCCACAAGGACCAAAAGGCTTGGATAGATCGAAGAACTTCTCAACGACGCAGCTGAACAGCCGGGACACCCCTAAGGGCCTAGGTCGATACCAAACTTGATCATGGCCAAAAGGCCGAGAAGCAATAATACAGAAAGGAAAGAGGGTAGATCGCAGTCTCGTTCCTTGTGGGGACTAAGCCTCTGACCCAATAGCAGTAAGAAGGTGAAGCCAAATTTAATTGACGATCCTACCAGGCCGAGCAGAGGGTATCCCACAAGGACCAAAAGGCTTGGATAGAGCAAAGAACTTCTCAACGACGCAGCTGAACAGCAGGGACACCCCTAAGAGCCTAGGTCGATACCAAACTTGATCATGGCCAAAAGGGCCGAGAAGCAATAATACAGAAAGGAAAGAGGGTAGATCGCAGTCTCGTTCCTTGTGGGGACTAAGCCTCTAACCCAATAGCAGCAAGAAGGTGAAGCCAAATTTAATTGACGATCCTACCAGGCCGAGCAGAGGGTACCCCACAAGGACCAAAAGGCTTGGATAGATCGAAGAACTTCTCAACGACGCAGCTGAACAGCCGGGACACCCCTAAGGGCCTAGGTCGATACCAAACTTGATCATGGCCAAAAGGCCGAGAAGCAATAATACAGAAAGGAAAGAGGGTAGATCGCAGTCTCGTTCCTTGTGGGGACTAAGCCTCTGACCCAATAGCAGTAAGAAGGTGAAGCCAAATTTAATTGACGATCCTACCAGGCCTAGCAGAGGGTATCCCACAAGGACCAAAAGGCTTGGATAGAGCAAAGAACTTCTCAACGACGCAGCTGAACAGCAGGGACACCCCTAAGGGCCTAGGTCGATACTAAACTTGATCATGGCCAAAAGGCCGAGAAGCAATAATACAGAAAGAAAAGAGGACAGTAGGGTAGATCGCAGTCTCGTTGCTTGCGGGGACTAAGCCTCTAACCCAATAGCAGCAAGAAGGTGAAGCCAAATTTAATTGACGATCCTACCAGGCCGAGCAGAGGGTACCCCACAAGGACCAAAAGGCTTGGATAGAGCAAAGAACTTCTCAACGACGCAGCTGAACAGCAGGGACACCCCTAAGGGCCTAGGTGGATAACAAACTTGATCATGGCCAAAAGGCCGAGAAGCAATAAATCAGAAAGGAAAGAGTACAGTAGAGTAGATCACAGTCTCGTTCCTTGTGGGGACTAAGCCTCTAACCCAATAGCAGCAAGTAGGTGAAGCCAAATTTAATTGACGATCCTACCAAGCCGAGCAGAGGGTACCGCACAAGCACCAAAAGGCTTGGATAGATCGAAGAACTTCTCAACGAAGTAGCTGGACAGCAGGGAAACCCCTCAGGCTAACGACGCTGCAAAATTTGATCAAAAGACCAAGAAGTGCTAATGCAGGAATGTAAAGTCTGGGCACAAGAGCTGACAATCATTCAGAAATGATCTTCAGTCCTGTATTGCTTTAAAGAGTAACTCCACTTTTGTTGAGAGGACAACACTCCCCTCTGGGTGATTAATGTATATTTTTATGGTTGTGAAAGGTTTGGAGATTCTTACCTTTTGTTATTGTGCAGATAGATCCACGTGTGTTCTTGAACCAAATACACGGGAACGACTTTTGCAGTGATCGATCGGCGGCTGCTCCTGCGGGGTACCTGTGGAGAAAGTGGTAGGGTCTGCAAACCTGTAGAGATGATGGTTGTTGGAGGGGACGCCCATCATCTGACTGATGTCAGTGCCAACTTGTGGGAATATCAACCTACCAGTTACACAGCAGGAAATGACACCTCCTGGAGGGCCCCTGTAGATTAGGAAGGGAAGTTGCTTGTTAATAACAATGAAAGATAATGTGATTTGTGTAGGAATTGTAGGTGTCATTTGTATTTCCCCGTAAAAGTGGAGTTACTCTTTAAATGAAGCGCTAGGATTTATTAACCACCTCCCGTCCGGTTGTATATAAATGACCGGACGGTGAAAGTGCAGGGTCAGGTGGCCGTTTATAAATGGCCTTCCCGCCCCCTGCTTGTGCGCCCTCCCTTGGAGCGCACAGCAGTGCAATCCAGTGCCCGTTGTGTCCTCTGTACACAGTGGAACACTGATCGTCGTACGGGACCTCTGAAAGCTGAAAATTGGCCTGGACAGGAAGGGGGTAAAAGTGTCCGGACTTGAAGTGGTTAAACATTACATTCAGAGAAATGTTGCCGACATAAAAAAGAAGGAATAAACGTGTAACATTAAAAATTCTGACAACATACAAAGCCACTTTAAAATGTTTTGTACAGATTACTGTCTGTATCTTTTTTCTATAAATATAGACATATAACTATTTTTTTCTGCTCTGCCTAAGTGAAATCTTAGAGTCTTTTAGTTGAATCCCATGGTCAAAAATGAAACTGCCCAGAGACAATGGATTCTTTCTCCAATTTTGACATTTTTAACCATAAGATGACAAGCCTGCCCACCACGACAAGGTAGACTCTTTTAGGGCAGGACCTACACTAAACTACACTACGCTAAACTACTCCATGCTAGTCATCGTATTTTTTGTGTTAGATGCCTGTTTGTGATAAGCCTCATCCTAGAACCTTCCTTCTTCCTTTCCAGACTTGTTTACAGAGATCTACATAAGAACAACCCTTTTCATTCAAAAAACAGAGAACAGATTTAAAAGGGTTGTTGCTGTTATCTTATGGCGGGTGATGCAGTGGTCAGCAATGATCATCTGTAATGTCCCGACACATTTCCCCTTCTTTAATCAATGCAGAGCTCTCTTCCACATAGATGCCTTCAGTCTGAAAGGTCTAAAGTGGTTTAATTGCAGTAAAGTTTGTTTTACAAAGAACTGCCTTTGTCAACAGTACTCAAATTCCTCTGATCCGCACAGGCAGCAGGGAAGAGACACTCCTGATATATTACAACAACCCTAAAGCTCATGTCACAAGGTCACAGTGGATGATGATGAAAACTCATTACCAGCAGAGTCGCCCTTGTGACATTGCAAGACTGCATTGTCACTAATCAGCGACATGTCTGTGCCATGCAGATGGATTCTCTTTTAGCCCGTCACACATTCTACCTTTTATAAAATCTCAAACATACTTGTTCTGGAAAAAAACACATATATATATAAATTGAACTCATAATCATCGCGAACGTTGGTGTTTCAGGTTAACAGGTCCTGCTGAAGGCCCGCTATAAAGGAGTATACCTTCTTCCCCCTTATACAGTTGTCACGCTCATGTATTCCGCACAGGCAGCAGCGAAGAGTCCCACACCTGACATATTACAACAACTCTAAAGCTCATGTCACAAGGTCACAGTGGATGATGAAGATGACAACTCACCACCAGCAGAGTTACCCTTGTGACATTGCAAGACTGCATTGTCACTAATCAGCGACATGTCTGTGCCATGCAGATGGATTCTCTTTTAGCCCGTCACACATTCTACCCTTTATAAAATCTCAAACATACTTGTTCTGGAAAAATGTACCTTCTTCCCCCTTATACAGTCATCACACTTGTGTAATCCACACAGGCAGCAGTGAAGAGACTCACACCTGACATATTACAACAACCCTAAAGCTCATGTCACAAGGTCACAGTAAGGGGCGGACTGACAACTCATGGGGCCCCTGGGCAATAGGAGATCATGGGGCCCCATGTGTCCCCACCCACACTCAAGCCAAACCTACACAAAGCTACAGAGTACACCCTTACATTAATTGTTCCCATCAGAGTGCCCCCTTACATGGACAGATCCCATCGGAGTGCCCCCATTACATGGACTGGTCCTATTGCAGGACCCCTTTACATACAGTGTTCCCATCGGAGAGCTCCCTTACATGGACGTCCTCATCGGAGTGCCCCCTTACATAGACTGTTTCCATCGGAGTGCCCCCTTACATGGACAGATCCCATCGGAGTGCCCCCTTACATGGTCAGATCCCATCGGAGTGCCCCCTTACACGGACAGATCCCATCGGAGTGCCCCCTAACACGGACAGATCCCATCGGAGTGCCCCCTTACACGGACAGATCCCATCGGAGTGCCCCCTTACACGGACAGATCCCATCGGAGTGCCCCCTTATACGGACAGATCCCATCGGAGTGCCCCCTTACACGGACAGATCCCATCGGAGTGCCCCCATTACATGGACTGTTCCCAACAGAGTGCCCCCTTACATGGACTATTGCCATCGGAGTGCCCATTTACATGGATTGTTCCCATCGGAGTGCCCCCTTACATGAACTGTTTCCATCGGAGTACACCCTTACATGAACTGTTCCCATCAGAGTGCCCCCTTACATGCACTGATCCCATCAGAGTGTTTTCTTACATGGACTGTTCCCATCAGGGTGCCCCCTTACATGCAGTGTTCCCATCGGAGTGCTCCCTTACATGGACTATTCCAATTAGAGTGCCCCGTACATGGACTGTTCCCATTGCAGTGCCCCCTTATATGGACTGTTCCCATCAGAGTGTTCCCTTATATGGACTGTTCCCATCAGAGTGCCCCCTTACATGGACTGTTCCCATCAGAGTGCACCCTTACATGGACTGTTCCCATCAGAGTACACCCTTACATTAATTGTTCCCATCAGAGTGCCCCCTTACATGGACAAATCCCATCGGAGTGCCCCCATTACATGGACTGGTCCTATTGCAGGACCCCTTTACATGCAGTGTTCCCATCGGAGAGCTACATTACATGGACGTCCTCATCGGAGTGCCACATTACATAGACTGTTCCCATCGGAGTGCTCCTTTACATAGACTGTTCCCACCAGAGTGCCCCCTTACATGGACTATTGCCATCGGAGTGCCCATTTACATGGATTGTTCCCATCGGAGTGCCCCCTTACATGAATTGTTCCCATCAGAGTGCCCCCTTACATGCAGTGTTCCCATCAGAGTGTCCCCTTACATGGACTGTTCCCATCAGAGTGCCCCCTTACATGCAGTGTTCCCACCAGGGTGCCCCCTTACATACAGTGTTCCCATCGGAGTGCTCCCATACATGGACTATTCCAATTAGAGTGTCCCGTACATGGACTGTTCCCATTGGAGTGCCCCCTTACATGGACTGTTCCCATCAGAGTGTTCCCTTATATGGACTGTTCCAATCGTAGTGCCCCCTTACATGCATTGTTCTTATCAGAGTGCCCCCTTAAACGGACAGATCCCATCGGAGTGCCCCCTTACACGGATAGATCCCACCGGAGTGCCCCCTTACATTGATAGATCCCATCGGAGTGCCCCCTTACATTGATAGATCCCATCGGAGTGCCCCCTTACACGGACAGATCCCATCGGAGTGCCCCCTTACACGGACAGATCCCATCGGAGTGCCCCCTTACACGGACAGATCCCATCGGAGTGTCCCCTTACACGGACAGATCCCATCGGAGTGCCCCCTTACACGGACAGATCCCATCGGAGTGCCCCCTTACACGGACAGATCCCACCGGAGTGCCCCCTTACATTGATAGATCCCATCGGAGTGCCCCTTACATTGATAGATCCCATCGGAGTGCCCCCTTACATTGATAGATCCCATCGGAGTGCCCCCTTACACAGACAGATCCCACCGGAGTGCCCCCTTACATTGACAGATCCCATCGGAGTGCCCCCTTACATTGACAGATCTCATCGGAGTGCCCCCTTACATGGACAGATCCCATCGGAGTGCACCTTACATGAACAGATCCCATCGGAGTGCCCCCTTACACGAACAGATCCCATCGGAGTGCCCCCTTACACGGTCAGATCCCATCGGAGTGCCCCTGTACACGGACAGATCCCACCGGAGTGCCCCCTTACACGGACAGATCCCACCGGAGTGCCCCCTTACATTGATAGATCCCATCGGAGTGCCCCCTTACATTGATAGATCCCATCGGAGTGCCCCCTTACACGGACAGATCCCATCGGAGTGCCCCCTTACACGGACAGATCCCATCGGAGTGCCCCCTTACACGGACAGATCCCATCGGAGTGCCCCCTTACACGGACAGTTCCCATCGGAGTGCCCCCTTACACGGACAGATCCCACCGGACTGCCACCTTACATTGATAGATCCCATCGGAGTGCCCCCTTACATTGATAGATCCCATCGGAGTGCCCCCTTACATTGATAGATCTCATTGGAGTGCCCCCTTACACGGACAGATCCCATCGGAGTGCCCCCTTACACGGACAGATCCCATCGGAGTGCCCCCTTACACGGACAGATCCCACCGGACTGCCACCTTACATTGATAGATCCCATCGGAGTGCCCCCTTACATTGATAGATCCCATCGGAGTGCCCCCTTACATTGATAGATCTCATCGGAGTGCCCCCTTACACGGACAGATCCCATTGGAGTGCCCCCTTACACGGACAGATCCCACCGGAGTGCCCCCTTACATTGATAGATCCCATCGGAGTGCCCCCTTACATTGATAGATCCCATCGGAGTGCCCCCTTACATTGATAGATCCCATCGGAGTGCCCCCTTACACGGACAGATCCCACCGGAGTGCCCCCTTAAACGGACAGATCCCACCGGAGTGCCCCCTTACATTGATAGATCCCATCGGAGTGCCCCCTTACATTGACAGATCTCATCGGAGTGCCCCCTTACACGGACAGATCCCATCGGAGTGCCCCCTTACACGGACAGATCCCACCGGACTGCCACCTTACATTGATAGATCCCATCGGAGTGCCCCCTTACATTGATAGATCCCATCGGAGTGCCCCCTTACATTGATAGATCCCATCGGAGTGCCCCCTTACATTGATAGATCTCATTGGAGTGCCCCCTTACACGGACAGATCCCATCGAAGTGCCCCCTTACACGGACTGATCCCATCGGAGTGCCCCCTTACACGGACAGATCCCATCGGAGTGCCCTCTTACACGGACAGATCCCATCGGAGTGCCCTCTTACACGGACAGATCCCATCGGAGTGCCCCCTTACACGGACAGATCCCATCGGAGTGCCCCCTTACACGGACAGATCCCATCGGAGTGCCCCCTTACACGGACAGATCTCATCGGAGTGCCCCCTTACACGGACAGATCCCATCGGAGTGCCCCCTTACACGGACAGATCCCATCGGAGTGCCCCCTTACACGGACAGATCCCCACCGGAGTGCCCCCTTACATTGATAGATCCTACCGGAGTGCCCCCTTACATTGACAGATCCTATCGGAGTGCCCCCTTACATGTAGTGTTCCCATCATTGTCCCCTTTACACGGACTTTCCTCATCAGAGTGCCCCTTTATTTCATGTGCCCTCCCCAGCCTCGCTCAGAGATGATTGGACGGATTCTCCGAGCCCTGTAGAGGCCGCATTGAATGGATTGTAGTCCGCCCCTCCCCCGCACTCTTCATATCACACAAACATTTCTTCTACATTGGCTGCCGATTGTTCCCCTCCCAGATGACAGATGGCGCTCTGTCACTCCGCACACCTACCACACGTCTGTACTCTCCGGAGTGTTGCTGCTTTCTGAGCAGAGCCCCCGCTCAGTATAGACTCCTCCCTCCGATGACGTCATAAAGGGGCGGGGCTAAGGAGCACACAGGTAGCAACCTAGAGCTTAGCTCGGTTGCTAAGAGACCGACACTGCTTGGAGAAGCTGCATGCACGGAGCGGAGTGGAGGGGGCTGGCTGAAGAATGGAGCTCCAATCTGGGCAGGAACATGTGGCCTCCGCTCTATCTTTAGTGGAGGTCCATTCCACTTTTTTTTTTTTTAAATCAATGAACTTTAACAACCAATAGACACAGCTCAACGAAGTGGATGTCACATGTTTCCTGTATATATTTTTATAGGAACAAGAGGGGTCTGGCTGCAGAATGGAGCTCCATTTTGGAGGTCACATGTTACCTGTCAAGTGGAGCTCCACTTTATAGGCTCTGACTGTTGCATTAACCACTTCCATACCGGGCACTTTTACCCCCTTCCTGCCCAGGCCAATTTTCAGGTTTCAGCGCTCTCACACTTTGAATGATGATTGCGCGGTAATACAACATTGTACCCAAACTAAAATTTTATCATTTTCTTCACACAACTAGAGCTTTCTTTTGGTGGGATTTAATCACCGCTGGGGTTTTCATTTATTGCTAAATTAACAAAAAAATACCGAAAATTTTGAAAAAAAATGTTTTTCTTTGTTTCTGTTATAAAAGTTTGCAAATAAATAATTGTTCTTCATGAATTTAGGCCGAGATGTATTCTACTACATGTCTTTGGTGAAAATAACCCAAATTAGGATGTGTTATTTAGTTTGTAGGAAAGTTATAGAGTTCACAAACTATGGTATAGATCTGAATATTGATCAATCCTGAAGTACTGACAGCCAATCTAATTTCTTGAGGTCCAAGAATGTCAGACAGTACAGATATGCCCCAAATGACCCCTTTTTGCAAAGTAGACAGTCCGACGTATTTCATAAGAGGCATTGCGAGTTTTTTGAAGTTGTATTTTTTTGTCAATTTTTCGAAAAATGAAAAAATGTAAAAAATTATTTTCACTATTTTTTTTTACATACTGTCAGCAGTGCAGTACAGCATTATCATATATCTGGCATGGCGGTGATCAGGGGCACTGACTGGTGACAGTATGAAAAAAAAATATATATAATTTTTAAATTTTTTTTAATTTTATTATTTTTAATTTTTTATTAAATTTTTTACTTTTTTTCAGATTTTTTTTCAGATTTCACTATTACCAAAGTAGTACAATGTTACCATAGTAACATTGTACTACTTTGGGAAAGTGATCAGTATTTTTTTTTTTTACACAATTTGCTTATAGTACAGAATAACTTTGCTATAAGCAACCATTTACGTGAATGACATCGATTCATTCAGGGTTTTTTTTTTTAACGCTTAGCTGTGATTTGGCCACGGCTAATCACATGACAGCTGGGCTGTGATTGGCCCACCTTGTGCATGTGATCGCTGTGACCATTCAAAGCTAGACGCACTAGTATACAATGGATGGCATGAATGAAGCCATCCATTGTATACAACTGTAATGTGACTTGCTGTGATTGGTCACAGCAGGTCACATGGTACCAGCAATGGGGCCGGTACTCAGATCTGTCATCGGCCGTGTCCGAGGTACATGGCCAGTGAGAGATCAAGCCGCTGCGCAAACTGAGCATGGCCGAAAGGACGCCATATGGCATCCACCCGGAAAGGTAAGGGTTTTTGCCGACTGCCATTCGGACATAGGCTGGGAGGGAAATGGTTAAACATTAGATCAGAGAAATGTTGCCGGCATTAAAGAGAAGGAATAAACGTGCAACATTAAAAATGCTGCAACATACAAAGCCACGTTAAAATGTTTTGTACAAATTACTGTCTGTATCTTTTTTCTATAAATATAGAGATATAACAATTTTTTTCTAGTCTGCCTATGTGAAATCTAGGAGTCTTTTAGTTGAATCCCATGGTCAAAAATGAAACTGCCCAGAGACTATGGATTCTTTCTCCAGTTTTGACATTTTTAACCATAAGATGACAAGCCTGCCCACCACGACAAGGTAGACTCTTTTAGGGCAGGACCTACACTAAACTACACTACGCTAAACTACTCCATGCTAGTCATCGTATTTTTTGTGTTAGATGCCTGTTTGTGATAAGCCTCATCCTAGAACCTTCCTTCTTCCTTTCCAGACTTGTTTACAGAGATCTACATAAGAACAACCCTTCTCATTCAAAAAACAGAGAACAGATTTAAAAGGGTTGTTGCTGTTATGGCCAGTGATGCAGTGGTCAGCAATGATCACCTGTAATGTCCTGACACATTTCCCTTTCTTTAATCAATGCAGAGCTCTCTTCCACATAAATGCCTTCAGTCTGAAAGGTCTAAAGTGTTTCAATTGTAGTGAAGTTTATTCACAGAGAACTGCCTTTGTCGCCCTCCTCATCCTACCAGTCCTGTATTACTGACATAGCAAAATGCTCACAATAACGTGTTACAATAAAAAATTGGATGTTAAAAAAAATTTGATTTTTTTAGAATTAAAATTCCAAAACATTTGAATGGAGTCCATGGCAGCAACAGGGTGAATGACAACCCTCAGGGTACTGTGGTCACCCCCTGAAGGAGGACACCCCACTTACATTCCACCTATAAGGCCATGCACAACATCCCAGTTATCCCACCAGACCGCACCCAACTGGGAAGAGGTGCAATCAATCCTGAACTTCGTGAACCCTTCAGGAAGGCCGAGACTTCCTCAGAGCTATGCGCCACCAACATTCCTGTCCTGCCACAGTTTCAGAGCTCCCCTGAGAAGTAGCCTCACTCCATTCCTCCAGGCGCAGAGTGTCCACTCTCTGCCTAAAAAAACCTGTGCTATTACACTATTACAAGCATTATTTCTATGTTGCTAACACTGAGGACTGATATGAGGAGAAGAATGACCAAGGCAGTCCTATGACAGTAGATCAAAAACAATGAGGTCCCAAAGAGAAAGGCGACACTCTAACTGGAGACCTGATCAACAGCTGTGGGTCAGCAAAGAAACCTCCAGAGTCGTGTAATGGCCAAAGAGTTTCCCTCTGTAAACATTTGATCAGAGAAATGGTGCCAGCATGAAACAGAAGGAATAAACGTTTAACATTAAAAATGCTGACAACATACAAAGCCACTTTAAAATATTTTATACAAATTCTTGTCTGTAAACTTTTTTCCTAAACTATATACATATAACAATTTTTTTCTGTTCTGCCTATGTGAAATCTAGCAGTCTTTTAGTTGAATCCCATGGTCAAAAATGAAACTGCCCAGAGACAATAGATTCTTTCTCCAGTTTTAACATTTTTAACCATAAGATGACAAGCCTGCCCACCACGACAAGGTAGACTCTTTTAGGGCAGGACCTACACTAAACTACTCTACGCTAAACTACTCCATGCTAGTCATCGTATTTTTTGTGTTAGATACCTGTTTGTGATAAGCCTCATCCTAGAACCTTCCTTCTTCCTTTCCAGACTTGTTTACAGAGATCTACATAAGAACAACCCTTTTCATTCAAAAAACAGAGAACAGATTTAAAAGGGTTGTTGCTGTTATCTTATGGCGGGTGATGCAGTGGTCAGCAATGATCATCTGTAATGTCCCGACACATTTCCCCTTCTTTAATCAATGCAGAGCTCTCTTCCACATAGATGCCTTCAGTCTGAAAGGTCTAAAGTGTTTCAATTGTAGTGAAGTTTATTCACAGATACCAAACTTGATCATGGCCAAAAGGCCGAGAAGCAATAATGCAGATAGGAAAAAGGGCAGTATGGTAGATCACAGTCTCCTTCCTTGTGGGGACTAAGCTTCTACCCCAATAGCAGCAAGTAGGAGAAGCCCAAATTTAATTGAGGATCCTACCAGGCTGAGCAGAGGGTTCCCCAAAAGGATCGAAAGGCTTGGATAGATCGAAGAACTTCTCAACGACGCAGCTGGACAGCAGGGACACCCCTAAGGGCCTAGGTTGATACCAAACTTGATCATGGCCAAAAGGCCGAGAAGCAATAATACAGAAAGGAAAGAGGGTAGATCGCAGTCTCGTTTCTTGTGGGGACTAAGCCTCTAACCCAATAGCAGCAAGTAGGTGAAGCCAAATTTAATTGACGATCCTACCAGGCCGAGCAGAGGGTACCCCACAAGGACCAAAAGGCTTGGATAGATCGAAGAACTTCTCAACGACGCAGCTGAACAGCCGGGACACCCCTAAGGGCCTAGGTCGATACCAAACTTGATCATGGCCAAAAGGCCGAGAAGCAATAATACAGAAAGGAAAGAGGGTAGATCGCAGTCTCGTTCCTTGTGGGGACTAAGCCTCTGACCCAATAGCAGTAAGAAGGTGAAGCCAAATTTAATTGACGATCCTACCAGGCCGAGCAGAGGGTACCCAACAAGGACCAAAAGGCTTGGATAGAGCAAAGAACTTCTCAACGACGCAGCTGAACAGCAGGGACACCCCTAAGGGCCTAGGTCGATACTAAACTTGATCATGGCCAAAAGGCCGAGAAGCAATAATACAGAAAGAAAAGAGGACAGTAGGGTAGATCGCAGTCTCGTTGCTTGTGGGGACTAAGCCTCTAACCCAATAGCAGCAAGAAGGTGAAGCCAAATTTAATTAACGATCCTACCAGGCCGAGCAGAGGGTACCCCACAAAGACCAAAAGGCTTGGATAGAGCAAAGAACTTCTCAACGACGCAGCTGAACAGCAGGGACACCCCTAAGGGCCTAGGTGGATAACAAACTTGATCATAGCCAAAAGGCCGAGAAGCAATAATACAGAAAGGAAAGAGGGTAGATCGCAGTCTCGTTCCTTGTGGGGACTAAGCCTCTACCCCAATAGCAGCAAGTAGGAGAAGCCAAATTTAATTGACGATCCTACCAGGCCGAGCAGAGGGTATCCCACAAGGACCAAAAGGCTTGGATAGAGCAAAGAGCTTCTCAACGACGCAGCTGAACAGCAGGGACACCCCTAAGGGCCTAGGTCGATACTAAACTTGATCATGGCCAAAAGGGCCGAGAAGCAATAATACAGAAAGGAAAGAGGGTAGATCGCAGTCTCGTTCCTTGTGGGGACTAAGCCTCTAACCCAATAGCAGCAAGTAGGTGAAGCCAAATTTAATTGACGATCCTACCAGGCCGAGCAGAGGGTACCCCACAAGGACCAAAAAGCTTGGATAGATCGAAGAACTTCTCAACGACGCAGCTGGACAGCCGAGACACCCCTAAGGGCCTAGGTCGATACCAAACTTGATCATGGCCAAAAGGCCGAGAAGCAATAATACAGAAAGGAAAGAGGGTAGATCGCAGTCTCGTTCCTTGTGGGGACTAAGCCTCTGACCCAATAGCAGTAAGAAGGTGAAGCCAAATTTAATTGACGATCCTACCAGGCCGAGCAGAGGGTACCCCACAAGGACCAAAAGGCTTGGATAGAGCAAAGAACTTCTCAACGACGCAGCTGAACAACAGGGACACCCCTAAGGGCCTAGGTCGATACTAAACTTGATCATGGCCAAAAGGCCGAGAAGCAATAATACAGAAAGAAAAGAGGACAGTAGGGTAGATCGCAGTCTCGTTGCTTGCGGGGACTAAGCCTCTAACCCAATAGCAGCAAGAAGGTGAAGCCAAATTTAATTGACGATCCTACCAGTCCGAGCAGAGGGTACCCCACAAAGACCAAAAGGCTTGGATAGAGCAAAGAACTTCTCAACGACGCAGCTGAACAGCAGGGACACCCCTAAGGGCCTAGGTGGATAACAAACTTGATCATAGCCAAAAGGCCGAGAAGCAATAATACAGAAAGGAAAGAGGGTAGATCGCAGTCTCGTTTCTTGTGGGGACTAAGCCTCTAACACAATAGCAGCAAGTAGGTGAAGCCAAATTTAGTTGACGATCCTACCAGGCCGAGCAGAGGGTACCCCAAAAGGTCCAAAAGGCTTGGATAGATCGAAGAACTTCTCAACGACGAAGCTGGATAGCAGGGACACCCCTAAGGGCCTAGGTAGATAACAAACTTGATCATGGCCAAAAGGCCGAGAAGCAATATTGCAGAAAGAAAAGAGGACAGCAGGGAAGATCGCAGTCTCGTTCCTTGTGGGGACTATGCCTCTAACCCAATAGCAGCTAGTAGGTGAAGCCAAATTTTATTGACGATCCTACCAGGCCGAGCAAAGGGTAACCCAAAAAGACCAAAAGGCTTGGATAGATCGAAGAACTTCTTAACGACGCAGATGGACAGCAGAGACACCCCTAAGGGCCTAGGTCGATACTAAACTTGATCATGGCCAAAAGGCCGAGTAGCAATAATACAGAAAGGAAAGAGGACAGTAGGGTAGATCGCAGTCTCGTTCCTTGTGGGGACTAAGCCTCTAACCCAAGAGCAGCAAGTAGGTGAAGCCAAATTTAATTGACGATCCTACCAGGCCGAGCAGAGGGTACCCCACAAGAACCAAAAGGCTTGGATAGATCGAAGAACTTCTCAACGACGCAGCTGAACAGCAGGGACACCCCTAAGAGCCTAGGTCGATACTAAACTTGATCATGGCCAAAAGGGCCGAGAAGCAATAATACAGAAAGGAAAGAGGGTAGATCGCAGTCTCGTTCCTTGTGGGGACTAAGCCTCTAACCCAATAGCAGCAAGAAGGTGAAGCCAAATTTAATTGACGATCCTACCAGGCCGAGCAGAGGGTACCCCACAAGGACCAAAAGGCTTGGATAGATCGAAGAACTTCTCAACGACGCAGCTGGACAGCCGGGACACCCCTAAGGGCCTAGGTCGATACCAAACTTGATCATGGCCACAAGGCCGAGAAGCAATAATACAGAAAGGAAAGAGGGTAGATCTCAGTCTCGTTCCTTGTGAGGACTAAGCCTCTGACCCAATAGCAGTAAGAAGGTGAAGCCAAATTTAATTGACGATCCTACCAGGCCGAGCAGAGGGTATCCCACAAGGACCAAAAGGCTTGGATAGAGCAAAGAACTTCTCAACGACGCAGCTGAACAGCAGGGACACCCCTAAGGGCCTAGGTCAGGGGTCTGCAACCTTTAAGACATAAAGAGCCACTTGGACCCGTTTCCGAAGGGAAAAAAAAGACTGGGAGCCGCAAAACCATTGCAACATTTATAACAAATCCGACACTGCATATATTGCAAAAAGCACTCTGGTCATGAAGGGGGTTTAAGGGCCCAGTAAGCAAAGGGTTAATCAGGGCCACAGTGTATCTTCATAATCACAATCATAGCCTTAGGTCAGTGGTGGGCAACCTTTTTTTTCAACTGAGCCAAATCTCGCTAAAACCACGATTGAAATTGATTTTGACAGCCACATTTTTAAAACTGAAAATACATCCCCCATATAGTAATTCATCCCCCATAGTAATTCATCCCCCATATAGTAATTCATCCCCCATAGTAATTCATCCCCCATATAGTAATTCATCCCCCATATAGTAATTCATCCCCCATAGTAATTCATCCCCCACATAGTAATTCATCCCCCATAGTAATTCATCCCCCATATAGTAATTCATCCCCCATATAGTAATTCTTCCCCCATAGTAATTCATCCCCCATATAGTAATTCATCCCCCATATAGTAATTCTTCCCCCATAGTAATTCATCCCCCATATAGTAATTCATCCCCCATAGTAATTCATCCCCCATATAGTAATTCATCCCCCATATAGTAATTCATCCCCCACATAGTAATTCATCCCCCATAGTAATTCATCCCCCATAGTAATTCATCCCCCATATACTAATTCATCCCCCATATAGTAATTCTTCCCCCATAGTAATTCATCCCCCATATAGTAATTCTTCCCCCATAGTAATTCATCCCCCATATAGTAATTCTTCCCCCATAGTAATTCATCCCCCACATAGTAATTCATTCCCCATAGTAATTCATCCCCCATAGTAAGTCATCCCCCACATAGTAATTCATCCCCCACATAGTAATTCATCCCCCACATAGTAATTCATCCCCCACACAGTAATTCATCCCCCACATAGTAATTCATCCCCCATATTGTCCCAATTCACTTACCTTTGCTCCGCGCGTTCCTCTCGCTGTGTTCCCGCGCCGTTCTGGTCTTCAGGGCGGACTGAGAGAGGAGTTCGTCACTCTGCCCCGCCTACATCCTGGCTGCCCCACCTACATCCTGATAGCCAATGTTCCACGCTCCGCGGCCGGATTTTTGAGGAGGGAGGGGAGCGGGCGCCCGGCACACAGAAGAGCCACATGTGGCTCGCGATCTGCGGCTTGCCGACCACCTGGTGGGCAGTGTGCTCCGGAGCCGCAGCAAAGATGAAAAAGAGCCGCATGCGGCTCTGGAGCCGCGGGTTGCCGACACCCGGCCTAGGTCGATACTAAACTTGATCATGGCCAAAAGGTCGACTAGCAATAATACAGAAAGGAAAGAGGACAGTAGGGTAGATCGCAGTCTCGTTCCTTGTGGGGACTAAGCCTCTAACCCAATAGCAGCAAGTAGGTGAAGCCAAATTTAATTGACGATCCTACCAGGCCGAGCAGAGGGTACCCCACAAGGACCAAAAGGCTTGGATAGATCGAAGAACTTATCAAAGACGCAGCTGGACAGCCGGGACACCCCTAAGGGCCTAGGTCGATACCAAACTTGATCATGGCCACAAGGCCGAGTAGCAATAATACAGAAAGGAAAGAGGGTAGATCGCAGTCTCGTTCCTTGTGGGGACTAAGCCTCTGACCCAATAGCAGTAAGAAGGTGAAGCCAAATTTAATTGACGATCCTACCAGGCCGAGCAGAGGGTATCCCACAAGGACCAAAAGGCTTGGATAGAGCAAAGAACTTCTCAACGACGCAGCTGAACAGCAGGGACACCCCTAAGGGCCTAGGTCGATACTAAACTTGATCATGGCCAAAAGGCCGAGTAGCAATAATACAAAAAGGAAAGAGGACAGTAGGGTTGATCGCAGTCTCGTTCCTTGTGGGGACTAAGCCTCTAACCCAATAGCAGCAAGTAGGTGAAGCCAAATTTAATTGACGATCCTACCAGGCCGAGCAGAGGGTACCCCACAAGGACCAAAAGGCTTGGATAGATCGAAGAACTTCTCAACGACGCAGCTGAACAGCCGGGACACCCCTAAGGGCCTAGGTCGATACCAAACTTGATCATGGCCAAAAGGCCGAGAAGCAATAATACAGAAAGGAAAGAGGGTAGATCGCAGGCTCGTTCCTTGTGGGGACTATGCCTCTGACCCAATAGCAGTAAGAAGGTGAAGCCAAATTTAATTGACGATCCTACCAGGCCGAGCAGAGGGTATCCCACAAGGACCAAAAGGCTTGGATAGAGCAAAGAACTTCTCAACGACGCAGCTGAACAGCAGGGACACCCCTAAGGGCCTAGGTCGATACTAAACTTGATCATGGCCAAAAGGCCGAGAAGCAATAATACAGAAAGAAAAGAGGACAGTAGGGTAGATCGCAGTCTCGTTGCTTGCGGGGACTAAGCCTCTAACCCAATAGCAGCAAGAAGGTGAAGCCAAATTTAATTGACGATCCTACCAGGCCGAGCAGAGGGTACCCCACAAGGACCAAAAGGCTTGGATAGAGCAAAGAACTTCTCAACGACGCAGCTGAACAGCAGGGACACCCCTAAGGGCCTAGGTGGATAACAAACTTGATCATGGCCAAAAGGCCGAGAAGCAATAAATCAGAAAGGAAAGAGTACAGTAGAGTAGATCACAGTCTCGTTCCTTGTGGGGACTAAGCCTCTAACCCAATAGCAGCAAGTAGGTGAAGCCAAATTTAATTGACGATCCTACCAAGCCGAGCAGAGGGTACCGCACAAGCACCAAAAGGCTTGGATAGATCGAAGAACTTCTCAACGAAGTAGCTGGATAGCAGGGAAACCCCTCAGGCTAACGACGCAGCAAAATTTGATCAAAAGACCAAGAAGTGCTAATGCAGGAATGTAAAGTCTGGGCACAAGAGCTGACAATCATTCAGAAATGATCTTCAGTCCTGTATTGCTTTAAAGAGTAACTCCACTTTTGTTGAGAGGACAACACTCCCCTCTTGGTGATTAATGTATATTTTTATGGTTGTGAAAGGTTTGGAGATTCTTACCTTTTGTTATTGTGCAGATAGATCCACGTGTGTTCTTGAACCAAATACACGGGAACGACTTTTGCAGTGATCGATCGGCGGCTGCTCCTGCGGGGTACCTGTGGAGAAAGTGGTAGGGTCTGCAAACCTGTAGAGATGATGGTTGTTGGAGGGGACGCCCATCATCTGACTGATGTCAGTGCCAACTTGTGGGAATATCAGCCTACCAGTTACACAGCAGGAAATGACACCTCCTGGAGGGCCCCTGTAGATTAGGAAGGGAAGTTGCTTGTTAATAACAATGAAAGATAATGTGATTTGTGTAGGAATTGTAGGTGTCATTTGTATTTCCCCGTAAAAGTGGAGTTACTCTTTAAATGAAGCGCTAGGATTTATTAACCACCTCCCTTCCGGTTGTATATAAATGACCGGACGGTGAAAGTGCAGGGTCAGGTGGCAGTTTATAAATGTCCTTCCCGCCCCCTGCTTGTGCGCGCTCCTTGGAGCGCACAGCAGTGCAATCCAGTGCCCGTTGTGTCCTCTGTACACAGTGGAACACTGATCGTCGTACGGGACCTCTGAAAGCTGATAATTGGCCTGGACAGGAAGGGGGTAAAAGTGTCCGGACTTGAAGTGGTTAAACATTACATTCAGAGAAATGTTGCCGACATAAAAAAGAAGGAATAAACGTGTAACATTAAAAATTCTGACAACATACAAAGCCACTTTAAAATGTTTTGTACAGATTACTGTCTGTATCTTTTTTCTATAAATATAGACATATAACTATTTTTTTCTGCTCTGCCTAAGTGAAATCTTAGAGTCTTTTAGTTGAATCCCATGGTCAAAAATGAAACTGCCCAGAGACAATGGATTCTTTCTCCAATTTTGACATTTTTAACCATAAGATGACAAGCCTGCCCACCACGACAAGGTAGACTCTTTTAGGGCAGGACCTACACTAAACTACACTACGCTAAACTACTCCATGCTAGTCATCGTATTTTTTGTGTTAGATGCCTGTTTGTGATAAGCCTCATCCTAGAACCTTCCTTGTTCCTTTCCAGACTTGTTTACAGAGATCTACATAAGAACAACCCTTTTCATTCAAAAAACAGAGAACAGATTTAAAAGGGTTGTTGCTGTTATCTTATGGCGGGTGATGCAGTGGTCAGCAATGATCATCTGTAATGTCCCGACACATTTCCCCTTCTTTAATCAATGCAGAGCTCTCTTCCACATAGATGCCTTCAGTCTGAAAGGTCTAAAGTGTTTCAATTGTAGTGAAGTTTATTCACAGATACCAAACTTGATCATGGCCAAAAGGCCGAGAAGCAATAATGCAGATAGGAAAGAGCGCAGTATGGTAGATCGCAGTCTCCTTCCTTGTGGGGACTAAGCTTCTACCCTAATAGCAGCAAGTAGGAGAAGCCCAAATTTAATTGAGGATCCTACCAGGCTGAGCAGAGGGTTCCCCAAAAGGACAGATAGGCTTGGATAGATCGAAGAACTTCTCAACGACGCAGCTGGACAGCAGGGACACCCCTAAGGGCCTAGGTCGATACCAAACTTGATCATTGCCAAAAGGCCGAGAAGCAATAATACAGAAAGGAAAGAGGGTAGATCGCAGTCTCGTTCCTTGTGGGGACTAAGCCTCTAACCCAATAGCAGCAAGTAGGTGAAGCCAAATTTAATTGACGATCCTACCAGGCCGAGCAGAGGGTACCCCACAAGGGCCAAAAGGCTTGGATAGATCGAAGAACTTTTCAACGACGCAGCTGAACAGCCGGGACACCCCTAAGGGCCTAGGTCGATACCAAACTTGATCATGGCCAAAAGGCCGAGAAGCAATAATACAGAAAGGAAAGAGGGTAGATCGCAGTCTCGTTCCTTGTGGGGACTAAGCCTCTGACCCAATAGCAGTAAGAAGGTGAAGCCAAATTTAATTGACGATCCTACCAGGCCGAGCAGAGGGTACCCCACAAGGACCAAAAGGCTTGGATAGAGCAAAGAACTTCTAAACGACGCAGCTGAACAGCAGGGACACCCCTAAGGGCCTAGGTCGATACTAAACTTGATCATGGCCAAAAGGCCGAGAAGCAATAATACAGAAAGAAAAGAGGACAGTAGGGTAGATCGCAGTCTCGTTGCTTGCGGGGACTAAGCCTCTAACCCAATAGCAGCAAGAAGGTGAAGCCAAATTTAATTGACGATCCTACCAGGCCGAGCAGAGGGTACCCCACAAAGACCAAAAGGCTTGGATAGAGCAAAGAACTTCTCAACGACGCAGCTGAACAGCAGGGACACCCCTAAGGGCCTAGGTGGATAACAAACTTGATCATAGCCAAAAGGCCGAGAAGCAATAATACAGAAAGGAAAGAGGGTAGATCGCAGTCTCGTTTCTTGTGGGGACTAAGCCTCTAACACAATAGCAGCAAGTAGGTGAAGCCAAATTTAGTTGACGATCCTACCAGGCCGAGCAGAGGGTACCCCAAAAGGTCCAAAAGGCTTGGATAGATCGAAGAACTTCTCAACGACGAAGCTGGATAGCAGGGACACCCCTAAGGGCCTAGGTAGATACCAAACTTGATCATGGCCAAAAGGACGAGAAGCAATATTGCAGAAAGAAAAGAGGACAGTAGGGAAGATCGCAGTCTCGTTCCTTGTGGGGACTAAGCCTCTAACCCAATAGCAGCTAGTAGGTGAAGCCAAATTTTATTGACGATCCTACCAGGCCGAGCAAAGGGTACCCCAAAAAGACCAAAAGGCTTGGATAGATCGAAGAACTTCTTAACGACGCAGATGGACAGCAGAGACACCCCTAAGGGCCTAGGTCGATACTAAACTTGATCATGGCCAAAAGGCCGAGTAGCAATAATACAGAAAGGAAAGAGGGTAGATCGCAGTCTCGTTCCTTGTGGGGACTAAGCCTCTAACCCAATAGCAGCAAGAAGGTGAAGCCAAATTTAATTGACGATCCTACCAGGCCGAGCAGAGGGTACCCCACAAGGACCAAAAGGCTTGGATAGATCGAAGAACTTCTCAACGACGCTGCTGGACAGCCGGGACACCCCTAAGGGCCTAGGTCGATACCAAACTTGATCATGGCCACAAGGCCGAGAAGCAATAATACAGAAAGGAAAGAGGGTAGATCGCAGTCTCGTTCCTTGTGGGAACTAAGCCTCTGACCCAATAGCAGTAAGAAGGTGAAGCCAAATTTAATTGACGATCCTACCAGGCCGAGCAGAGGGTATCCCACAAGGACCAAAAGGCTTGGATAGAGCAAAGAACTTCTCAACGACGCAGCTGAACAGCAGGGACACCCCTAAGGGCCTAGGTCGATACTAAACTTGATCATGGCCAAAAGGCCGAGTAGCAATAATACAGAAAGGAAAGAGGACAGTAGGGTAGATCGCAGTCTCGTTCCTTGTGGGGACTAAGCCTCTAACCCAATAGCAGCAAGTAGGTGAAGCCAAATTTAATTGACGATCCTACCAGGCCGAGCAGAGGGTACCCCACAAGGACCAAAAGGCTTGGATAGATCAAAGAACTTCTCAACGACGCAGCTGAACAGCCGGGACACCCCTAAGGGCCTAGGTCGATACCAAACTTGATCATGGCCAAAAGGCCGAGAAGCAATAATACAGAAAGGAAAGAGGGTAGATCGCAGTCTCGTTCCTTGTGGGGACTAAGCCTCTGACCCAATAGCAGTAAGAAGGTGAAGCCAAATTTAATTGACGATCCTACCAGGCCGAGCAGAGGGTATCCCACAAGGACCAAAAGGCTTGGATAGAGCAAACAACTTCTCAACGACGCAGCTGAACAGCAGGGACACCCCTAAGAGCCTAGGTCGATACCAAACTTGATCATGGCCAAAAGGGCCGAGAAGCAATAATACAGAAAGGAAAGAGGGTAGATCGCAGTCTCGTTCCTTGTGGGGACTAAGCCTCTAACCCAATAGCAGCAAGAAGGTGAAGCCAAATTTAATTGACGATCCTACCGGGCCGAGCAGAGGGTATCCCACAAGGACCAAAAGGCTTGGATAGAGCAAAGAACTTCTCATCGACGCAGCTGAACAGCAGGGACACCCCTAAGGGCCTAGGTCGATACTAAACTTGATCATGGCCAAAAGGCCGAGAAGCAATAATACAGAAAGAAAAGAGGACAGTAGGGTAGATCGCAGTCTCGTTGCTTGCGGGGACTAAGCCTCTAACCCAATAGCAGCAAGAAGGTGAAGCCAAATTTAATTGACGATCCTACCAGGCCGAGCAGAGGGTACCCCACAAGGACCAAAAGGCTTGGATAGAGCAAAGAACTTCTCAACGACGCAGCTGAACAGCAGGGACACCCCTATGGGCCTAGGTGGATAACAAACTTGATCATGGCTAAAAGGCCGAGAAGCAATAAATCAGAAAGGAAAGAGTACAGTAGAGTAGATCACAGTCTCGTTCCTTGTGGGGACTAAGCCTCTAACCCAATAGCAGCAAGTAGGTGAAGCCAAATTTAATTGACGATCCTACCAAGCCGAGCAGAGGGTACCGCACAAGCACCAAAAGGCTTGGATAGATCGAAGAACTTCTCAACGAAGTAGCTGGATAGCAGGGAAACCCCTCAGGCTAACGACGCAGCAAAATTTGATCAAAAGACCAAGAAGTGCTAATGCAGGAATGTAAAGTCTGGGCACAAGAGCTGACAATCATTCAGAAATGATCTTCAGTCCTGTATTGCTTTAAAGAGTAACTCCACTTTTGTTGAGAGGACAACACTCCCCTCTTGGTGATTAATGTATATTTTTATGGTTGTGAAAGGTTTGGAGATTCTTACCTTTTGTTATTGTGCAGATAGATCCACGTGTGTTCTTGAACCAAATACACGGGAACGACTTTTGCAGTGATCGATCGGCGGCTGCTCCTGCGGGGTACCTGTGGAGAAAGTGGTAGGGTCTGCAAACCTGTAGAGATGATGGTTGTTGGAGGGGACGCCCATCATCTGACTGATGTCAGTGCCAACTTGTGGGAATATCAGCCTACCAGTTACACAGCAGGAAATGACACCTCCTGGAGGGCCCCTGTAGATTAGGAAGGGAAGTTGCTTGTTAATAACAATGAAAGATAATGTGATTTGTGTAGGAATTGTAGGTGTCATTTGTATTTCCCCGTAAAAGTGGAGTTACTCTTTAAATGAAGCGCTAGGATTTATTAACCACCTCCCGTCCGGTTGTATATAAATGACCGAACAGTGAAAGTGCAGGGTCAGGTGGCAGTTTATAAATGTCCTTCCCGCCCCCTGCTTGTGCGCGCTCCTTGGAGCGCACAGCAGTGCAATCCAGTGCCCGTTGTGTCCTCTGTACACAGTGGAACACTGATCGTCGTACGGGACCTCTGAAAGCTGATAATTGGCCTGGACAGGAAGGGGGTAAAAGTGTCCGGACTTGAAGTGGTTAAACATTACATTCAGAGAAATGTTGCCGACATAAAAAAGAAGGAATAAACGTGTAACATTAAAAATTCTGACAACATACAAAGCCACTTTAAAATGTTTTGTACAGATTACTGTCTGTATCTTTTTTCTATAAATATAGACATATAACTATTTTTTTCTGCTCTGCCTAAGTGAAATCTTAGAGTCTTTTAGTTGAATCCCATGGTCAAAAATGAAACTGCCCAGAGACAATGGATTCTTTCTCCAATTTTGACATTTTTAACCATAAGATGACAAGCCTGCCCACCACGACAAGGTAGACTCTTTTAGGGCAGGACCTACACTAAACTACACTACGCTAAACTACTCCATGCTAGTCATCGTATTTTTTGTGTTAGATGCCTGTTTGTGATAAGCCTCATCCTAGAACCTTCCTTGTTCCTTTCCAGACTTGTTTACAGAGATCTACATAAGAACAACCCTTTTCATTCAAAAAACAGAGAACAGATTTAAAAGGGTTGTTGCTGTTATCTTATGGCGGGTGATGCAGTGGTCAGCAATGATCATCTGTAATGTCCCGACACATTTCCCCTTCTTTAATCAATGCAGAGCTCTCTTCCACATAGATGCCTTCAGTCTGAAAGGTCTAAAGTGTTTCAATTGTAGTGAAGTTTATTCACAGATACCAAACTTGATCATGGCCAAAAGGCCGAGAAGCAATAATGCAGATAGGAAAGAGCGCAGTATGGTAGATCGCAGTCTCCTTCCTTGTGGGGACTAAGCTTCTACCCTAATAGCAGCAAGTAGGAGAAGCCCAAATTTAATTGAGGATCCTACCAGGCTGAGCAGAGGGTTCCCCAAAAGGACAGATAGGCTTGGATAGATCAAAGAACTTCTCAACGACGCAGCTGGACAGCAGGGACACCCCTAAGGGCCTAGGTCGATACCAAACTTGATCATTGCCAAAAGGCCGAGAAGCAATAATACAGAAAGGAAAGAGGGTAGATCGCAGTCTCGTTCCTTGTGGGGACTAAGCCTCTAACCCAATAGCAGCAAGTAGGTGAAGCCAAATTTAATTGACGATCCTACCAGGCCGAGCAGAGGGTACCCCACAAGGGCCAAAAGGCTTGGATAGATCGAAGAACTTTTCAACGACGCAGCTGAACAGCCGGGACACCCCTAAGGGCCTAGGTCGATACCAAACTTGATCATGGCCAAAAGGCCGAGAAGCAATAATACAGAAAGGAAAGAGGGTAGATCGCAGTCTCGTTCCTTGTGGGGACTAAGCCTCTGACCCAATAGCAGTAAGAAGGTGAAGCCAAATTTAATTGACGATCCTACCAGGCCGAGCAGAGGGTACCCCACAAGGACCAAAAGGCTTGGATAGAGCAAAGAACTTCTAAACGACGCAGCTGAACAGCAGGGACACCCCTAAGGGCCTAGGTCGATACTAAACTTGATCATGGCCAAAAGGCCGAGAAGCAATAATACAGAAAGAAAAGAGGACAGTAGGGTAGATCGCAGTCTCGTTGCTTGCGGGGACTAAGCCTCTAACCCAATAGCAGCAAGAAGGTGAAGCCAAATTTAATTGACGATCCTACCAGGCCGAGCAGAGGGTACCCCACAAAGACCAAAAGGCTTGGATAGAGCAAAGAACTTCTCAACGACGCAGCTGAACAGCAGGGACACCCCTAAGGGCCTAGGTGGATAACAAACTTGATCATAGCCAAAAGGCCGAGAAGCAATAATACAGAAAGGAAAGAGGGTAGATCGCAGTCTCGTTTCTTGTGGGGACTAAGCCTCTAACACAATAGCAGCAAGTAGGTGAAGCCAAATTTAGTTGACGATCCTACCAGGCCGAGCAGAGGGTACCCCAAAAGGTCCAAAAGGCTTGGATAGATCGAAGAACTTCTCAACGACGAAGCTGGATAGCAGGGACACCCCTAAGGGCCTAGGTAGATACCAAACTTGATCATGGCCAAAAGGACGAGAAGCAATATTGCAGAAAGAAAAGAGGACAGTAGGGAAGATCGCAGTCTCGTTCCTTGTGGGGACTAAGCCTCTAACCCAATAGCAGCTAGTAGGTGAAGCCAAATTTTATTGACGATCCTACCAGGCCGAGCAAAGGGTACCCCAAAAAGACCAAAAGGCTTGGATAGATCGAAGAACTTCTTAACGACGCAGATGGACAGCAGAGACACCCCTAAGGGCCTAGGTCGATACTAAACTTGATCATGGCCAAAAGGCCGAGTAGCAATAATACAGAAAGGAAAGAGGGTAGATCGCAGTCTCGTTCCTTGTGGGGACTAAGCCTCTAACCCAATAGCAGCAAGAAGGTGAAGCCAAATTTAATTGACGATCCTACCAGGCCGAGCAGAGGGTACCCCACAAGGACCAAAAGGCTTGGATAGATCGAAGAACTTCTCAACGACGCTGCTGGACAGCCGGGACACCCCTAAGGGCCTAGGTCGATACCAAACTTGATCATGGCCACAAGGCCGAGAAGCAATAATACAGAAAGGAAAGAGGGTAGATCGCAGTCTCGTTCCTTGTGGGAACTAAGCCTCTGACCCAATAGCAGTAAGAAGGTGAAGCCAAATTTAATTGACGATCCTACCAGGCCGAGCAGAGGGTATCCCACAAGGACCAAAAGGCTTGGATAGAGCAAAGAACTTCTCAACGACGCAGCTGAACAGCAGGGACACCCCTAAGGGCCTAGGTCGATACTAAACTTGATCATGGCCAAAAGGCCGAGTAGCAATAATACAGAAAGGAAAGAGGACAGTAGGGTAGATCGCAGTCTCGTTCCTTGTGGGGACTAAGCCTCTAACCCAATAGCAGCAAGTAGGTGAAGCCAAATTTAATTGACGATCCTACCAGGCCGAGCAGAGGGTACCCCACAAGGACCAAAAGGCTTGGATAGATCAAAGAACTTCTCAACGACGCAGCTGAACAGCCGGGACACCCCTAAGGGCCTAGGTCGATACCAAACTTGATCATGGCCAAAAGGCCGAGAAGCAATAATACAGAAAGGAAAGAGGGTAGATCGCAGTCTCGTTCCTTGTGGGGACTAAGCCTCTGACCCAATAGCAGTAAGAAGGTGAAGCCAAATTTAATTGACGATCCTACCAGGCCGAGCAGAGGGTATCCCACAAGGACCAAAAGGCTTGGATAGAGCAAACAACTTCTCAACGACGCAGCTGAACAGCAGGGACACCCCTAAGAGCCTAGGTCGATACCAAACTTGATCATGGCCAAAAGGGCCGAGAAGCAATAATACAGAAAGGAAAGAGGGTAGATCGCAGTCTCGTTCCTTGTGGGGACTAAGCCTCTAACCCAATAGCAGCAAGAAGGTGAAGCCAAATTTAATTGACGATCCTACCGGGCCGAGCAGAGGGTATCCCACAAGGACCAAAAGGCTTGGATAGAGCAAAGAACTTCTCATCGACGCAGCTGAACAGCAGGGACACCCCTAAGGGCCTAGGTCGATACTAAACTTGATCATGGCCAAAAGGCCGAGAAGCAATAATACAGAAAGAAAAGAGGACAGTAGGGTAGATCGCAGTCTCGTTGCTTGCGGGGACTAAGCCTCTAACCCAATAGCAGCAAGAAGGTGAAGCCAAATTTAATTGACGATCCTACCAGGCCGAGCAGAGGGTACCCCACAAGGACCAAAAGGCTTGGATAGAGCAAAGAACTTCTCAACGACGCAGCTGAACAGCAGGGACACCCCTATGGGCCTAGGTGGATAACAAACTTGATCATGGCTAAAAGGCCGAGAAGCAATAAATCAGAAAGGAAAGAGTACAGTAGAGTAGATCACAGTCTCGTTCCTTGTGGGGACTAAGCCTCTAACCCAATAGCAGCAAGTAGGTGAAGCCAAATTTAATTGACGATCCTACCAGGCCGAGCAGAGGGTACCCCACAAGGACCAAAAGGCTTGGATAGATCGAAGAACTTCTCAACGACGCAGCTGAACAGCCGGGACACCCCTAAGGGCCTAGGTCGATACCAAACTTGATCATGGCCAAAAGGCCGAGAAGCAATAATACAGAAAGGAAAGAGGGTAGATCGCAGTCTCGTTCCTTGTGGGGACTAAGCCTCTGACCCAATAGCAGTAAGAAGGTGAAGCCAAATTTAATTGACGATCCTACCAGGCCGAGCAGAGGGTATCCCACAAGGACCAAAAGGCTTGGATAGAGCAAAGAACTTCTCAACGACGCAGCTGAACAGCAGGGACACCCCTAAGAGCCTAGGTCGATACCAAACTTGATCATGGCCAAAAGGGCCGAGAAGCAATAATACAGAAAGGAAAGAGGGTAGATCGCAGTCTCGTTCCTTGTGGGGACTAAGCCTCTAACCCAATAGCAGCAAGAAGGTGAAGCCAAATTTAATTGACGATCCTACCAGGCCGAGCAGAGGGTACCCCACAAGGACCAAAAGGCTTGGATAGATCGAAGAACTTCTCAACGACGCAGCTGGACAGCCGGGACACCCCTAAGGGCCTAGGTCGATACCAAACTTGATCATGGCCACAAGGCCGAGAAGCAATAATACAGAAAGGAAAGAGGGTAGATCGCAGTCTCGTTCCTTGTGGGGACTAAGCCTCTGACCCAATAGCAGTAAGAAGGTGAAGCCAAATTTAATTGACGATCCTACCAGGCCGAGCAGAGGGTATCCCACAAGGACCAAAAGGCTTGGATAGAGCAAAGAACTTCTCAACGACGCAGCTGAACAGCAGGGACACCCCTAAGGGCCTAGGTCGATACTAAACTTGATCATGGCCAAAAGGCCGAGTAGCAATAATACAAAAAGGAAAGAGGACAGTAGGGTAGATCGCAGTCTCGTTCCTTGTGGGGACTAAGCCTCTAACCCAATAGCAGCAAGTAGGTGAAGCCAAATTTAATTGACGATCCTACCAGGCCGAGCAGAGGGTACCCCACAAGAACCAAAAGGCTTGGATAGATCGAAGAACTTCTCAACGACGCAGCTGAACAGCCGGGACACCCCTAAGGGCCTAGGTCGATACCAAACTTGATCATGGCCAAAAGGCCGAGAAGCAATAATACAGAAAGGAAAGAGGGTAGATCGCAGGCTCGTTCCTTGTGGGGACTAAGCCTCTGACCCAATAGCAGTAAGAAGGTGAAGCCAAATTTAATTGGCGATCCTACCAGGCCGAGCAGAGGGTATCCCACAAGGACCAAAAGGCTTGGATAGAGCAAAGATCTTCTCAACGACGCAGCTGAACAGCAGGGACACCCCTAAGGGCCTAGGTCGATACTAAACTTGATCATGGCCAAAAGGCCGAGAAGCAATAATACAGAAAGAAAAGAGGACAGTAGGGTAGATCGCAGTCTCGTTGCTTGCGGGGACTAAGCCTCTAACCCAATAGCAGCAAGAAGGTGAAGCCAAATTTAATTGACGATCCTACCAGGCCGAGCAGAGGGTACCCCACAAGGACCAAAAGGCTTGGATAGAGCAAAGAACTTCTCAACGACGCAGCTGAACAGCAGGGACACCCCTAAGGGCCTAGGTGGATAACAAACTTGATCATGGCCAAAAGGCCGAGAAGCAATAAATCAGAAAGGAAAGAGTATAGTAGAGTAGATCACAGTCTCGTTCCTTGTGGGGACTAAGCCTCTAACCCAATAGCAGCAAGTAGGTGAAGCCAAATTTAATTGACGATCCTACCAAGCCGAGCAGAGGGTACCGCACAAGCACCAAAAGGCTTGGATAGATCGAAGAACTTCTCAACGAAGTAGCTGGACAGCAGGGAAACCCCTCAGGCTAACGACGCAGCAAAATTTGATCAAAAGACCAAGAAGTGCTAATGCAGGAATGTAAAGTCTGGGCACAAGAGCTGACAATCATTCAGAAATGATCTTCAGTCCTGTATTGCTTTAAAGAGTAACTCCACTTTTGTTGAGAGGACAACACTCCCCTCTGGGTGATTAATGTATATTTTTATGGTTGTGAAAGGTTTGGAGATTCTTACCTTTTGTTATTGTGCAGATAGATCCACGTGTGTTCTTGAACCAAATACACGGGAACGACTTTTGCAGTGATCGATCGGCGGCTGCTACTGCGGGGTACCTGTGGAGAAAGTGGTAGGGTCTGCAAACCTGTAGAGATGATGGTTGTTGGAGGGGACGCCCATCATCTGACTGATGTCAGTGCCAACTTGTGGGAATATCAGCCTACCAGTTACACAGCAGGAAATGACACCTCCTGGAGGGCCCCTGTAGATTAGGAAGGGAAGTTGCTTGTTAATAACAATGAAAGATAATGTGATTTGTGTAGGAATTGTAGGTGTCATTTGTATTTCCCCGTAAAAGTGGAGTTACTCTTTAAATGAAGCGCTAGGATTTATTAACCACCTCCCGTCCGGTTGTATATAAATGACCGGACGGTGAAAGTGCAGGGTCAGGTGGCCGCTTATAAATGTCCTTCCCGCCCCCTGCTTGTGCGCGCTCCCTTGGAGCGCACAGCAGTGCAATCCAGTGCCCGTTGTGTCCTCTGTACACAGTGGAACACTGATCGTCGTACGGGACCTCTGAAAGCTGAAAATTGGCCTGGACAGGAAGGGGGTAAAAGTGTCTGGACTTGAAGTGGTTAAACATTACATTCAGAGAAATGTTGCCGACATAAAAAAGAAGGAATAAACGTGTAACATTAAAAATTCTGACAACATACAAAGCCACTTTAAAATGTTTTGTACAGATTACTGTCTGTATCTTTTTTCTATAAATATAGACATATAACTATTTTTTTCTGCTCTGCCTAAGTGAAATCTTAGAGTCTTTTAGTTGAATCCCATGGTCAAAAATGAAACTGCCCAGAGACAATGGATTCTTTCTCCAATTTTGACATTTTTAACCATAAGATGACAAGCCTGCCCACCACGACAAGGTAGACTCTTTTAGGGCAGGACCTACACTAAACTACACTACGCTAAACTACTCCATGCTAGTCATCGTATTTTTTGTGTTAGATGCCTGTTTGTGATAAGCCTCATCCTAGAACCTTCCTTCTTCCTTTCCAGACTTGTTTACAGAGATCTACATAAGAACAACCCTTTTCATTCAAAAAACAGAGAACAGATTTAAAAGGGTTGTTGCTGTTATCTTATGGCGGGTGATGCAGTGGTCAGCAATGATCATCTGTAATGTCCCGACACATTTCCCCTTCTTTAATCAATGCAGAGCTCTCTTCCACATAGATGCCTTCAGTCTGAAAGGTCTAAAGTGTTTCAATTGTAGTGAAGTTTATTCACAGATACCAAACTTGATCATGGCCAAAAGGCCGAGAAGCAATAATGCAGATAGGAAAGAGGGCAGTATGGTAGATCGCAGTCTCCTTCCTTGTGGGGACTAAGCTTCTACCCCAATAGCAGCAAGTAGGAGAAGCCCAAATTTAATTGAGGATCCTACCAGGCTGAGCAGAGGGTTCCCCAAAAGGACCGATAGGCTTGGATAGATCGAAGAACTTCTCAACGACGCAGCTGGACAGCAGGGACACCCCTAAGGGCCTAGGTCGATACCAAACTTGATCATTGCCAAAAGGCCGAGAAGCAATAATACAGAAAGGAAAGAGGGTAGATCGCAGTCTCGTTCCTTGTGGGGACTAAGCCTCTAACCCAATAGCAGCAAGTAGGTGAAGCCAAATTTAATTGACGATCCTACCAGGCCGAGCAGAGGGTACCCCACAAGGACCAAAAGGCTTGGATAGATCGAAGAACTTCTCAACGACGCAGCTGAACAGCCGGGACACCCCTAAGGGCCTAGGTCGATACCAAACTTGATCATGGCCAAAAGGCCGAGAAGCAATAATACAGAAAGGAAAGAGGGTAGATCGCAGTCTCGTTCCTTGTGGGGACTAAGCCTCTGACCCAATAGCAGTAAGAAGGTGAAGCCAAATTTAATTGACGATCCTACCAGGCCGAGCAGAGGGTATCCCACAAGGACCAAAAGGCTTGGATAGAGCAAAGAACTTCTCAACGACGCAGCTGAACAGCAGGGACACCCCTAAGAGCCTAGGTCGATACCAAACTTGATCATGGCCAAAAGGGCCGAGAAGCAATAATACAGAAAGGAAAGAGGGTAGATCGCAGTCTCGTTCCTTGTGGGGACTAAGCCTCTAACCCAATAGCAGCAAGAAGGTGAAGCCAAATTTAATTGACGATCCTACCAGGCCGAGCAGAGGGTACCCCACAAAGGACCAAAAGGCTTGGATAGATCGAAGAACTTCTCAACGACGCAGCTGGACAGCCGGGACACCCCTAAGGGCCTAGGTCGATACCAAACTTGATCATGGCCACAAGGCCGAGAAGCAATAATACAGAAAGGAAAGAGGGTAGATCGCAGTCTCGTTCCTTGTGGGAACTAAGCCTCTGACCCAATAGCAGTAAGAAGGTGAAGCCAAATTTAATTGACGATCCTACCAGGCCGAGCAGAGGGTATCCCACAAGGACCAAAAGGCTTGGATAGAGCAAAGAACTTCTCAACGACGCAGCTGAACAGCATGGACACCCCTAAGGGCCTAGGTCGATACTAAACTTGATCATGGCCAAAAGGCCGAGTAGCAATAATACAGAAAGGAAAGAGGACAGTAGGGTAGATCGCAGTCTCGTTCCTTGTGGGGACTAAGCCTCTAACCCAATAGCAGCAAGTAGGTGAAGCCAAATTTAATTGACGATCCTACCAGGCCGAGCAGAGGGTACCCCACAAGGACCAAAAGGCTTGGATAGATCGAAGAACTTCTCAACGACGCAGCTGAACAGCCGGGACACCCCTAAGGGCCTAGGTCGATACCAAACTTGATCATGGCCAAAAGGCCGAGAAGCAATAATACAGAAAGGAAAGAGGGTAGATCGCAGTCTCGTTCCTTGTGGGGACTAAGCCTCTGACCCAATAGCAGTAAGAAGATGAAGCCAAATTTAATTGACGATCCCACCAGGCCGAGCAGAGGGTATCCCACAAGGACCAAAAGGCTTGGATAGAGCAAAGAACTTCTCAACGACGCAGCTGAACAGCAGGGACACCCCTAAGAGCCTAGGTCGATACCAAACTTGATCATGGCCAAAAGGGCCGAGAAGCAATAATACAGAAAGGAAAGAGGGTAGATCGCAGTCTCGTTCCTTGTGGGGACTAAGCCTCTAACCCAATAGCAGTAAGAAGGTGAAGCCAAATTTAATTGACGATCCTACCAGGCCGAGCAGAGGGTACCACACAAGGACCAAAAGGCTTGGATAGATCGAAGAACTTCTCAACGACGCAGCTGGACAGCCGGGACACCCCTAAGGGCCTAGGTCGATACCAAACTTGATCATGGCCACAAGGCCGAGAAGCAATAATACAGAAAGGAAAGAGGGTAGATCGCAGGCTCGTTCCTTGTGGGGACTAAGCCTCTGACCCAATAGCAGTAAGAAGGTGAAGCCAAATTTAATTGACGATCCTACCAGGCCGAGCAGAGGGTATCCCACAAGGACCAAAAGGCTTTGATAGATCGAAGAACTTCTCAACGACGCTGCTGGACAGCCGGGACACCCCTAAGGGCCTAGGTCGATACCAAACTTGATCATGGCCACAAGGCCGAGAAGCAATAATACAGAAAGGAAAGAGGGTAGATCGCAGTCTCGTTCCTTGTGGGAACTAAGCCTCTGACCCAATAGCAGTAAGAAGGTGAAGCCAAATTTAATTGACGATCCTACCAGCCCGAGCAGAGGGTATCCCACAAGGACCAAAAGGCTTGGATAGAGCAAAGAACTTCTCAACGACGCAGCTGAACAGCATGGACACCCCTAAGGGCCTAGGTCGATACTAAACTTGATCATGGCCAAAAGGCCGAGTAGCAATAATACAGAAAGGAAAGAGGACAGTAGGGTAGATCGCAGTCTCGTTCCTTGTGGGGACTAAGCCTCTAACCCAATAGCAGCAAGTAGGTGAAGCCAAATTTAATTGACGATCCTACCAGGCCGAGCAGAGGGTACCCCACAAGGACCAATAGGCTTGGATAGATCGAAGAACTTCTCAACGACGCAGCTGAACAGCCGGGACACCCCTAAGGGCCTAGGTCGATACCAAACTTGATCATGGCCAAAAGGCCGAGAAGCAATAATACAGAAAGGAAAGAGGGTAGATCGCAGTCTCGTTCCTTGTGGGGACTAAGCCTCTGACCCAATAGCAGTAAGAAGATGAAGCCAAATTTAATTGACGATCCTACCAGGCCGAGCAGAGGGTATCCCACAAGGACCAAAAGGCTTGGATAGAGCAAAGAACTTCTCAACGACGCAGCTGAACAGCAGGGACACCCCTAAGAGCCTAGGTCGATACCAAACTTGATCATGGCCAAAAGGGCCGAGAAGCAATAATACAGAACGGAAAGAGGGTAGATCGCAGTCTCGTTCCTTGTGGGGACTAAGCCTCTAACCCAATAGCAGCAAGAAGGTGAAGCCAAATTTAATTGACGATCCTACCAGGCCGAGCAGAGGGTATCCCACAAGGACCAAAAGGCTTGGATAGAGCAAAGAACTTCTCAACGACGCAGCTGAACAGCAGGGACACCCCTAAGGGCCTAGGTCGATACTAAACTTGATCATGGCCAAAAGGCCGAGTAGCAATAATACAAAAAGGAAAGAGGACAGTAGGGTAGATCGCAGTCTCGTTCCTTGTGGGGACTAAGCCTCTAACCCAATAGCAGCAAGTAGGTGAAGCCAAATTTAATTGACGATCCTACCAGGCCGAGCAGAGGGTACCCCACAAGGACCAAAAGGCTTGGATAGATCGAAGAACTTCTCAACGACGCAGCTGAACAGCCGGGACACCCCTAAGGGCCTAGGTCGATACCAAACTTGATCATGACCAAAAGGCCGAGAAGCAATAATACAGAAAGGAAAGAGGGTAGATCGCAGGCTCGTTCCTTGTGGGGACTAAGCCTCTGACCCAATAGCAGTAAGAAGGTGAAGCCAAATTTAATTGACGATCCTACCAGGCCGAGCAGAGGGTATCCCACAAGGACCAAAAGGCTTGGATAGAGCAAAGAACTTCTCAACGACGCAGCTGAACAGCAGGGACACCCCTAAGGGCCTAGGTCGATACTAAACTTGATCATGGCCAAAAGGCCAAGAAGCAATAATACAGAAAGAAAAGAGGACAGTAGGGTAGATCGCAGTCTCGTTGCTTGCGGGGACTAAGCCTCTAACCCAATAGCAGCAAGAAGGTGAAGCCAAATTTAATTGACGATCCTACCAGGCCGAGCAGAGGGTACCCCACAAGGACCAAAAGGCTTGGATAGAGCAAAGAACTTCTCAACGACGCAGCTGAACAGCAGGGACACCCCTAAGGGCCTAGGTGGATAACAAACTTGATCATGGCCAAAAGGCCGAGAAGCAATAAATCAGAAAGGAAAGAGTACAGTAGAGTAGATCACAGTCTCGTTCCTTGTGGGGACTAAGCCTCTAACCCAATAGCAGCAAGTAGGTGAAGCCAAATTTAATTGACGATCCTACCAAGCCGAGCAGAGGGTACCGCACAAGCACCAAAAGGCTTGGATAGATCGAAGAACTTCTCAACGAAGTAGCTGGACAGCAGGGAAACCCCTCAGGCTAACGACGCAGCAAAATTTGATCAAAAGACCAAGAAGTGCTAATGCAGGAATGTAAAGTCTGGGCACAAGAGCTGACAATCATTCAGAAATGATCTTCAGTCCTGTATTGCTTTAAAGAGTAACTCCACTTTTGTTGAGAGGACAACACTCCCCTCTTGGTGATTAATGTATATTTTTATGGTTGTGAAAGGTTTGGAGATTCTTACCTTTTGTTATTGTGCAGATAGATCCACGTGTGTTCTTGAACCAAATACACGGGAACGACTTTTGCAGTGATCGATCGGCGGCTGCTCCTGCGGGGTACCTGTGGAGAAAGTGGTAGGGTCTGCAAACCTGTAGAGATGATGGTTGTTGGAGGGGACGCCCATCATCTGACTGATGTCAGTGCCAACTTGTGGGAATATCAGCCTACCAGTTACACAGCAGGAAATGACACCTCCTGGAGGGCCCCTGTAGATTAGGAAGGGAAGTTGCTTGTTAATAACAATGAAAGATAATGTGATTTGTGTAGGAATTGTAGGTGTCATTTGTATTTCCCCGTAAAAGTGGAGTTACTCTTTAAATGAAGCGCTAGGATTTATTAACCACCTCCCGTCCGGTTGTATATAAATGACCGGACGGTGAAAGTGCAGGGTCAGGTGGCCGCTTATAAATGTCCTTCCCGCCCCCTGCTTGTGCGCGCTCCCTTGGAGCGCACAGCAGTGCAATCCAGTGCCCGTTGTGTCCTCTGTACACAGTGGATTACTGATCGTCGTACGGGACCTCTGAAAGCTGAAAATTGGCCTGGACAGGAAGGGGGTAAAAGTGTCCGGACTTGAAGTGGTTAAACATTACATTCAGAGAAATGTTGCCGACATAAAAAAGAAGGAATAAACGTGTAACATTAAAAATTCTGACAACATACAAAGCCACTTTAAAATGTTTTGTACAGATTACTGTCTGTATCTTTTTTCTATAAATATAGACATATAACTATTTTTTTCTGCTCTGCCTAAGTGAAATCTTAGAGTCTTTTAGTTGAATCCCATGGTCAAAAATGAAACTGCCCAGAGACAATGGATTCTTTCTCCAATTTTGACATTTTTAACCATAAGATGACAAGCCTGCCCACCACGACAAGGTAGACTCTTTTAGGGCAGGACCTACACTAAACTACACTACGCTAAACTACTCCATGCTAGTCATCGTATTTTTTGTGTTAGATGCCTGTTTGTGATAAGCCTCATCCTAGAACCTTCCTTCTTCCTTTCCAGACTTGTTTACAGAGATCTACATAAGAACAACCCTTTTCATTCAAAAAACAGAGAACAGATTTAAAAGGGTTGTTGCTGTTATCTTATGGCGGGTGATGCAGTGGTCAGCAATGATCATCTGTAATGTCCCGACACATTTCCCCTTCTTTAATCAATGCAGAGCTCTCTTCCACATAGATGCCTTCAGTCTCAAAGGTCTAAAGTGTTTCAATTGTAGTGAAGTTTATTCACAGATACCAAACTTGATCATGGCCAAAAGGCCGAGAAGCAATAATGCAGATAGGAAAGAGGGCAGTATGGTAGATCGCAGTCTCCTTCCTTGTGGGGACTAAGCTTCTACCCCAATAGCAGCAAGTAGGAGAAGCCCAAATTTAATTGAGGATCCTACCAGGCTGAGCAGAGGGTTCCCCAAAAGGACTGATAGGCTTGGATAGATCGAAAAACTTCTCAACGACGCAGCTGGACAGCAGGGACACCCCTAAGGGCCTAGGTCGATACCAAACTTGATCATTGCCAAAAGGCCGAGAAGCAATAATACAGAAAGGAAAGAGGGTAGATCGCAGTCTCGTTCCTTGTGGGGACTAAGCCTCTAACCCAATAGCAGCAAGTAGGTGAAGCCAAATTTAATTGACGATCCTACCAGGCCGAGCAGAGGGTACCCCACAAGGACCAAAAGGCTTGGATAGATCGAAGAACTTCTCAACGACGCAGCTGAACAGCCGGGACACCCCTAAGGGCCTAGGTCGATACCAAACTTGATCATGGCCAAAAGGCCGAGAAGCAATAATACAGAAAGGAAAGAGGGTAGATCGCAGTCTCGTTCCTTGTGGGGACTAAGCCTCTGACCCAATAGCAGTAAGAAGGTGAAGCCAAATTTAATTGACGATCCTACCAGGCCGAGCAGAGGGTACCCCACAAGGACCAAAAGGCTTGGATAGTGCAAAGAACTTCTCAACGACGCAGCTGAACAGCAGGGACACCCCTAAGGGCCTAGGTCGATACTAAACTTGATCATGGCCAAAAGGCCGAGAAGCAATAATACAGAAAGAAAAGAGGACAGTAGGGTAGATCGCAGTCTCGTTGCTTGCGGGGACTAAGCCTCTAACACAATAGCAGCAAGAAGGTGAAGCCAAATTTAATTGGCGATCCTACCAGGCCGAGCAGAGGGTACCCCACAAAGACCAAAAGGCTTGGATAGAGCAAAGAACTTCTCAACGACGCAGCTGAACAGCAGGGACACCCCTAAGGGCCTAGGTGGATAACAAACTTGATCATAGCCAAAAGGCCGAGAAGCAATAATACAGAAAGGAAAGAGGGTAGATCGCAGTCTCGTTTCTTGTGGGGACTAAGCCTCTAACACAATAGCAGCAAGTAGGTGAAGCCAAATTTAGTTGACGATCCTACCAGGCCGAGCAGAGGGTACCCCAAAAGGTCCAAAAGGCTTGGATAGATCGAAGAACTTCTCAACGACGAAGCTGGATAGCAGGGACACCCCTAAGGGCCTAGGTAGATACCAAACTTGATCATGGCCAAAAGGCCGAGAAGCAATATTGCAGAAAGAAAAGAGGACAGTAGGGAAGATCGCAGTCTCGTTCCTTGTGGGGACTAAGCCTCTAACCCAATAGCAGCTAGTAGGTGAAGCCAAATTTTATTGACGATCCTACCAGGCCGAGCAAAGGGTACCCCAAAAAGACCAAAGGGCTTGGATAGATCGAAGAACTTCTTAACGACGCAGATGGACAGCAGAGACACCCCTAAGGGCCTAGGTCGATACTAAACTTGATCATGGCCAAAAGGCCGAGTAGCAATAATACAGAAAGGAAAGAGGACAGTAGGGTAGATCGCAGTCTCGTTCCTTGTGGGGACTAAGCCTCTAACCCAATAGCAGCAAGTAGGTGAAGCCAAATTTAATTGACGATCCTACCAGGCCGAGCAGAGGGTACCCCACAAGGACCAAAAGGCTTGGATAGATCGAAGAACTTCTCAACGACGCTGCTGGACAGCCGGGACACCCCTAAGGGCCTAGGTCGATACCAAACTTGATCATGGCCACAAGGCCGAGAAGCAATAATACAGAAAGGAAAGAGGGTAGATCGCAGTCTCGTTCCTTGTGGGGACTAAGCCTCTAACCCAATAGCAGCAAGAAGGTGAAGCCAAATTTAATTGACGATCCTACCAGGCCGAGCAGAGGGTACCCCACAAGGACCAAAAGGCTTGGATAGATCGAAGAACTTCTCAACGACGCTGCTGGACAGCCGGGACACCCCTAAGGGCCTAGGTCGATACCAAACTTGATCATGGCCACAAGGCCGAGAAGCAATAATACAGAAAGGAAAGAGGGTAGATCGCAGTCTCGTTCCTTGTGGGAACTAAGCCTCTGACCCAATAGCAGTAAGAAGGTGAAGCCAAATTTAATTGACGATCCTACCAGGCCGAGCAGAGGGTATCCCACAAGGACCAAAAGGCTTGGATAGAGCAAAGAACTTCTCAACGACGCAGCTGAACAGCATGGACACCCCTAAGGGCCTAGGTCGATACTAAACTTGATCATGGCCAAAAGGCCGAGTAGCAATAATACAGAAAGGAAAGAGGACAGTAGGGTAGATCGCAGTCTCGTTCCTTGTGGGGACTAAGCCTCTAACCCAATAGCAGCAAGTAGGTGAAGCCAAATTTAATTGACGATCCTACCAGGCCGAGCAGAGGGTACCCCACAAGGACCAAAAGGCTTGGATAGATCGAAGAACTTCTCAACGACGCAGCTGAACAGCCGGGACACCCCTAAGGGCCTAGGTCGATACCAAACTTGATCATGGCCAAAAGGCCGAGAAGCAATAATACAGAAAGGAAAGAGGGTAGATCGCAGTCTCGTTCCTTGTGGGGACTAAGCCTCTGAACCAATAGCAGTAAGAAGATGAAGCCAAATTTAATTGACGATCCTACCAGGCCGAGCAGAGGGTATCCCACAAGGACCAAAAGGCTTGGATAGAGCAAAGAACTTCTCAACGACGCAGCTGAACAGCAGGGACACCCCTAAGAGCCTAGGTCGATACCAAACTTGATCATGGCCAAAAGGGCCGAGAAGCAATAATACAGAAAGGAAAGAGGGTAGATCGCAGTCTCGTTCCTTGTGGGGACTAAGCCTCTAACCCAATAGCAGCAAGAAGGTGAAGCCAAATTTAATTGACGATCCTACCAGGCCGAGCAGAGGGTACCACACAAGGACCAAAAGGCTTGGATAGATCGAAGAACTTCTCAACGACGCAGCTGGACAGCCGGGACACCCCTAAGGGCCTAGGTCGATACCAAACTTGATCATGGCCACAAGGCCGAGAAGCAATAATACAGAAAGGAAAGAGGGTAGATCGCAGTCTCGTTCCTTGTGGGGACTAAGCCTCTGACCCAATAGCAGTAAGAAGGTGAAGCCAAATTTAATTGACGATCCTACCAGGCCGAGCAGAGGGTATCCCACAAGGACCAAAAGGCTTGGATAGAGCAAAGAACTTCTCAACGACGCAGCTGAACAGCAGGGACACCCCTAAGGGCCTAGGTCGATACTAAACTTGATCATGGCCAAAAGGCCGAGTAGCAATAATACAAAAAGGAAAGAGGACAGTAGGGTAGATCGCAGTCTCGTTCCTTGTGGGGACTAAGCCTCTAACCCAATAGCAGCAAGTAGGTGAAGCCAAATTTAATTGACGATCCTACCAGGCCGAGCAGAGGGTACCCCACAAGGACCAAAAGGCTTGGATAGATCGAAGAACTTCTCAACGACGCAGCTGAACAGCCGGGACACCCCTAAGGGCCTAGGTCGATACCAAACTTGATCATGGCCAAAAGGCCGAGAAGCAATAATACAGAAAGGAAAGAGGGTAGATCGCAGGCTCGTTCCTTGTGGGGACTAAGCCTCTGACCCAATAGCAGTAAGAAGGTGAAGCCAAATTTAATTGACGATCCTACCAGGCCGAGCAGAGGGTATCCCACAAGGACCAAAAGGCTTTGATAGATCGAAGAACTTCTCAACGACGCTGCTGGACAGCCGGGACACCCCTAAGGGCCTAGGTCGATACCAAACTTGATCATGGCCACAAGGCCGAGAAGCAATAATACAGAAAGGAAAGAGGGTAGATCGCTGTCTCGTTCCTTGTGGGAACTAAGCCTCTGACCCAATAGCAGTAAGAAGGTGAAGCCAAATTTAATTGACGATCCTACCAGGCCGAGCAGAGGGTATCCCACAAGGACCAAAAGGCTTGGATAGAGCAAAGAACTTCTCAACGACGCAGCTGAACAGCATGGACACCCCTAAGGGCCTAGGTCGATACTAAACTTGATCATGGCCAAAAGGCCGAGTAGCAATAATACAGAAAGGAAAGAGGACAGTAGGGTAGATCGCAGTCTCGTTCCTTGTGGGGACTAAGCCTCTAACCCAATAGCAGCAAGTAGGTGAAGCCAAATTTAATTGACGATCCTACCAGGCCGAGCAGAGGGTACCCCACAAGGACCAAAAGGCTTGGATAGATCGAAGAACTTCTCAACGACGCAGCTGAACAGCCGGGACACCCCTAAGGGCCTAGGTCGATACTAAACTTGATCATGGCCAAAAGGCCGAGAAGCAATAATACAGAAAGGAAAGAGGGTAGATCGCAGTCTCGTTCCTTGTGGGGACTAAGCCTCTGACCCAATAGCAGTAAGAAGATGAAGTAAAATTTAATTGACGATCCTACCAGGCCGAGCAGAGGGTATCCCACAAGGACCAAAAGGCTTGGATAGAGCAAAGAACTTCTCAACGACGCAGCTGAACAGCAGGGACACCCCTAAGAGCCTAGGTCGATACCAAACTTGATCATGGCCAAAAGGGCCGAGAAGCAATAATACAGAAAGGAAAGAGGGTAGATCGCAGTCTCGTTCCTTGTGGGGACTAAGCCTCTAACCCAATAGCAGCAAGAAGGTGAAGCCAAATTTAATTGACGATCCTACCAGGCCGAGCAGAGGGTATCCCACAAGGACCAAAAGGCTTGGATAGAGCAAAGAACTTCTCAACGACGCAGCTGAACAGCAGGGACACCCCTAAGGGCCTAGGTCGATACTAAACTTGATCATGGCCAAAAGGCCGAGTAGCAATAATACAAAAAGGAAAGAGGACAGTAGGGTAGATCGCAGTCTCGTTCCTTGTGGGGACTAAGCCTCTAACCCAATAGCAGCAAGTAGGTGAAGCCAAATTTAATTGACGATCCTACCAGGCCGAGCAGAGGGTACCCCACAAGGACCAAAAGGCTTGGATAGATCGAAGAACTTCTCAACGACGCAGCTGAACAGCCGGGACACCCCTAAGGGCCTAGGTCGATACCAAACTTGATCATGGCCAAAAGGCCGAGAAGCAATAATACAGAAAGGAAAGAGGGTAGATCGCAGGCTCGTTCCTTGTGGGGACTAAGCCTCTGACCCAATAGCAGTAAGAAGGTGAAGCCAAATTTAATTGACGATCCTACCAGGCCGAGCAGAGGGTATCCCACAAGGACCAAAAGGCTTGGATAGAGCAAAGAACTTCTCAACGACGCAGCTGAACAGCAGGGACACCCCTAAGGGCCTAGGTCGATACTAAACTTGATCATGGCCAAAAGGCCAAGAAGCAATAATACAGAAAGAAAAGAGGACAGTAGGGTAGATCGCAGTCTCGTTGCTTGCGGGGACTAAGCCTCTAACCCAATAGCAGCAAGAAGGTGAAGCCAAATTTAATTGACGATCCTACCAGGCCGAGCAGAGGGTACCCCACAAGGACCAAAAGGCTTGGATAGAGCAAAGAACTTCTCAACGACGCAGCTGAACAGCAGGGACACCCCTAAGGGCCTAGGTGGATAACAAACTTGATCATGGCCAAAAGGCCGAGAAGCAATAAATCAGAAAGGAAAGAGTACAGTAGAGTAGATCACAGTCTCGTTCCTTGTGGGGACTAAGCCTCTAACCCAATAGCAGCAAGTAGGTGAAGCCAAATTTAATTGACGATCCTACCAAGCCGAGCAGAGGGTACCGCACAAGCACCAAAAGGCTTGGATAGATCGAAGAACTTCTCAACGAAGTAGCTGGACAGCAGGGAAACCCCTCAGGCTAACGACGCAGCAAAATTTGATCAAAAGACCAAGAAGTGCTAATGCAGGAATGTAAAGTCTGGGCACAAGAGCTGACAATCATTCAGAAATGATCTTCAGTCCTGTATTGCTTTAAAGAGTAACTCCACTTTTGTTGAGAGGACAACACTCCCCTCTTGGTGATTAATGTATATTTTTATGGTTGTGAAAGGTTTGGAGATTCTTACCTTTTGTTATTGTGCAGATAGATCCACGTGTGTTCTTGAACCAAATACACGGGAACGACTTTTGCAGTGATCGATCGGCGGCTGCTCCTGCGGGGTACCTGTGGAGAAAGTGGTAGGGTCTGCAAACCTGTAGAGATGATGGTTGTTGGAGGGGACGCCCATCATCTGACTGATGTCAGTGCCAACTTGTGGGAATATCAGCCTACCAGTTACACAGCAGGAAATGACACCTCCTGGAGGGCCCCTGTAGATTAGGAAGGGAAGTTGCTTGTTAATAACAATGAAAGATAATGTGATTTGTGTAGGAATTGTAGGTGTCATTTGTATTTCCCCGTAAAAGTGGAGTTACTCTTTAAATGAAGCGCTAGGATTTATTAACCACCTCCCGTCCGGTTGTATATAAATGACCGGACGGTGAAAGTGCAGGGTCAGGTGGCCGCTTATAAATGTCCTTCCCGCCCCCTGCTTGTGCGCGCTCCCTTGGAGCGCACAGCAGTGCAATCCAGTGCCCGTTGTGTCCTCTGTACACAGTGGATTACTGATCGTCGTACGGGACCTCTGAAAGCTGAAAATTGGCCTGGACAGGAAGGGGGTAAAAGTGTCCGGACTTGAAGTGGTTAAACATTACATTCAGAGAAATGTTGCCGACATAAAAAAGAAGGAATAAACGTGTAACATTAAAAATTCTGACAACATACAAAGCCACTTTAAAATGTTTTGTACAGATTACTGTCTGTATCTTTTTTCTATAAATATAGACATATAACTATTTTTTTCTGCTCTGCCTAAGTGAAATCTTAGAGTCTTTTAGTTGAATCCCATGGTCAAAAATGAAACTGCCCAGAGACAATGGATTCTTTCTCCAATTTTGACATTTTTAACCATAAGATGACAAGCCTGCCCACCACGACAAGGTAGACTCTTTTAGGGCAGGACCTACACTAAACTACACTACGCTAAACTACTCCATGCTAGTCATCGTATTTTTTGTGTTAGATGCCTGTTTGTGATAAGCCTCATCCTAGAACCTTCCTTCTTCCTTTCCAGACTTGTTTACAGAGATCTACATAAGAACAACCCTTTTCATTCAAAAAACAGAGAACAGATTTAAAAGGGTTGTTGCTGTTATCTTATGGCGGGTGATGCAGTGGTCAGCAATGATCATCTGTAATGTCCCGACACATTTCCCCTTCTTTAATCAATGCAGAGCTCTCTTCCACATAGATGCCTTCAGTCTCAAAGGTCTAAAGTGTTTCAATTGTAGTGAAGTTTATTCACAGATACCAAACTTGATCATGGCCAAAAGGCCGAGAAGCAATAATGCAGATAGGAAAGAGGGCAGTATGGTAGATCGCAGTCTCCTTCCTTGTGGGGACTAAGCTTCTACCCCAATAGCAGCAAGTAGGAGAAGCCCAAATTTAATTGAGGATCCTACCAGGCTGAGCAGAGGGTTCCCCAAAAGGACTGATAGGCTTGGATAGATCGAAGAACTTCTCAACGACGCAGCTGGACAGCAGGGACACCCCTAAGGGCCTAGGTCGATACCAAACTTGATCATTGCCAAAAGGCCGAGAAGCAATAATACAGAAAGGAAAGAGGGTAGATCGCAGTCTCGTTCCTTGTGGGGACTAAGCCTCTAACCCAATAGCAGCAAGTAGGTGAAGCCAAATTTAATTGACGATCCTACCAGGCCGAGCAGAGGGTACCCCACAAGGACCAAAAGGCTTGGATAGATCGAAGAACTTCTCAACGACGCAGCTGAACAGCCGGGACACCCCTAAGGGCCTAGGTCGATACCAAACTTGATCATGGCCAAAAGGCCGAGAAGCAATAATACAGAAAGGAAAGAGGGTAGATCGCAGGCTCGTTCCTTGTGGGGACTAAGCCTCTGACCCAATAGCAGTAAGAAGGTGAAGCCAAATTTAATTGACGATCCTACCAGGCCGAGCAGAGGGTATCCCACAAGGACCAAAAGGCTTGGATAGAGCAAAGAACTTCTCAACGACGCAGCTGAACAGCAGGGACACCCCTAAGGGCCTAGGTCGATACTAAACTTGATCATGGCCAAAAGGCCAAGAAGCAATAATACAGAAAGAAAAGAGGACAGTAGGGTAGATCGCAGTCTCGTTGCTTGCGGGGACTAAGCCTCTAACCCAATAGCAGCAAGAAGGTGAAGCCAAATTTAATTGACGATCCTACCAGGCCGAGCAGAGGGTACCCCACAAGGACCAAAAGGCTTGGATAGAGCAAAGAACTTCTCAACGACGCAGCTGAACAGCAGGGACACCCCTAAGGGCCTAGGTGGATAACAAACTTGATCATGGCCAAAAGGCCGAGAAGCAATAAATCAGAAAGGAAAGAGTACAGTAGAGTAGATCACAGTCTCGTTCCTTGTGGGGACTAAGCCTCTAACCCAATAGCAGCAAGTAGGTGAAGCCAAATTTAATTGACGATCCTACCAAGCCGAGCAGAGGGTACCGCACAAGCACCAAAAGGCTTGGATAGATCGAAGAACTTCTCAACGAAGTAGCTGGACAGCAGGGAAACCCCTCAGGCTAACGACGCAGCAAAATTTGATCAAAAGACCAAGAAGTGCTAATGCAGGAATGTAAAGTCTGGGCACAAGAGCTGACAATCATTCAGAAATGATCTTCAGTCCTGTATTGCTTTAAAGAGTAACTCCACTTTTGTTGAGAGGACAACACTCCCCTCTTGGTGATTAATGTATATTTTTATGGTTGTGAAAGGTTTGGAGATTCTTACCTTTTGTTATTGTGCAGATAGATCCACGTGTGTTCTTGAACCAAATACACGGGAACGACTTTTGCAGTGATCGATCGGCGGCTGATCCTGCGGGGTACCTGTGGAGAAAGTGGTAGGGTCTGCAAACCTGTAGAGATGATGGTTGTTGGAGGGGACGCCCATCATCTGACTGATGTCAGTGCCAACTTGTGGGAATATCAGCCTACCAGTTACACAGCAGGAAATGACACCTCCTGGAGGGCCCCTGTAGATTAGGAAGGGAAGTTGCTTGTTAATAACAATGAAAGATAATGTGATTTGTGTAGGAATTGTAGGTGTCATTTGTATTTCCCCGTAAAAGTGGAGTTACTCTTTAAATGAAGCGCTAGGATTTATTAACCACCTCCCGTCCGGTTGTATATAAATGACCGGACGGTGAAAGTGCAGGGTCAGGTGGCCGCTTATAAATGTCCTTCCCGCCCCCTGCTTGTGCGCGCTCCCTTGGAGCGCACAGCAGTGCAATCCAGTGCCCGTTGTGTCCTCTGTACACAGTGGAACACTGATCGTCGTACGGGACCTCTGAAAGCTGAAAATTGGCCTGGACAGGAAGGGGGTAAAAGTGTCCGGACTTGAAGTGGTTAAACATTACATTCAGAGAAATGTTGCCGACATAAAAAAGAAGGAATAAACGTGTAACATTAAAAATTCTGACAACATACAAAGCCACTTTAAAATGTTTTGTACAGATTACTGTCTGTATCTTTTTTCTATAAATATAGACATATAACTATTTTTTTCTGCTCTGCCTAAGTGAAATCTTAGAGTCTTTTAGTTGAATCCCATGGTCAAAAATGAAACTGCCCAGAGACAATGGATTCTTTCTCCAATTTTGACATTTTTAACCATAAGATGACAAGCCTGCCCACCACGACAAGGTAGACTCTTTTAGGGCAGGACCTACACTAAACTACACTACGCTAAACTACTCCATGCTAGTCATCGTATTTTTTGTGTTAGATGCCTGTTTGTGATAAGCCTCATCCTAGAACCTTCCTTCTTCCTTTCCAGACTTGTTTACAGAGATCTACATAAGAACAACCCTTTTCATTCAAAAAACAGAGAACAGATTTAAAAGGGTTGTTGCTGTTATCTTATGGCGGGTGATGCAGTGGTCAGCAATGATCATCTGTAATGTCCCGACACATTTCCCCTTCTTTAATCAATGCAGAGCTCTCTTCCACATAGATGCCTTCAGTCTCAAAGGTCTAAAGTGTTTCAATTGTAGTGAAGTTTATTCACAGATACCAAACTTGATCATGGCCAAAAGGCCGAGAAGCAATAATGCAGATAGGAAAGAGGGCAGTATGGTAGATCGCAGTCTCCTTCCTTGTGGGGACTAAGCTTCTACCCCAATAGCAGCAAGTAGGAGAAGCCCAAATTTAATTGAGGATCCTACCAGGCTGAGCAGAGGGTTCCCCAAAAGGACTGATAGGCTTGGATAGATCGAAGAACTTCTCAACGACGCAGCTGGACAGCAGGGACACCCCTAAGGGCCTAGGTCGATACCAAACTTGATCATTGCCAAAAGGCCGAGAAGCAATAACACAGAAAGGAAAGAGGGTAGATCGCAGTCTCGTTCCTTGTGGGGACTAAGCCTCTAACCCAATAGCAGCAAGTAGGTGAAGCCAAATTTAATTGACGATCCTACCAGGCCGAGCAGAGGGTACCCCACAAGGACCAAAAGGCTTGGATAGATCGAAGAACTTCTCAACGACGCAGCTGAACAGCCGGGACACCCCTAAGGGCCTAGGTCGATACCAAACTTGATCATGGCCAAAAGGCCGAGAAGCAATAATACAGAAAGGAAAGAGGGTAGATCGCAGTCTCGTTCCTTGTGGGGACTAAGCCTCTGACCCAATAGCAGTAAGAAGGTGAAGCCAAATTTAATTGACGATCCTACCAGGCCGAGCAGAGGGTACCCCACAAGGACCAAAAGGCTTGGATAGAGCAAAGAACTTCTCAACGACGCAGCTGAACAGCAGGGACACCCCTAAGGGCCTAGGTCGATACTAAACTTGATCATGGCCAAAAGGCCGAGAAGCAATAATACAGAAAGAAAAGAGGACAGTAGGGTAGATCGCAGTCTCGTTGCTTGCGGGGACTAAGCCTCTAACACAATAGCAGCAAGAAGGTGAAGCCAAATTTAATTGACGATCCTACCAGGCCGAGCAGAGGGTACCCCACAAAGACCAAAAGGCTTGGATAGAGCAAAGAACTTCTCAACGACGCAGCTGAACAGCAGGGACACCCCTAAGGGCCTAGGTGGATAACAAACTTGATCATAGCCAAAAGGCCGAGAAGCAATAATACAGAAAGGAAAGAGGGTAGATCGCAGTCTCGTTTCTTGTGGGGACTAAGCCTCTAACACAATAGCAGCAAGTAGGTGAAGCCAAATTTAGTTGACGATCCTACCAGGTCGAGCAGAGGGTACCCCAAAAGGTCCAAAAGGCTTGGATAGATCGAAGAACTTCTCAACGACGAAGCTGGATAGCAGGGACACCCCTAAGGGCCTAGGTAGATACCAAACTTGATCATGGCCAAAAGGCCGAGAAGCAATATTGCAGAAAGAAAAGAGGACAGTAGGGAAGATCGCAGTCTCGTTCCTTGTGGGGACTAAGCCTCTAACCCAATAGCAGCTAGTAGGTGAAGCCAAATTTTATTGACGATCCTACCAGGCCGAGCAAAGGGTACCCCAAAAAGACCAAAGGGCTTGGATAGATCGAAGAACTTCTTAACGACGCAGATGGACAGCAGAGACACCCCTAAGGGCCTAGGTCGATACTAAACTTGATCATGGCCAAAAGGCCGAGTAGCAATAATACAGAAAGGAAAGAGGACAGTAGGGTAGATCGCAGTCTCGTTCCTTGTGGGGACTAAGCCTCTAACCCAATAGCAGCAAGTAGGTGAAGCCAAATTTAATTGACGATCCTACCAGGCCGAGCAGAGGGTACCCCACAAGGACCAAAAGGCTTGGATAGATCGAAGAACTTCTCAACGACGCTGCTGGACAGCCGGGACACCCCTAAGGGCCTAGGTCGATACCAAACTTGATCATGGCCAAAAGGCCGAGAAGCAATAATACAGAAAGGAAAGAGGGTAGATCGCAGTCTCGTTCCTTGTGGGGACTAAGCCTCTAACCCAATAGCAGCAAGAAGGTGAAGCCAAATTTAATTGACGATCCTACCAGGCCGAGCAGAGGGTACCCCACAAGGACCAAAAGGCTTGGATAGATTGAAGAACTTCTCAACGACGCTGCTGGACAGCCGGGACACCCCTAAGGGCCTAGGTCGATACCAAACTTGATCATGGCCACAAGGCCGAGAAGCAATAATACAGAAAGGAAAGAGGGTAGATCGCAGTCTCGTTCCTTGTGGGAACTAAGCCTCTGACCCAATAGCAGTAAGAAGGTGAAGCCAAATTTAATTGACGATCCTACCAGGCCGAGCAGAGGGTATCCCACAAGGACCAAAAGGCTTGGATAGAGCAAAGAACTTCTCAACGACGCAGCTGAACAGCAGGGACACCCCTAAGGGCCTAGGTCGATACTAAACTTGATCATGGCCAAAAGGCCGAGTAGCAATAATACAGAAAGGAAAGAGGACAGTAGGGTAGATCGCAGTCTCGTTCCTTGTGGGGACTAAGCCTCTAACCCAATAGCAGCAAGTAGGTGAAGCCAAATCTAATTGACGATCCTACCAGACCGAGCAGAGGGTACCCCACAAGGACCAAAAGGCTTGGATAGATCGAAGAACTTCTCAACGACGCAGCTGAACAGCCGGGACACCCCTAAGGGCCTAGGTCGATACCAAACTTGATCATGGCCAAAAGGCCGAGAAGCAATAATACAGAAAGGAAAGCGGGTAGATCGCAGTCTCGTTCCTTGTGGGGACTAAGCCTCTGACCCAATAGCAGTAAGAAGGTGAAGCCAAATTTAATTGACGATCCTACCAGGCCGAGCAGAGGGTATCCCACAAGGACCAAAAGGCTTGGATAGAGCAAAGAACTTCTCAACGATGCAGCTGAACAGCAGGGACACCCCTAAGAGCCTAGGTCGATACCAAACTTGATCATGGCCAAAAGGGCCGAGAAGCAATAATACAGAAAGGAAAGAGGGTAGATCGCAGTCTCGTTCCTTGTGGGGACTAAGCCTCTAACCCAATAGCAGCAAGAAGGTGAAGCCAAATTTAATTGACGATCCTACCAGGCCGAGCAGAGGGTACCCCACAAGGACCAAAAGGCTTGGATAGATCGAAGAACTTCTCAACGACGCAGCTGAACAGCCGGGACACCCCTAAGGGCCTAGGTCGATACCAAACTTGATCATGGCCAAAAGGCCGAGAAGCAATAATACAGAAAGGAAAGAGGGTAGATCGCAGGCTCGTTCCTTGTGGGGACTAAGCCTCTGACCCAATAGCAGTAAGAAGGTGAAGCCAAATTTAATTGACGATCCTACCAGGCCGAGCAGAGGGTATCCCACAAGGACCAAAAGGCTTGGATAGAGCAAAGAACTTCTCAACGACGCAGCTGAACAGCAGGGACACCCCTAAGGGCCTAGGTCGATACTAAACTTGATCATGGCCAAAAGGCCGAGAAGCAATAATACAGAAAGAAAAGAGGACAGTAGGGTAGATCGCAGTCTCGTTGCTTGCGGGGACTAAGCCTCTAACCCAATAGCAGCAAGAAGGTGAAGCCAAATTTAATTGACGATCCTACCAGGCCGAGCAGAGGGTACCCCACAAGGACCAAAAGGCTTGGATAGAGCAAAGAACTTCTCAACGACGCAGCTGAACAGCAGGGACACCCCTAAGGGCCTAGGTGGATAACAAACTTGATCATGGCCAAAAGGCCGAGAAGCAATAAATCAGAAAGGAAAGAGTACAGTAGAGTAGATCACAGTCTCGTTCCTTGTGGGGACTAAGCCTCTAACCCAATAGCAGCAAGTAGGTGAAGCCAAATTTAATTGACGATCCTACCAAGCCGAGCAGAGGGTACCGCACAAGCACCAAAAGGCTTGGATAGATCGAAGCACTTCTCAACGAAGTAGCTGGACAGCAGGGAAACCCCTCAGGCTAACGACGCAGCAAAATTTGATCAAAAGACCAAGAAGTGCTAATGCAGGAATGTAAAGTCTGGGCACAAGAGCTGACAATCATTCAGAAATGATCTTCAGTCCTGTATTGCTTTAAAGAGTAACTCCACTTTTGTTGAGAGGACAACACTCCCCTCTGGGTGATTAATGTATATTTTTATGGTTGTGAAAGGTTTGGAGATTCTTACCTTTTGTTATTGTGCAGATAGATCCACGTGTGTTCTTGAACCAAATACACGGGAACGACTTTTGCAGTGATCGATCGGCGGCTGATCCTGCGGGGTACCTGTGGAGAAAGTGGTAGGGTCTGCAAACCTGTAGAGATGATGGTTGTTGGAGGGGATGCCCATCATCTGACTGATGTCAGTGCCAACTTGTGGGAATATCAGCCTACCAGTTACACAGCAGGAAATGACACCTCCTGGAGGGCCCCTGTAGATTAGGAAGGGAAGTTGCTTGTTAATAACAATGAAAGATAATGTGATTTGTGTAGGAATTGTAGGTGTCATTTGTATTTCCCCGTAAAAGTGGAGTTACTCTTTAAATGAAGCGCTAGGATTTATTAACCACCTCCCGTCCGGTTGTATATAAATGACCGGACGGTGAAAGTGCAGGGTCAGGTGGCCGTTTATAAATGGCCTTCCCGCCCCCTGCTTGTGCGCGCTCCCTTGGAGCACACAGCAGTGCAATCCAGTGCCCGTTGTGTCCTCTGTACACAGTGGAACACTGATCGTCGTACGGGACCTCTGAAAGCTGAAAATTGGCCTGGACAGGAAGGGGGTAAAAGTGTCCGGACTTGAAGTGGTTAAACATTACATTCAGAGAAATGTTGCCGACATAAAAAAGAAGGAATAAACGTGTAACATTAAAAATTCTGACAACATACAAATCCACTTTAAAATGTTTTGTACAGATTACTGTCTGTATCTTTTTTCTATGAATATAGACATATAACTATATTTTTCTGCTCTGCCTAAGTGAAATCTTAGAGTCTTTTAGTTGAATCCCATGGTCAAAAATGAAACAGACCAGAGACAATGGATTCTTTCTCCAATTTTGACATTTTTAACCATAAGATGACAAGCCTGCCCACCACGACAAGGTAGACTCTTTTAGGGCAGGACCTACACTAAACTACACTACGCTAAACTACTCCATGCTAGTCATCGTATTTTTTGTGTTAGATGCCTGTTTGTGATAAGCCTCATCCTAGAACCTTCCTTCTTCCTTTCCAGACTTGTTTACAGAGATCTACATAAGAACAACCCTTTTCATTCAAAAAACAGAGAACAGATTTAAAAGGGTTGTTGCTGTTATCTTATGGCGGGTGATGCAGTGGTCAGCAATGATCATCTGTAATGTCCCGACACATTTCCCCTTCTTTAATCAATGCAGAGCTCTCTTCCACATAGATGCCTTCAGTCTGAAAGGTCTAAAGTGTTTCAATTGTAGTGAAGTTTATTCACAGATACCAAACTTGATCATGGCCAAAAGGCCGAGAAGCAATAATGCAGATAGGAAAGAGGGCAGTATGGTAGATCGCAGTCTCCTTCCTTGTGGGGACTAAGCTTCTACCCCAATAGCAGCAAGTAGGAGAAGCCCAAATTTAATTGAGGATCCTACCAGGCTGAGCAGAGGGTTCCCCAAAAGGACCGATAGGCTTGGATAGATCGAAGAACTTCTCAACGACGCAGCTGGACAGCAGGGACACCCCTAAGGGCCTAGGTCGATACCAAACTTGATCATTGCCAAAAGGCCGAGAAGCAATAATACAGAACGGAAAGAGGGTAGATCGCAGTCTCGTTCCTTGTGGGGACTAAGCCTCTAACCCAATAGCAGCAAGTAGGTGAAGCCAAATTTAATTGACGATCCTACCAGGCCGAGCAGAGGGTACCCCACAAGGACCAAAAGGCTTGGATAGATCGAAGAACTTCTCAACGACGCAGCTGAACAGCCGGGACACCCCTAAGGGCCTAGGTCGATACCAAACTTGATCATGGCCAAAAGGCCGAGAAGCAATAATACAGAAAGGAAAGAGGGTAGATCGCAGTCTCGTTCCTTGTGGGGACTAAGCCTCTGACCCAATAGCAGTAAGAAGGTGAAGCCAAATTTAATTGACGATCCTACCAGGCCGAGCAGAGGGTATCCCACAAGGACCAAAAGGCTTGGATAGAGCAAAGAACTTCTCAACGACGCAGCTGAACAGCAGGGACACCCCTAAGGGCCTAGGTCGATACTAAACTTGATCATGGCCAAAAGGCCGAGTAGCAATAATACAGAAAGGAAAGAGGACAGTAGGGTAGATCGCAGTCTCGTTCCTTGTGGGGACTAAGCCTCTAACCCAATAGCAGCAAGTAGGTGAAGCCAAATTTAATTGACGATCCTACCAGGCCGAGCAGAGGGTACCCCACAAGGACCAAAAGGCTTGGATAGATCGAAGAACTTCTCAACGACGCAGCTGAACAGCCGGGACACCCCTAAGGGCCTAGGTCGATACCAAACTTGATCATGGCCAAAAGGCCGAGAAGCAATAATACAGAAAGGAAAGAGGGTAGATCGCAGTCTCGTTCCTTGTGGGGACTAAGCCTCTGACCCAATAGCAGTAAGAAGGTGAAGCCAAATTTAATTGACGATCCTACCAGGCCGAGCAGAGGGTATCCCACAAGGACCAAAAGGCTTGGATAGAGCAAAGAACTTCTCAACGACGCAGCTGAACAGCAGGGACACCCCTAAGAGCCTAGGTCGATACCAAACTTGATCATGGCCAAAAGGGCCGAGAAGCAATAATACAGAAAGGAAAGAGGGTAGATCGCAGTCTCGTTCCTTGTGGGGACTAAGCCTCTAACCCAATAGCAGCAAGAAGGTGAAGCCAAATTTAATTGACGATCCTACCAGGCCGAGCAGAGGGTACCCCACAAGGACCAAAAGGCTTGGATAGATCGAAGAACTTCTCAACGACGCAGCTGGACAGCCGGGACACCCCTAAGGGCCTAGGTCGATACCAAACTTGATCATGGCCACAAGGCCGAGAAGCAATAATACAGAAAGGAAAGAGGGTAGATCGCAGTCTCGTTCCTTGTGGGGACTAAGCCTCTGACCCAATAGCAGTAAGAAGGTGAAGCCAAATTTAATTGATGATCCTACCAGGCCGAGCAGAGGGTATCCCACAAGGACCAAAAGGCTTGGATAGAGCAAAGAACTTCTCAACGACGCAGCTGAACAGCAGGGACACCCCTAAGGGCCTAGGTCGATACTAAACTTGATCATGGCCAAAAGGCCGAGTAGCAATAATACAAAAAGGAAAGAGGACAGTAGGGTAGATCGCAGTCTCGTTCCTTGTGGGGACTAAGCCTCTAACCCAATAGCAGCAAGTAGGTGAAGCCAAATTTAATTGACGATCCTACCAGGCCGAGCAGAGGGTACCCCACAAGGACCAAAAGGCTTGGATAGATCGAAGAACTTCTCAACGACGCAGCTGAACAGCCGGGACACCCCTAAGGGCCTAGGTCGATACCAAACTTGATCATGGCCAAAAGGCCGAGAAGCAATAATACAGAAAGGAAAGAGGGTAGATCGCAGTCTCGTTCCTTGTGGGGACTAAGCCTCTGACCCAATAGCAGTAAGAAGGTGAAGCCAAATTTAATTGACGATCCTACCAGGCCGAGCAGAGGGTATCCCACAAGGACCAAAAGGCTTGGATAGAGCAAAGAACTTCTCAACGACGCAGCTGAACAGCAGGGACACCCCTAAGGGCCTAGGTCGATACTAAACTTGATCATGGCCAAAAGGCCGAGAAGCAATAATACAGAAAGAAAAGAGGACAGTAGGGTAGATCGCAGTCTCGTTGCTTGCGGGGACTAAGCCTCTAACCCAATAGCAGCAAGAAGGTGAAGCCAAATTTAATTGACGATCCTACCAGGCCGAGCAGAGGGTACCCCACAAAGACCAAAAGGCTTGGATAGAGCAAAGAACTTCTCAACGACGCAGCTGAACAGCAGGGACACCCCTAAGGGCCTAGGTGGATAACAAACTTGATCATAGCCAAAAGGCCGAGAAGCAATAATACAGAAAGGAAAGAGGGTAGATCGCAGTCTCGTTTCTTGTGGGGACTAAGCCTCTAACACAATAGCAGCAAGTAGGTGAAGCCAAATTTAGTTGACGATCCTACCAGGCCGAGCAGAGGGTACCCCAAAAGGTCCAAAAGGCTTGGATAGATCGAAGAACTTCTCAACGACGAAGCTGGATAGCAGGGACACCCCTAAGGGCCTAGGTAGATACCAAACTTGATCATGGCCAAAAGGCCGAGAAGCAATATTGCAGAAAGAAAAGAGGACAGTAGGGAAGATCGCAGTCTCGTTCCTTGTGGGGACTAAGCCTCTAACCCAATAGCAGCTAGTAGGTGAAGCCAAATTTTATTGACGATCCTACCAGGCCGAGCAAACGGTACCCCAAAAAGACCAAAAGGCTTGGATAGATCGAAGAACTTCTTAACGACGCAGATGGACAGCAGAGACACCCCTAAGGGCCTAGGTCGATACTAAACTTGATCATGGCCAAAAGGCCGAGTAGCAATAATACAGAAAGGAAAGAGGACAGTAGGGTAGATCGCAGTCTCGTTCCTTGTGGGGACTAAGCCTCTAACCCAATAGCAGCAAGTAGGTGAAGCCAAATTTAATTGACGATCCTACCAGGCCGAGCAGAGGGTACCCCACAAGGACCAAAAGGCTTGGATAGATCGAAGAACTTCTCAACGACGCTGCTGGACAGCCGGGACACCCCTAAGGGCCTAGGTCGATACCAAACTTGATCATGGCCACAAGGCCGAGAAGCAATAATACAGAAAGGAAAGAGGGTAGATCGCAGTCTCGTTCCTTGTGGGGACTAAGCCTCTAACCCAATAGCAGCAAGAAGGTGAAGCCAAATTTAATTGACGATCCTACCAGGCCGAGCAGAGGGTACCCCACAAGGACCAAAAGGCTTGGATAGATCGAAGAACTTCTCAACGACGCTGCTGGACAGCCGGGACACCCCTAAGGGCCTAGGTCGATACCAAACTTGATCATGGCCACAAGGCCGAGAAGCAATAATACAGAAAGGAAAGAGGGTAGATCGCAGTCTCGTTCCTTGTGGGAACTAAGCCTCTGACCCAATAGCAGTAAGAAGGTGAAGCCAAATTTAATTGACGATCCTACCAGGCCGAGCAGAGGGTATCCCACAAGGACCAAAAGGCTTGGATAGAGCAAAGAACTTCTCAACGACGCAGCTGAACAGCAGGGACACCCCTAAGGGCCTAGGTCGATACTAAACTTGATCATGGCCAAAAGGCCGAGTAGCAATAATACAGAAAGGAAAGAGGACAGTAGGGTAGATCGCAGTCTCGTTCCTTGTGGGGACTAAGCCTCTAACCCAATAGCAGCAAGTAGGTGAAGCCAAATTTAATTGACGATCCTACCAGGCCGAGCAGAGGGTACCCCACAAGGACCAAAAGGCTTGGATAGATCGAAGAACTTCTCAACGACGCAGCTGAACAGCCGGGACACCCCTAAGGGCCTAGGTCGATACCAAACTTGATCATGGCCAAAAGGCCGAGAAGCAATAATACAGAAAGGAAAGAGGGTAGATCGCAGTCTCGTTCCTTGTGGGGACTAAGCCTCTGACCCAATAGCAGTAAGAAGATGAAGCCAAATTTAATTGACGATCCTACCAGGCCGAGCAGAGGGTATCCCACAAGGACCAAAAGGCTTGGATAGAGCAAAGAACTTCTCAACGACGCAGCTGAACAGCAGGGACACCCCTAAGAGCCTAGGTCGATACCAAACTTGATCATGGCCAAAAGGGCCGAGAAGCAATAATACAGAAAGGAAAGAGGGTAGATCGCAGTCTCGTTCCTTGTGGGGACTAAGCCTCTAACCCAATAGCAGCAAGAAGGTGAAGCCAAATTTAATTGACGATCCTACCAGGCCGATCAGAGGGTACCCCACAAGGACCAAAAGGCTTGGATAGAGCAAAGAACTTCTCAACGACGCAGCTGAACAGCAGGGACACCCCTAAGGGCCTAGGTGGATAACAAACTTGATCATGGCCAAAAGGCCGAGAAGCAATAAATCAGAAAGGAAAGAGTACAGTAGAGTAGATCACAGTCTCGTTCCTTGTGGGGACTAAGCCTCTAACCCAATAGCAGCAAGTAGGTGAAGCCAAATTTAATTGACGATCCTACCAAGCCGAGCAGAGGGTACCGCACAAGCACCAAAAGGCTTGGATAGATCGAAGAACTTCTCAACGAAGTAGCTGGACAGCAGGGAAACCCCTCAGGCTAACGACGCAGCAAAATTTGATCAAAAGACCAAGAAGTGCTAATGCAGGAATGTAAAGTCTGGGCACAAGAGCTGACAATCATTCAGAAATGATCTTCAGTCCTGTATTGCTTTAAAGAGTAACTCCACTTTTGTTGAGAGGACAACACTCCCCTCTGGGTGATTAATGTATATTTTTATGGTTGTGAAAGGTTTGGAGATTCTTACCTTTTGTTATTGTGCAGATAGATCCACGTGTGTTCTTGAACCAAATACACGGGAACGACTTTTGCAGTGATCGATCGGCGGCTGATCCTGCGGGGTACCTGTGGAGAAAGTGGTAGGGTCTGCAAACCTGTAGAGATGATGGTTGTTGGAGGGGACGCCCATCATCTGACTGATGTCAGTGCCAACTTGTGGGAATATCAGCCTACCAGTTACACAGCAGGAAATGACACCTCCTGGAGGGCCCCTGTAGATTAGGAAGGGAAGTTGCTTGTTAATAACAATGAAAGATAATGTGATTTGTGTAGGAATTGTAGGTGTCATTTGTATTTCCCCGTAAAAGTGGAGTTACTCTTTAAATGAAGCGCTAGGATTTATTAACCACCTCCCGTCCGGTTGTATATAAATGACCGGACGGTGAAAGTGCAGGGTCAGGTGGCCGTTTATAAATGGCCTTCCCGCCCCCTGCTTGTGCGCGCTCCCTTGGAGCGCACAGCAGTGCAATCCAGTGCCCGTTGTGTCCTCTGTACACAGTGGAACACTGATCGTCGTACGGGACCTCTGAAAGCTGAAAATTGGCCTGGACAGGAAGGGGGTAAAAGTGTCCGGACTTGAAGTGGTTAAACATTACATTCAGAGAAATGTTGCCGACATAAAAAAGAAGGAATAAACGTGTAACATTAAAAATTCTGACAACATACAAAGCCACTTTAAAATGTTTTGTACAGATTACTGTCTGTATCTTTTTTCTATAAATATAGACATATAACTATTTTTTTCTGCTCTGCCTAAGTGAAATCTTAGAGTCTTTTAGTTGAATCCCATGGTCAAAAATGAAACTGCCCAGAGACAATGGATTCTTTCTCCAATTTTGACATTTTTAACCATAAGATGACAAGCCTGCCCACCACGACAAGGTAGACTCTTTTAGGGCAGGACCTACACTAAACTACACTACGCTAAACTACTCCATGCTAGTCATCGTATTTTTTGTGTTAGATGCCTGTTTGTGATAAGCCTCATCCTAGAACCTTCCTTCTTCCTTTCCAGACTTGTTTACAGAGATCTACATAAGAACAACCCTTTTCATTCAAAAAACAGAGAACAGATTTAAAAGGGTTGTTGCTGTTATCTTATGGCGGGTGATGCAGTGGTCAGCAATGATCATCTGTAATGTCCCGACACATTTCCCCTTCTTTAATCAATGCAGAGCTCTCTTCCACATAGATGCCTTCAGTCTGAAAGGTCTAAAGTGTTTCAATTGTAGTGAAGTTTATTCACAGATACCAAACTTGATCATGGCCAAAAGGCCGAGAAACAATAATGCAGATAGGAAAGAGGGCAGTATGGTAGATCGCAGTCTCCTTCCTTGTGGGGACTAAGCTTCTACCCCAATAGCAGCAAGTAGGAGAAGCCCAAATTTAATTGAGGATCCTACCAGGCTGAGCAGAGGGTTCCCCAAAAGGACCGAAAGGCTTGGATAGATCGAAGAACTTCTCAACGACGCAGCTGGACAGCAGGGACACCCCTAAGGGCCTAGGTCGATACCAAACTTGATCATTGCCAAAAGGCCGAGAAGCAATAACACAGAAAGGAAAGAGGGTAGATCGCAGTCTCGTTCCTTGTGGGGACTAAGCCTCTAACCCAATAGCAGCAAGTAGGTGAAGCCAAATTTAATTGACGATCCTACCAGGCCGAGCAGAGGGTACCCCACAAGGACCAAAAGGCTTGGATAGATCGAAGAACTTCTCAACGACGCAGCTGAACAGCCGGGACACCCCTAAGGGCCTAGGTCGATACCAAACTTGATCATGGCCAAAAGGCCGAGAAGCAATAATACAGAAAGGAAAGAGGGTAGATCGCAGTCTCGTTCCTTGTGGGGACTAAGCCTCTGACCCAATAGCAGTAAGAAGATGAAGCCAAATTTAATTGACGATCCTACCAGGCCGAGCAGAGGGTATCCCACAAGGACCAAAAGGCTTGGATAGAGCAAAGAACTTCTCAACGACGCAGCTGAACAGCAGGGACACCCCTAAGAGCCTAGGTCGATACCAAACTTGATCATGGCCAAAAGGGCCGAGAAGCAATAATACAGAAAGGAAAGAGGGTAGATCGCAGTCTCGTTCCTTGTGGGGACTAAGCCTCTAACCCAATAGCAGCAAGAAGGTGAAGCCAAATTTAATTGACGATCCTACCAGGCCGATCAGAGGGTACCCCACAAGGACCAAAAGGCTTGGATAGAGCAAAGAACTTCTCAACGACGCAGCTGAACAGCAGGGACACCCCTAAGGGCCTAGGTGGATAACAAACTTGATCATGGCCAAAAGGCCGAGAAGCAATAAATCAGAAAGGAAAGAGTACAGTAGAGTAGATCACAGTCTCGTTCCTTGTGGGGACTAAGCCTCTAACCCAATAGCAGCAAGTAGGTGAAGCCAAATTTAATTGACGATCCTACCAAGCCGAGCAGAGGGTACCGCACAAGCACCAAAAGGCTTGGATAGATCGAAGAACTTCTCAACGAAGTAGCTGGACAGCAGGGAAACCCCTCAGGCTAACGACGCAGCAAAATTTGATCAAAAGACCAAGAAGTGCTAATGCAGGAATGTAAAGTCTGGGCACAAGAGCTGACAATCATTCAGAAATGATCTTCAGTCCTGTATTGCTTTAAAGAGTAACTCCACTTTTGTTGAGAGGACAACACTCCCCTCTGGGTGATTAATGTATATTTTTATGGTTGTGAAAGGTTTGGAGATTCTTACCTTTTGTTATTGTGCAGATAGATCCACGTGTGTTCTTGAACCAAATACACGGGAACGACTTTTGCAGTGATCGATCGGCGGCTGATCCTGCGGGGTACCTGTGGAGAAAGTGGTAGGGTCTGCAAACCTGTAGAGATGATGGTTGTTGGAGGGGACGCCCATCATCTGACTGATGTCAGTGCCAACTTGTGGGAATATCAGCCTACCAGTTACACAGCAGGAAATGACACCTCCTGGAGGGCCCCTGTAGATTAGGAAGGGAAGTTGCTTGTTAATAACAATGAAAGATAATGTGATTTGTGTAGGAATTGTAGGTGTCATTTGTATTTCCCCGTAAAAGTGGAGTTACTCTTTAAATGAAGCGCTAGGATTTATTAACCACCTCCCGTCCGGTTGTATATAAATGACCGGACGGTGAAAGTGCAGGGTCAGGTGGCCGTTTATAAATGGCCTTCCCGCCCCCTGCTTGTGCGCGCTCCCTTGGAGCGCACAGCAGTGCAATCCAGTGCCCGTTGTGTCCTCTGTACACAGTGGAACACTGATCGTCGTACGGGACCTCTGAAAGCTGAAAATTGGCCTGGACAGGAAGGGGGTAAAAGTGTCCGGACTTGAAGTGGTTAAACATTACATTCAGAGAAATGTTGCCGACATAAAAAAGAAGGAATAAACGTGTAACATTAAAAATTCTGACAACATACAAAGCCACTTTAAAATGTTTTGTACAGATTACTGTCTGTATCTTTTTTCTATAAATATAGACATATAACTATTTTTTTCTGCTCTGCCTAAGTGAAATCTTAGAGTCTTTTAGTTGAATCCCATGGTCAAAAATGAAACTGCCCAGAGACAATGGATTCTTTCTCCAATTTTGACATTTTTAACCATAAGATGACAAGCCTGCCCACCACGACAAGGTAGACTCTTTTAGGGCAGGACCTACACTAAACTACACTACGCTAAACTACTCCATGCTAGTCATCGTATTTTTTGTGTTAGATGCCTGTTTGTGATAAGCCTCATCCTAGAACCTTCCTTCTTCCTTTCCAGACTTGTTTACAGAGATCTACATAAGAACAACCCTTTTCATTCAAAAAACAGAGAACAGATTTAAAAGGGTTGTTGCTGTTATCTTATGGCGGGTGATGCAGTGGTCAGCAATGATCATCTGTAATGTCCCGACACATTTCCCCTTCTTTAATCAATGCAGAGCTCTCTTCCACATAGATGCCTTCAGTCTGAAAGGTCTAAAGTGTTTCAATTGTAGTGAAGTTTATTCACAGATACCAAACTTGATCATGGCCAAAAGGCCGAGAAACAATAATGCAGATAGGAAAGAGGGCAGTATGGTAGATCGCAGTCTCCTTCCTTGTGGGGACTAAGCTTCTACCCCAATAGCAGCAAGTAGGAGAAGCCCAAATTTAATTGAGGATCCTACCAGGCTGAGCAGAGGGTTCCCCAAAAGGACCGAAAGGCTTGGATAGATCGAAGAACTTCTCAACGACGCAGCTGGACAGCAGGGACACCCCTAAGGGCCTAGGTCGATACCAAACTTGATCATTGCCAAAAGGCCGAGAAGCAATAACACAGAAAGGAAAGAGGGTAGATCGCAGTCTCGTTCCTTGTGGGGACTAAGCCTCTAACCCAATAGCAGCAAGTAGGTGAAGCCAAATTTAATTGACGATCCTACCAGGCCGAGCAGAGGGTACCCCACAAGGACCAAAAGGCTTGGATAGATCGAAGAACTTCTCAACGACGCAGCTGAACAGCCGGGACACCCCTAAGGGCCTAGGTCGATACCAAACTTGATCATGGCCAAAAGGCCGAGAAGCAATAATACAGAAAGGAAAGAGGGTAGATCGCACTCTCATTCCTTGTGGGGACTAAGCCTCTGACCCAATAGCAGTAAGAAGGTGAAGCCAAATTTAATTGACGATCCTACCAGGCCGAGCAGAGGGTACCCCACAAGGACCAAAAGGCTTGGATAGAGCAAAGAACTTCTCAACGACGCAGCTGCACAGCAGGGACACCCCTAAGGGCCTAGGTGGATAACAAACTTGATCATAGCCAAAAGGCCGAGAAGCAATAATACAGAAAGGAAAGAGGGTAGATCGCAGTCTCGTTTCTTGTGGGGACTAAGCCTCTAACACAATAGCAGCAAGTAGGTGAAGCCAAATTTAGTTGACGATCCTACCAGGCCGAGCAGAGGGTACCCCAAAAGGTCCAAAAGGCTTGGATAGATCGAAGAACTTCTCAACGACGAAGCTGGATAGCAGGGACACCCCTAAGGGCCTAGGTAGATACCAAACTTGATCATGGCCAAAAGGCCGAGAAGCAATATTGCAGAAAGAAAAGAGGACAGTAGGGAAGATCGCAGTCTCGTTCCTTGTGGGGACTAAGCCTCTAACCCAATAGCAGCTAGTAGGTGAAGCCAAATTTTATTGACGATCCTACCAGGCCGAGCAAAGGGTACCCCAAAAAGACCAAAAGGCTTGGATAGATCGAAGAACTTCTTAACGACGCAGATGGACAGCAGAGACACCCCTAAGGGCCTAGGTCGATACTAAACTTGATCATGGCCAAAAGGCCGAGTAGCAATAATACAGAAAGGAAAGAGGGTAGATCGCAGTCTCGTTCCTTGTGGGGACTAAGCCTCTAACCCAATAGCAGCAAGAAGGTGAAGCCAAATTTAATTGACGATCCTACCAGGCCGAGCAGAGGGTACCCCACAAGGACCAAAAGGCTTGGATAGATCGAAGAACTTCTCAACGACGCTGCTGGACAGCCGGGACACCCCTAAGGGCCTAGGTCGATACCAAACTTGATCATGGCCACAAGGCCGAGAAGCAATAATACAGAAAGGAAAGAGGGTAGATCGCAGTCTCGTTCCTTGTGGGAACTAAGCCTCTGACCCAATAGCAGTAAGAAGGTGAAGCCAAATTTAATTGACGATCCTACCAGGCCGAGCAGAGGGTATCCCACAAGGACCAAAAGGCTTGGATAGAGCAAAGAACTTCTCAACGACGCAGCTGAACAGCAGGGACACCCCTAAGGGCCTAGGTCGATACTAAACTTGATCATGGCCAAAAGGCCGAGTAGCAATAATACAGAAAGGAAAGAGGACAGTAGGGTAGATCGCAGTCTCGTTCCTTGTGGGGACTAAGCCTCTAACCCAATAGCAGCAAGTAGGTGAAGCCAAATTTAATTGACGATCCTACCAGGCCGAGCAGAGGGTACCCCACAAGGACCAAAAGGCTTGGATAGATCGAAGAACTTCTCAACGACGCAGCTGAACAGCCGGGACACCCCTAAGGGCCTAGGTCGATACCAAACTTGATCATGGCCAAAAGGCCGAGAAGCAATAATACAGAAAGGAAAGAGGGTAGATCGCAGTCTCGTTCCTTGTGGGGACTAAGCCTCTGACCCAATAGCAGTAAGAAGATGAAGCCAAATTTAATTGACGATCCTACCAGGCCGAGCAGAGGGTATCCCACAAGGACCAAAAGGCTTGGATAGCGCAAAGAACTTCTCAACGACGCAGCTGAACAGCAGGGACACCCCTAAGAGCCTAGGTCGATACCAAACTTGATCATGGCCAAAAGGGCCGAGAAGCAATAATACAGAAAGGAAAGAGGGTAGATCGCAGTCTCGTTCCTTGTGGGGACTAAGCCTCTAACCCAATAGCAGCAAGAAGGTGAAGCCAAATTTAATTGACGATCCTACCAGGCCGAGCAGAGGGTACCACACAAGGACCAAAAGGCTTGGATAGATCGAAAAACTTCTCAACGACGCAGCTGGACAGCCGGGACACCCCTAAGGGCCTAGGTCGATACCAAACTTGATCATGGCCACAAGGCCGAGAAGCAATAATACAGAAAGGAAAGAGGGTAGATCGCAGTCTCGTTCCTTGTGGGGACTAAGCCTCTGACCCAATAGCAGTAAGAAGGTGAAGCCAAATTTAATTGACGATCCTACCAGGCCGAGCAGAGGGTATCCCACAAGGACCAAAAGGCTTGGATAGAGCAAAGAACTTCTCAACGACGCAGCTGAACAGCAGGGACACCCCTAAGGGCCTAGGTCGATACTAAACTTGATCATGGCCAAAAGGCCGAGTAGCAATAATACAAAAAGGAAAGAGGACAGTAGGGTAGATCGCAGTCTCGTTCCTTGTGGGGACTAAGCCTCTAACCCAATAGCAGCAAGTAGGTGAAGCCAAATTTAATTGACGATCCTACCAGGCCGAGCAGAGGGTACCCCACAAGGACCAAAAGGCTTGGATAGATCGAAGAACTTCTCAACGACTCAGCTGAACAGCCGGGACACCCCTAAGGGCCTAGGTCGATACCAAACTTGATCATGGCCAAAAGGCCGAGAAGCAATAATACAGAAAGGAAAGAGGGTAGATCGCAGGCTCGTTCCTTGTGGGGACTAAGCCTCTGACCCAATAGCAGTAAGAAGGTGAAGCCAAATTTAATTGACGATCCTACCAGGCCGAGCAGAGGGTATCCCACAAGGACCAAAAGGCTTGGATAGAGCAAAGAACTTCTCAACGACGCAGCTGAACAGCAGGGACACCCCTAAGGGCCTAGGTCGATACTAAACTTGATCATGGCCAAAAGGCCGAGAAGCAATAATACAGAAAGAAAAGAGGACAGTAGGGTAGATCGCAGTCCCGTTGCTTGCGGGGACTAAGCCTCTAACCCAATAGCAGCAAGAAGGTGAAGCCAAATTTAATTGACGATCCTACCAGGCCGAGCAGAGGGTACCCCACAAGGACCAAAAAGCTTGGATAGAGCAAAGAACTTCTCAACGACGCAGCTGAACAGCAGGGACACCCCTAAGGGCCTAGGTGGATAACAAACTTGATCATGGCCAAAAGGCCGAGAAGCAATAAATCAGAAAGGAAAGAGTACAGTAGAGTAGATCACAGTCTCGTTCCTTGTGGGGACTAAGCCTCTAACCCAATAGCAGCAAGTAGGTGAAGCCAAATTTAATTGACGATCCTACCAAGCCGAGCAGAGGGTACCGCACAAGCACCAAAAGGCTTGGATAGATCGAAGAACTTCTCAACGAAGTAGCTGGACAGCAGGGAAACCCCTCAGGCTAACGACGCAGCAAAATTTGATCAAAAGACCAAGAAGTGCTAATGCAGGAATGTAAAGTCTGGGCACAAGAGCTGACAATCATTCAGAAATGATCTTCAGTCCTGTATTGCTTTAAAGAGTAACTCCACTTTTGTTGAGAGGACAACACTCCCCTCTGGGTGATTAATGTATATTTTTATGGTTGTGAAAGGTTTGGAGATTCTTACCTTTTGTTATTGTGCAGATAGATCCACGTGTGTTCTTGAACCAAATACACGGGAACGACTTTTGCAGTGATCGATCGGCGGCTGCTCCTGCGGGGTACCTGTGGAGAAAGTGGTAGGGTCTGCAAACCTGTAGAGATGATGGTTGTTGGAGGGGACGCCCATCATCTGACTGATGTCAGTGCCAACTTGTGGGAATATCAGCCTACCAGTTACACAGCAGGAAATGACACCTCCTGGAGGGCCCCTGTAGATTAGGAAGGGAAGTTGCTTGTTAATAACAATGAAAGATAATGTGATTTGTGTAGGAATTGTAGGTGTCATTTGTATTTCCCCGTAAAAGTGGAGTTACTCTTTAAATGAAGCGCTAGGATTTATTAACCACCTCCCGTCCAGTTGTATATAAATGACCGGACGGTGAAAGTGCAGGGTCAGGTGGCCGTTTATAAATGGCCTTCCCGCCCCCTGCTTGTGCGCGCTCCCTTGGAGCGCACAGCAGTGCAATCCAGTGCCCGTTGTGTCCTCTGTACACAGTGGAACACTGATCGTCGTACGGGACCTCTGAAAGCTGAAAATTGGCCTGGACAGGAAGGGGGTAAAAGTGTCCGGACTTGAAGTGGTTAAACATTACATTCAGAGAAATGTTGCCGACATAAAAAAGAAGGAATAAACGTGTAACATTAAAAATTCTGACAACATACAAAGCCACTTTAAAATGTTTTGTACAGATTACTGTCTGTATCTTTTTTCTATAAATATAGACATATAACTATTTTTTTCTGCTCTGCCTAAGTGAAATCTTAGAGTCTTTTAGTTGAATCCCATGGTCAAAAATGAAACTGCCCAGAGACAATGGATTCTTTCTCCAATTTTGACATTTTTAACCATAAGATGACAAGCCTGCCCACCACGACAAGGTAGACTCTTTTAGGGCAGGACCTACACTAAACTACACTACGCTAAACTACTCCATGCTAGTCATCGTATTTTTTGTGTTAGATGCCTGTTTGTGATAAGCCTCATCCTAGAACCTTCCTTCTTCCTTTCCAGACTTGTTTACAGAGATCTACATAAGAACAACCCTTTTCATTCAAAAAACAGAGAACAGATTTAAAAGGGTTGTTGCTGTTATCTTATGGCGGGTGATGCAGTGGTCAGCAATGATCATCTGTAATGTCCCGACACATTTCCCCTTCTTTAATCAATGCAGAGCTCTCTTCCACATAGATGCCTTCAGTCTGAAAGGTCTAAAGTGTTTCAATTGTTGTGAAGTTTATTCACAGATACCAAACTTGATCATGGCCAAAAGGCCGAGAAGCAATAATGCAGATAGGAAAGAGGGCAGTATGGTAGATCGCAGTCTCCTTCCTTGTGGGGACTAAGCTTCTACCCCAATAGCAGCAAGTAGGAGAAGCCCAAATTTAATTGAGGATCCTACCAGGCTGAGCAGAGGGTTCCCCAAAAGGACCGATAGGCTTGGATAGATCGAAGAACTTCTCAACGACGCAGCTGGACAGCAGGGACACCCCTAAGGGCCTAGGTCGATACCAAACTTGATCATTGCCAAAAGGCCGAGAAGCAATAATACAGAAAGGAAAGAGGGTAGATCGCAGTCTCGTTCCTTGTGGGGACTAAGCCTCTAACCCAATAGCAGCAAGTAGGTGAAGCCAAATTTAATTGACGATCCTACCAGGCCGAGCAGAGGGTACCCCATAAGGACCAAAAGGCTTGGATAGATCGAAGAACTTCTCAACGACGCAGCTGAACAGCCGGGACACCCCTAAGGGCCTAGGTCGATACCAAACTTGATCATGGCCAAAAGGCCGAGAAGCAATAATACAGAAAGGAAAGAGGGTAGATCGCAGTCTCGTTCCTTGTGGGGACTAAGCCTCTGACCCAATAGCAGTAAGAAGGTGAAGCCAAATTTAATTGACGATCCTACCAGGCCGAGCAGAGGGTATCCCACAAGGACCAAAAGGCTTGGATAGAGCAAAGAACTTCTCAACGACGCAGCTGAACAGCAGGGACACCCCTAAGAGCCTAGGTCGATACCAAACTTGATCATGGCCAAAAGGGCCGAGAAGCAATAATACAGAAAGGAAAGAGGGTAGATCGCAGTCTCGTTCCTTGTGGGGACTAAGCCTCTAACCCAATAGCAGCAAGAAGGTGAAGCCAAATTTAATTGACGATCCTACCAGGCCGAGCAGAGGGTACCCCACAAGGACCAAAAGGCTTGGATAGATCGAAGAACTTCTCAACGACGCAGCTGGACAGCCGGGACACCCCTAAGGGCCTAGGTCGATACCAAACTTGATCATGGCCACAAGGCCGAGAAGCAATAATACAGAAAGGAAAGAGGGTAGATCGCAGTCTCGTTCCTTGTGGGGACTAAGCCTCTGACCCAATAGCAGTAAGAAGGTGAAGCCAAATTTAATTGACGATCCTACCAGGCCGAGCAGAGGGTATCCCACAAGGACCAAAAGGCTTGGATAGAGCAAAGAACTTCTCAACGACGCAGCTGAACAGCAGGGACACCCCTAAGGGCCTAGGTCGATACTAAACTTGATCATGGCCAAAAGGCCGAGTAGCAATAATACAAAAAGGAAAGAGGACAGTAGGGTAGATCGCAGTCTCGTTCCTTGTGGGGACTAAGCCTCTAACCCAATAGCAGCAAGTAGGTGAAGCCAAATTTAATTGACGATCCTAACAGGCCGAGCAGAGGGTACCCCACAAGGACCAAAAGGCTTGGATAGATCGAAGAACTTCTCAACGACGCAGCTGAACAGCCGGGACACCCCTAAGGGCCTAGGTCGATACCAAACTTGATCATGGCCAAAAGGCCGAGAAGCAATAATACAGAAAGGAAAGAGGGTAGATCGCAGTCTCGTTCCTTGTGGGGACTAAGCCTCTGACCCAATAGCAGTAAGAAGGTGAAGCCAAATTTAATTGACGATCCTACCAGGCCGAGCAGAGGGTATCCCACAAGGACCAAAAGGCTTGGATAGAGCAAAGAACTTCTCAACGACGCAGCTGAACAGCAGGGACACCCCTAAGGGCCTAGGTCGATACTAAACTTGATCATGGCCAAAAGGCCGAGAAGCAATAATACAGAAAGAAAAGAGGACAGTAGGGTAGATCGCAGTCTCGTTGCTTGCGGGGACTAAGCCTCTAACCCAATAGCAGCAAGAAGGTGAAGCCAAATTTAATTGACGATCCTACCAGGCCGAGCAGAGGGTACCCCAAAAGGTCCAAAAGGCTTGGATAGATCGAAGAACTTCTCAACGACGAAGCTGGATAGCAGGGACACCCCTAAGGGCCTAGGTAGATACCAAACTTGATCATGGCCAAAAGGCCGAGAAGCAATATTGCAGAAAGAAAAGAGGACAGTAGGGAAGATCGCAGTCTCGTTCCTTGTGGGGACTAAGCCTCTAACCCAATAGCAGCTAGTAGGTGAAGCCAAATTTTATTGACGATCCTACCAGGCCGAGCAAAGGGTACCCCAAAAAGACCAAAAGGCTTGGATAGATCGAAGAACTTCTTAACGACGCAGATGGACAGCAGAGACACCCCTAAGGGCCTAGGTCGATACTAAACTTGATCATGGCCAAAAGGCCGAGTAGCAATAATACAGAAAGGAAAGAGGACAGTAGGGTAGATCGCAGTCTCGTTCCTTGTGGGGACTAAGCCTCTAACCCAATAGCAGCAAGTAGGTGAAGCCAAATTTAATTGACGATCCTACCAGGCCGAGCAGAGGGTACCCCACAAGGACCAAAAGGCTTGGATAGATCGAAGAACTTCTCAACGACGCTGCTGGACAGCCGGGACACCCCTAAGGGCCTAGGTCGATACCAAACTTGATCATGGCCACAAGGCCGAGAAGCAATAATACAGAAAGGAAAGAGGGTAGATCGCAGTCTCGTTCCTTGTGGGGACTAAGCCTCTAACCCAATAGCAGCAAGAAGGTGAAGCCAAATTTAATTGACGATCCTACCAGGCCGAGCAGAGGGTACCCCACAAGGACCAAAAGGCTTGGATAGATCGAAGAACTTCTCAACGACGCTGCTGGACAGCCGGGACACCCCTAAGGGCCTAGGTCGATACCAAACTTGATCATGGCCACAAGGCCGAGAAGCAATAATACAGAAAGGAAAGAGGGTAGATCGCAGTCTCGTTCCTTGTGGGAACTAAGCCTCTGACCCAATAGCAGTAAGAAGGTGAAGCCAAATTTAATTGACGATCCTACCAGGCCGAGCAGAGGGTATCCCACAAGGACCAAAAGGCTTGGATAGAGCAAAGAACTTCTCAACGACGCAGCTGAACAGCAGGGACACCCCTAAGGGCCTAGGTCGATACTAAACTTGATCATGGCCAAAAGGCCGAGTAGCAATAATACAGAAAGGAAAGAGGACAGTAGGGAAGATCGCAGTCTCGTTCCTTGTGGGGACTAAGCCTCTAACCCAATAGCAGCAAGTAGGTGAAGCCAAATTTAATTGACGATCCTACCAGGCCGAGCAGAGGGTACCCCACAAGGACCAAAAGGCTTGGATAGATCGAAGAACTTCTCAACGACGCAGCTGAACAGCCGGGACACCCCTAAGGGCCTAGGTCGATACCAAACTTGATCATGGCCAAAAGGCCGAGAAGCAATAATACAGAAAGGAAAGAGGGTAGATCGCAGTCTCGTTCCTTGTGGGGACTAAGCCTCTGACCCAATAGCAGTAAGAAGGTGAAGCCAAATTTAATTGACGATCCTACCAGGCCGAGCAGAGGGTATCCCACAAGGACCAAAAGGCTTGGATAGAGCAAAGAACTTCTCAACGACGCAGCTGAACAGCAGGGACACCCCTAAGAGCCTAGGTCGATACCAAACTTGATCATGGCCAAAAGGGCCGAGAAGCAATAATACAGAAAGGAAAGAGGGTAGATCGCAGTCTCGTTCCTTGTGGGGACTAAGCCTCTAACCCAATAGCAGCAAGAAGGTGAAGCCAAATTTAATTGACGATCCTACCAGGCCGAGCAGAGGGTACCCCACAAGGACCAAAAGGCTTGGATAGATCGAAGAACTTCTCAACGACGCAGCTGGACAGCCGGGACACCCCTAAGGGCCTAGGTCGATACCAAACTTGATCATGGCCACAAGGCCGAGAAGCAATAATACAGAAAGGAAAGAGGGTAGATCGCAGTCTCGTTCCTTGTGGGGACTAAGCCTCTAACCCAATAGCAGTAAGAAGGTGAAGCCAAATTTAATTGACGATCCTACCAGGCCGAGCAGAGGGTATCCCACAAGGACCAAAAGGCTTGGATAGAGCAAAGAACTTCTCAACGACGCAGCTGAACAGCAGGGACACCCCTAAGGGCCTAGGTCGATACTAAACTTGATCATGGCCAAAAGGCCGAGTAGCAATAATACAAAAAGGAAAGAGGACAGTAGGGTAGATCGCAGTCTCGTTCCTTGTGGGGACTAAGCCTCTAACCCAATAGCAGCAAGTAGGTGAAGCCAAATTTAATTGACGATCCTACCAGGCCGAGCAGAGGGTACCCCACAAGGACCAAAAGGCTTGGATAGATCGAAGAACTTCTCAACGACGCAGCTGAACAGCAGGGACACCCCTAAGGGCCTAGGTCGATACCAAACTTGATCATGGCCAAAAGGCCGAGAAGCAATAATACAGAAAGGAAAGAGGGTAGATCGCAGGCTCGTTCCTTGTGGGGACTAAGCCTCTGACCCAATAGCAGTAAGAAGGTGAAGCCAAATTTAATTGACGATCCTACCAGGCCGAGCAGAGGGTATCCCACAAGGACCAAAAGGCTTGGATAGAGCAAAGAACTTCTCAACGACGCAGCTGAACAGCAGGGACACCCCTAAGGGCCTAGGTCGATACTAAACTTGATCATGGCCAAAAGGCCGAGAAGCAATAATACAGAAAGAAAAGAGGACAGTAGGGTAGATCGCAGTCTCGTTGCTTGCGGGGACTAAGCCTCTAACCCAATAGCAGCAAGAAGGTGAAGCCAAATTTAATTGACGATCCTACCAGGCCGAGCAGAGGGTACCCCACAAGGACCAAAAGGCTTGGATAGAGCAAAGAACTTCTCAACGACGCAGCTGAACAGCAGGGACACCCCTAAGGGCCTAGGTGGATAACAAACTTGATCATGGCCAAAAGGCCGAGAAGCAATAAATCAGAAAGGAAAGAGTACAGTAGAGTAGATCACAGTCTCGTTCCTTGTGGGGACTAAGCCTCTAACCCAATAGCAGCAAGTAGGTGAAGCCAAATTTAATTGACGATCCTACCAAGCCGAGCAGAGGGTACCGCACAAGCACCAAAAGGCTTGGATAGATCGAAGAACTTCTCAACGAAGTAGCTGGACAGCAGGGAAACCCCTCAGGCTAACGACGCAGCAAAATTTGATCAAAAGACCAAGAAGTGCTAATGCAGGAATGTAAAGTCTGGGCACAAGAGCTGACAATCATTCAGAAATGATCTTCAGTCCTGTATTGCTTTAAAGAGTAACTCCACTTTTGTTGAGAGGACAACACTCCCCTCTGGGTGATTAATGTATATTTTTATGGTTGTGAAAGGTTTGGAGATTCTTACCTTTTGTTATTGTGCAGATAGATCCACGTGTGTTCTTGAACCAAATACACGGGAACGACTTTTGCAGTGATCGATCGGCGGCTGCTCCTGCGGGGTACCTGTGGAGAAAGTGGTAGGGTCTGCAAACCTGTAGAGATGATGGTTGTTGGAGGGGACGCCCATCATCTGACTGATGTCAGTGCCAACTTGTGGGAATATCAGCCTACCAGTTACACAGCAGGAAATGACACCTCCTGGAGGGCCCCTGTAGATTAGGAAGGGAAGTTGCTTGTTAATAACAATGAAAGATAATGTGATTTGTGTAGGAATTGTAGGTGTCATTTGTATTTCCCCGTAAAAGTGGAGTTACTCTTTAAATGAAGCGCTAGGATTTATTAACCACCTCCCGTCCGGTTGTATATAAATGACCGGACGGTGAAAGTGCAGGGTCAGGTGGCCGTTTATAAATGGCCTTCCCGCCCCCTGCTTGTGCGCGCTCCCTTGGAGCGCACAGCAGTGCAATCCAGTGCCCGTTGTGTCCTCTGTACACAGTGGAACACTGATCGTCGTACGGGACCTCTGAAAGCTGAAAATTGGCCTGGACAGGAAGGGGGTAAAAGTGTCCAGACTTGAAGTGGTTAAACATTACATTCAGAGAAATGTTGCCGACATAAAAAAGAAGGAATAAACGTGTAACATTAAAAATTCTGACAACATACAAAGCCACTTTAAAATGTTTTGTACAGATTACTGTCTGTATCTTTTTTCTATAAATATAGACATATAACTATTTTTTTCTGCTCTGCCTAAGTGAAATCTTAGAGTCTTTTAGTTGAATCCCATGGTCAAAAATGAAACTGCCCAGAGACAATGGATTCTTTCTCCAATTTTGACATTTTTAACCATAAGATGACAAGCCTGCCCACCACGACAAGGTAGACTCTTTTAGGGCAGGACCTACACTAAACTACACTACGCTAAACTACTCCATGCTAGTCATCGTATTTTTTGTGTTAGATGCCTGTTTGTGATAAGCCTCATCCTAGAACCTTCCTTCTTCCTTTCCAGACTTGTTTACAGAGATCTACATAAGAACAACCCTTTTCATTCAAAAAACAGAGAACAGATTTAAAAGGGTTGTTGCTGTTATCTTATGGCGGGTGATGCAGTGGTCAGCAATGATCATCTGTAATGTCCCGACACATTTCCCCTTCTTTAATCAATGCAGAGCTCTCTTCCACATAGATGCCTTCAGTCTATAAGGTCTAAAGTGTTTCAATTGTAGTGAAGTTTATTCACAGATACCAAACTTGATCATGGCCAAAAGGCCGAGAAGCAATAATGCAGATAGGAAAGAGGGCAGTATGGTAGATCGCAGTCTCCTTCCTTGTGGGGACTAAGCTTCTACCCCAATAGCAGCAAGTAGGAGAAGCCCAAATTTAATTGAGGATCCTACCAGGCTGAGCAGAGGGTTCCCCAAAAGGACCGATAGGCTTGGATAGATCGAAGAACTTCTCAACGACGCAGCTGGACAGCAGGGACACCCCTAAGGGCCTAGGTCGATACCAAACTTGATCATTGCCAAAAGGCCGAGAAGCAATAATACAGAAAGGAAAGAGGGTAGATCGCAGTCTCGTTCCTTGTGGGGACTAAGCCTCTAACCCAATAGCAGCAAGTAGGTGAAGCCAAATTTAATTGACGATCCTACCAGGCCGAGCAGAGGGTACCCCACAAGGACCAAAAGGCTTGGATAGATCGAAGAACTTCTCAACGACGCAGCTGAACAGCCGGGACACCCCTAAGGGCCTAGGTCGATACCAAACTTGATCATGGCCAAAAGGCCGAGAAGCAATAATACAGAAAGGAAAGAGGGTAGATCGCAGTCTCGTTCCTTGTGGGGACTAAGCCTCTGACCCAATAGCAGTAAGAAGGTGAAGCCAAATTTAATTGACGATCCTACCAGGCCGAGCAGAGGGTATCCCACAAGGACCAAAAGGCTTGGATAGAGCAAAGAACTTCTCAACGACGCAGCTGAACAGCAGGGACACCCCTAAGAGCCTAGGTCGATACCAAACTTGATCATGGCCAAAAGGGCCGAGAAGCAATAATACAGAAAGGAAAGAGGGTAGATCGCAGTCTCGTTCCTTGTGGGGACTAAGCCTCTAACCCAATAGCAGCAAGAAGGTGAAGCCAAATTTAATTGACGATCCTACCAGGCCGAGCAGAGGGTACCCCACAAGGACCAAAAGGCTTGGATAGATCGAAGAACTTCTCAACGACGCAGCTGGACAGCCGGGACACCCCTAAGGGCCTAGGTCGATACCAAACTTGATCATGGCCACAAGGCCGAGAAGCAATAATACAGAAAGGAAAGAGGGTAGATCGCAGTCTCGTTCCTTGTGGGGACTAAGCCTCTGACCCAATAGCAGTAAGAAGGTGAAGCCAAATTTAATTGACGATCCTACCAGGCCGAGCAGAGGGTATCCCACAAGGACCAAAAGGCTTGGATAGAGCAAAGAACTTCTCAACGACGCAGCTGAACAGCAGGGACACCCCTAAGGGCCTAGGTCGATACTAAACTTGATCATGGCCAAAAGGCCGAGTAGCAATAATACAAAAAGGAAAGAGGACAGTAGGGTAGATCGCAGTCTCGTTCCTTGTGGGGACTAAGCCTCTAACCCAATAGCAGCAAGTAGGTGAAGCCAAATTTAATTGACGATCCTAACAGGCCGAGCAGAGGGTACCCCACAAGGACCAAAAGGCTTGGATAGATCGAAGAACTTCTCAACGACGCAGCTGAACAGCCGGGACACCCCTAAGGGCCTAGGTCGATACCAAACTTGATCATGGCCAAAAGGCCGAGAAGCAATAATACAGAAAGGAAAGAGGGTAGATCGCACTCTCGTTCCTTGTGGGGACTAAGCCTCTGACCCAATAGCAGTAAGAAGGTGAAGCCAAATTTAATTGACGATCCTACCAGGCTGAGCAGAGGGTATCCCACAAGGACCAAAAGGCTTGGATAGAGCAAAGAACTTCTCAACGACGCAGCTGAACAGCAGGGACACCCCTAAGGGCCTAGGTCGATACTAAACTTGATCATGGCCAAAAGGCCGAGAAGCAATAATACAGAAAGAAAAGAGGACAGTAGGGTAGATCGCAGTCTCGTTGCTTGCGGGGACTAAGCCTCTAACCCAATAGCAGCAAGAAGGTGAAGCCAAATTTAATTGACGATCCTACCAGGCCGAGCAGAGGGTACCCCAAAAGGTCCAAAAGGCTTGGATAGATCGAAGAACTTCTCAACGACGAAGCTGGATAGCAGGGACACCCCTAAGGGCCTAGGTAGATACCAAACTTGATCATGGCCAAAAGGCCGAGAAGCAATATTGCAGAAAGAAAAGAGGACAGTAGGGAAGATCGCAGTCTCGTTCCTTGTGGGGACTAAGCCTCTAACCCAATAGCAGCTAGTAGGTGAAGCCAAATTTTATTGACGATCCTACCAGGCCGAGCAAAGGGTTCCCCAAAAAGACCAAAAGGCTTGGATAGATCGAAGAACTTCTTAACGACGCAGATGGACAGCAGAGACACCCCTAAGGGCCTAGGTCGATACTAAACTTGATCATGGCCAAAAGGCCGAGTAGCAATAATACAGAAAGGAAAGAGGACAGTAGGGTAGATCGCAGTCTCGTTCCTTGTGGGGACTAAGCCTCTAACCCAATAGCAGCAAGTAGGTGAAGCCAAATTTAATTGACGATCCTACCAGGCCGAGCAGAGGGTACCCCACAAGGACCAAAAGGCTTGGATAGATCGAAGAACTTCTCAACGACGCTGCTGGACAGCCGGGACACCCCTAAGGGCCTAGGTCGATACCAAACTTGATCATGGCCACAAGGCCGAGAAGCAATAATACAGAAAGGAAAGAGGGTAGATCGCAGTCTCGTTCCTTGTGGGGACTAAGCCTCTAACCCAATACCAGCAAGAAGGTGAAGCCAAATTTAATTGACGATCCTACCAGGCCGAGCAGAGGGTACCCCACAAGGACCAAAAGGCTTGGATAGATCGAAGAACTTCTCAACGACGCAGCTGGACAGCCGGGACACCCCTAAGGGCCTAGGTCGATACCAAACTTGATCATGGCCACAAGGCCGAGAAGCAATAATACAGAAAGGAAAGAGGGTAGATCGCAGTCTCGTTCCTTGTGGGGACTAAGCCTCTAACCCAATAGCAGTAAGAAGGTGAAGCCAAATTTAATTGACGATCCTACCAGGCCGAGCAGAGGGTACCCCACAAGGACCAAAAGGCTTTAATAGAGCAAAGAACTTCTCAACGACGCAGCTGAACAGCAGGGACACCCCTAAGGGCCTAGGTGGATAACAAACTTGATCATGGCCAAAAGGCCGAGAAGCAATAAATCAGAAAGGAAAGAGTATAGTAGAGTAGATCACAGTCTCGTTCCTTGTGGGGACTAAGCCTCTAACCCAATAGCAGCAAGTAGGTGAAGCCAAATTTAATTGACGATCCTACCAAGCCGAGCAGAGGGTACCGCACAAGCACCAAAAGGCTTGGATAGATCGAAGAACTTCTCAACGAAGTAGCTGGACAGCAGGGAAACCCCTCAGGCTAACGACGCAGCAAAATTTGATCAAAAGACCAAGAAGTGCTAATGCAGGAATGTAAAGTCTGGGCACAAGAGCTGACAATCATTCAGAAATGATCTTCAGTCCTGTATTGCTTTAAAGAGTAACTCCACTTTTGTTGAGAGGACAACACTCCCCTCTGGGTGATTAATGTATATTTTTATGGTTGTGAAAGGTTTGGAGATTCTTACCTTTTGTTATTGTGCAGATAGATCCACGTGTGTTCTTGAACCAAATACACGGGAACGACTTTTGCAGTGATCGATCGGCGGCTGCTACTGCGGGGTACCTGTGGAGAAAGTGGTCGGGTCTGCAAACCTGTAGAGATGATGGTTGTTGGAGGGGACGCCCATCATCTGACTGATGTCAGTGCCAACTTGTGGGAATATCAGCCTACCAGTTACACAGCAGGAAATGACACCTCCTGGAGGGCCCCTGTAGATTAGGAAGGGAAGTTGCTTGTTAATAACAATGAAAGATAATGTGATTTGTGTAGGAATTGTAGGTGTCATTTGTATTTCCCTGTAAAAGTGGAGTTACTCTTTAAATGAAGCGCTAGGATTTATTAACCACCTCCCGTCCGGTTGTATATAAATGACCGGACGGTGAAAGTGCAGGGTCAGGTGGCCGCTTATAAATGTCCTTCCCGCCCCCTGCTTGTGCGCGCTCCCTTGGAGCGCACAGCAGTGCAATCCAGTGCCCGTTGTGTCCTCTGTACACAGTGAAACACTGATCGTCGTACGGGACCTCTGAAAGCTGAAAATTGTCCTGGACAGGAAGGGGGTAAAAGTGTCCGGACTTGAAGTGGTTAAACATTACATTCAGAGAAATGTTGCCGACATAAAAAAGAAGGAATAAACGTGTAACATTAAAAATTCTGACAACATACAAAGCCACTTTAAAATGTTTTGTACAGATTACTGTCTGTATCTTTTTTCTATAAATATAGACATATAACTATTTTTTTCTGCTCTGCCTAAGTGAAATCTTAGAGTCTTTTAGTTGAATCCCATGGTCAAAAATGAAACTGCCCAGAGACAATGGATTCTTTCTCCAATTTTGACATTTTTAACCATAAGATGACAAGCCTGCCCACCACGACAAGGTAGACTCTTTTAGGGCAGGACCTACACTAAACTACACTACGCTAAACTACTCCATGCTAGTCATCGTATTTTTTGTGTTAGATGCCTGTTTGTGATAAGCCTCATCCTAGAACCTTCCTTCTTCCTTTCCAGACTTGTTTACAGAGATCTACATAAGAACAACCCTTTTCATTCAAAAAACAGAGAACAGATTTAAAAGGGTTGTTGCTGTTATCTTATGGCGGGTGATGCAGTGGTCAGCAATGATCATCTGTAATGTCCCGACACATTTCCCCTTCTTTAATCAATGCAGAGCTCTCTTCCACATAGATGCCTTCAGTCTGAAAGGTCTAAAGTGTTTCAATTGTAGTGAAGTTTATTCACAGATACCAAACTTGATCATGGCCAAAAGGCCGAGAAGCAATAATGCAGATAGGAAAGAGGGCAGTATGGTAGATCGCAGTCTCCTTCCTTGTGGGGACTAAGCTTCTACCCCAATAGCAGCAAGTAGGAGAAGCCCAAATTTAATTGAGGATCCTACCAGGCTGAGCAGAGGGTTCCCCAAAAGGACCGATAGGCTTGGATAGATCTAAGAACTTCTCAACGACGCAGCTGGACAGCAGGGACACCCCTAAGGGCCTAGGTCGATACCAAACTTGATCATTGCCAAAAGGCCGAGAAGCAATAATACAGAAAGGAAAGAGGGTAGATCGCAGTCTCGTTCCTTGTGGGGACTAAGCCTCTAACCCAATAGCAGCAAGTAGGTGAAGCCAAATTTAATTGACGATCCTACCAGGCCGAGCAGAGGGTACCCCACAAGGACCAAAAGGCTTGGATAGATCGAAGAACTTCTCAACAACGCAGCTGAACAGCCGGGACACCCCTAAGGGCCTAGGTCGATACCAAACTTGATCATGGCCAAAAGGCCGAGAAGCAATAATACAGAAAGGAAAGAGGGTAGATCGCAGTCTCGTTCCTTGTGGGGACTAAGCCTCTGACCCAATAGCAGTAAGAAGGTGAAGCCAAATTTAATTGACGATCCTACCAGGCCGAGCAGAGGGTATCCCACAAGGACCAAAAGGCTTGGATAGAGCAAAGAACTTCTCAACGACGCAGCTGAACAGCAGGGACACCCCTAAGGGCCTAGGTCGATACTAAACTTGATCATGGCCAAAAGGCCGAGAAGCAATAATACAGAAAGAAAAGAGGACAGTAGGGTAGATCGCAGTCTCGTTGCTTGCGGGGACTAAGCCTCTAACCCAATAGCAGCAAGAAGGTGAAGCCAAATTTAATTGACGATCCTACCAGGCCGAGCAGAGGGTACCCCACAAAGACCAAAAGGCTTGGATAGAGCAAAGAACTTCTCAACGACGCAGCTGAACAGCAGGGACACCCCTAAGGGCCTAGGTGGATAACAAACTTGATCATAGCCAAAAGGCCGAGAAGCAATAATACAGAAAGGAAAGAGGGTAGATCGCAGTCTCGTTTCTTGTGGGGACTAAGCCTCTAACACAATAGCAGCAAGTAGGTGAAGCCAAATTTAGTTGACGATCCTACCAGGCCGAGCAGAGGGTACCCCAAAAGGTCCAAAAGGCTTGGATAGATCGAAGAACTTCTCAACGACGAAGCTGGATAGCAGGGACACCCCTAAGGGCCTAGGTAGATACCAAACTTGATCATGGCCAAAAGGCCGAGAAGCAATATTGCAGAAAGAAAAGAGGACAGTAGGGAAGATCGCAGTCTCGTTCCTTGTGGGGACTAAGCCTCTAACCCAATAGCAGCTAGTAGGTGAAGCCAAATTTTATTGACGATCCTACCAGGCCGAGCAAAGGGTACCCCAAAAAGACCAAAGGGCTTGGATAGATCGAAGAACTTCTTAACGACGCAGATGGACAGCAGAGACACCCCTAAGGGCCTAGGTCGATACTAAACTTGATCATGGCCAAAAGGCCGAGTAGCAATATTACAGAAAGGAAAGAGGACAGTAGGGTAGATCGCAGTCTCGTTCCTTGTGGGGACTAAGCCTCTAACCCAATAGCAGCAAGTAGGTGAAGCCAAATTTAATTGACGATCCTACCAGGCCGAGCAGAGGGTACCCCACAAGGACCAAAAGGCTTGGATAGATCGAAGAACTTCTCAACGACGCTGCTGGACAGCCGGGACACCCCTAAGGGCCTAGGTCGATACCAAACTTGATCATGGCAACAAGGCCGAGAAGCAATAATACAGAAAGGAAAGAGGGTAGATCGCAGTCTCGTTCCTTGTGGGGACTAAGCCTCTAACCCAATAGCAGCAAGAAGGTGAAGCCAAATTTAATTGACGATCCTACCAGGCCGAGCAGAGGGTACCCCACAAGGACCAAAAGGCTTGGATAGATCGAAGAACTTCTCAACGACGCTGCTGGACAGCCGGGACACCCCTAAGGGCCTAGGTCGATACCAAACTTTATCATGGCCACAAGGCCGAGAAGCAATAATACAGAAAGGAAAGAGGGTAGATCGCAGTCTCGTTCCTTGTGGGAACTAAGCCTCTGACCCAATAGCAGTAAGAAGGTGAAGCCAAATTTAATTGACGATCCTACCAGGCCGAGCAGAGGGTATCCCACAAGGACCAAAAGGCTTGGATAGAGCCAAGAACTTCTCAACGACGCAGCTGAACAGCAGGGACACCCCTAAGGGCCTAGGTCGATACTAAACTTGATCATGGCCAAAAGGCCGAGTAGCAATAATACAGAAAGGAAAGAGGACAGTAGGGTAGATCGCAGTCTCGTTCCTTGTGGGGACTAAGCCTCTAACCCAATAGCAGCAAGTAGGTGAAGCCAAATCTAATTGACGATCCTACCAGGCCGAGCAGAGGGTACCCCACAAGGACCAAAAGGCTTGGATAGATCGAAGAACTTCTCAACGACGCAGCTGAACAGCCGGGACACCCCTAAGGGCCTAGGTCGATACCAAACTTGATCATGGCCAAAAGGCCGAGAAGCAATAATACAGAAAGGAAAGAGGGTAGATCGCAGTCTCGTTCCTTGTGGGGACTAAGCCTCTGACCCAATAGCAGTAAGAAGGTGAAGCCAAATTTAATTGACGATCCTACCAGGCCGAGCAGAGGGTATCCCACAAGGACCAAAAGGCTTGGATAGAGCAAAGAACTTCTCAACGATGCAGCTGAACAGCAGGGACACCCCTAAGAGCCTAGGTCGATACCAAACTTGATCATGGCCAAAAGGGCCGAGAAGCAATAATACAGAAAGGAAAGAGGGTAGATCGCAGTCTCGTTCCTTGTGGGGACTAAGCCTCTGACCCAATAGCAGTAAGAAGGTGAAGCCAAATTTAATTGACGATCCTACCAGGCCGAGCAGAGGGTATCCCACAAGGACCAAAAGGCTTGGATAGAGCAAAGAACTTCTCAACGACGCAGCTGAACAGCAGGGACACCCCTAAGGGCCTAGGTCGATACTAAACTTGATCATGGCCAAAAGGCCGAGTAGCAATAATACAAAAAGGAAAGAGGACAGTAGGGTAGATCGCAGTCTCGTTCCTTGTGGGGACTAAGCCTCTAACCCAATAGCAGCAAGTAGGTGAAGCCAAATTTAATTGACGATCCTACCAGGCCGAGCAGAGGGTACCCCACAAGGACCAAAAGGCTTGGATAGATCGAAGAACTTCTCAACGACGCAGCTGAACAGCCGGGACACCCCTAAGGGCCTAGGTCGATACCAAACTTGATCATGGCCAAAAGGCCGAGAAGCAATAATACAGAAAGGAAAGAGGGTAGATCGCAGGCTCGTTCCTTGTGGGGACTAAGCCTCTGACCCAATAGCAGTAAGATGGTGAAGCCAAATTTAATTGACGATCCTACCAGGCCGAGCAGAGGGTATCCCACAAGGACCAAAAGGCTTGGATAGAGCAAAGAACTTCTCAACGACGCAGCTGAACAGCAGGGACACCCCTAAGGGCCTAGGTCGATACTAAACTTGATCATGGCCAAAAGGCCGAGAAGCAATAATACAGAAAGAAAAGAGGACAGTAGGGTAGATCGCAGTCTCGTTGCTTGCGGGGACTAAGCCTCTAACCCAATAGCAGCAAGAAGGTGAAGCCAAATTTAATTGACGATCCTACCAGGCCGAGCAGAGGGTACCCCACAAGGACCAAAAGGCTTGGATAGAGCAAAGAACTTCTCAACGACGCAGCTGAACAGCAGGGACACCCCTAAGGGCCTAGGTGGATAACAAACTTGATCATGGCCAAAAGGCCGAGAAGCAATAAATCAGAAAGGAAAGAGTACAGTAGAGTAGATCACAGTCTCGTTCCTTGTGGGGACTAAGCCTCTAACCCAATAGCAGCAAGTAGGTGAAGCCAAATTTAATTGACGATCCTACCAAGCCGAGCAGAGGGAACCGCACAAGCACCAAAAGGCTTGGATAGATCGAAGAACTTCTCAACGAAGTAGCTGGACAGCAGGGAAACCCCTCAGGCTAACGACGCAGCAAAATTTGATCAAAAGACCAAGAAGTGCTAATGCAGGAATGTAAAGTCTGGGCACAAGAGCTGACAATCATTGAGAAATGATCTTCAGTCCTGTATTGCTTTAAAGAGTAACTCCACTTTTGTTGAGAGGACAACACTCCCCTCTGGGTGATTAATGTATATTTTTATGGTTGTGAAAGGTTTGGAGATTCTTACCTTTTGTTATTGTGCAGATAGATCCACGTGTGTTCTTGAACCAAATACACGGGAACGACTTTTGCAGTGATCGATCGGCGGCTGCTCCTGCGGGGTACCTGTGGAGAAAGTGGTAGGGTCTGCAAACCTGTAGAGATGATGGTTGTTGGAGGGGACGCCCATCATCTGACTGATGTCAGTGCCAACTTGTGGGAATATCAGCCTACCAGTTACACAGCAGGAAATGACACCTCCTGGAGGGCCCCTGTAGATTAGGAAGGGAAGTTGCTTGTTAATAACAATGAAAGATAATGTGATTTGTGTAGGAATTGTAGGTGTCATTTGTATTTCCCCGTAAAAGTGGAGTTACTCTTTAAATGAAGCGCTAGGATTTATTAACCACCTCCCGTCCGGTTGTATATAAATGACCGGACGGTGAAAGTGCAGGGTCAGGTGGCCGTTTATAAATGGCCTTCCCGCCCCCTGCTTGTGCGCGCTCCCTTAGAGCGCACAGCAGTGCAATCCAGTGCCCGTTGTGTCCTCTGTACACAGTGGAACACTGATCGTCGTACGGGACCTCTGAAAGCTGAAAATTGGCCTGGACAGGAAGGGGGTAAAAGTGTCCGGACTTGAAGTGGTTAAACATTACATTCAGAGAAATGTTGCCGACATAAAAAAGAAGGAATAAACGTGTAACATTAAAAATTCTGACAACATACAAAGCCACTTTAAAATGTTTAGGACAGATTACTGTCTGTATCTTTTTTCTATAAATATAGACATATAACTATTTTTTTCTGCTCTGCCTAAGTGAAATCTTAGAGTCTTTTAGTTGAATCCCATGGTCAAAAATGAAACTGCCCAGAGACAATGGATTCTTTCTCCAATTTTGACATTTTTAACCATAAGATGACAAGCCTGCCCACCACGACAAGGTAGACTCTTTTAGGGCAGGACCTACACTAAACTACACTACACTAAACTACTCCATGCTAGTCATCGTATTTTTTGTGTTAGATGCCTGTTTGTGATAAGCCTCATCCTAGAACCTTCCTTCTTCCTTTCCAGACTTGTTTACAGAGATCTACATAAGAACAACCCTTTTCATTCAAAAAACAGAGAACAGATTTAAAAGGGTTGTTGCTGTTATCTTATGGCGGGTGATGCAGTGGTCACCAATGATCATCTGTAATGTCCCGACACATTTCCCCTTCTTTAATCAATGCAGAGCTCTCTTCCACATAGATGCCTTCAGTCTGAAAGGTCTAAAGTGTTTCAATTGTAGTGAAGTTTATTCACAGATACCAAACTTGATCATGGCCAAAAGGCCGAGAAGCAATAATGCAGATAGGAAAGAGGGCAGTATGGTAGATCGCAGTCTCCTTCCTTGTGGGGACTAAGCTTCTACCCCAATAGCAGCAAGTAGGAGAAGCCCAAATTTAATTGAGGATCCTACCAGGCTGAGCAGAGGGTTCCCCAAAAGGACCGATAGGCTTGGATAGATCGAAGAACTTCTCAACGACGCAGCTGGACAGCAGGGACACCCCTAAGGGCCTAGGTCGATACCAAACTTGATCATTGCCAAAAAGCCCGAGAAGCAATAATACAGAAAGGAAAGAGGGTAGATCGCAGTCTCGTTCCTTGTGGGGACTAAGCCTCTAACCCAATAGCAGCAAGTAGGTGAAGCCAAATTTAATTGACGATCCTACCAGGCCGAGCAGAGGGTACCCCACAAGGACCAAAAGGCTTGGATAGAGCAAAGAACTTCTCAACGACGCAGCTGAACAGCAGGGACACCCCTAAGGGCCTAGGTCGATACTAAACTTGATCATGGCCAAAAGGCCGAGAAGCAATAATACAGAAAGAAAAGAGGACAGTAGGGTAGATCGCAGTCTCGTTGCTTGCGGGGACTAAGCCTCTAACCCAATAGCAGCAAGAAGGTGAAGCCAAATTTAATTGACGATCCTACCAGGCCGAGCAGAGGGTACCCCACAAAGACCAAAAGGCTTGGATAGAGCAAAGAACTTCTCAACGACGCAGCTGAACAGCAGGGACACCCCTAAGGGCCTAGGTGGATAACAAACTTGATCATAGCCAAAAGGCCGAGAAGCAATAATACAGAAAGGAAAGAGGGTAGATCGCAGTCTCGTTTCTTGTGGGGACTAAGCCTCTAACACAATAGCAGCAAGTAGGTGAAGCCAAATTTAGTTGACGATCCTACCAGGCCGAGCAGAGGGTACCCCAAAAGGACCAAAAGGCTTGGATAGATCGAAGAACTTCTCAACGACGCTGCTGGACAGCCGGGACACCCCTAAGGGCCTAGGTAGATACCAAACTTGATCATGGCCACAAGGCCGAGAAGCAATAATACAGAAAGGAAAGAGGGTAGATCGCAGTCTCGTTCCTTGTGGGGACTAAGCCTCTAACCCAATAGCAGCAAGAAGGTGAAGCCAAATTTAATTGACGATCCTACCAGGCCGAGCAGAGGGTACCCCACAAGGACCAAAAGGCTTGGATAGATCGAAGAACTTCTCAACGACGCTGCTGGACAGCCGGGACACCCCTAAGGGCCTAGGTAGATACCAAACTTGATCATGGCCACAAGGCCGAGAAGCAATAATACAGAAAGGAAAGAGGGTAGATCGCAGTCTCGTTCCTTGTGGGGACTAAGCCTCTAACCCAATAGCAGCAAGAAGGTGAAGCCAAATTTAATTGACGATCCTACCAGGCCGAGCAGAGGGTACCCCACAAGGACCAAAAGGCTTGGATAGATCGAAGAACTTCTCAACGACGCTGCTGGACAGCCGGGACACCCCTAAGGGCCTAGGTCGATACCAAACTTGATCATGGCCACAAGGCCGAGAAGCAATAATACAGAAAGGAAAGAGGGTAGATCGCAGTCTCGTTCCTTGTGGGAACTAAGCCTCTGACCCAATAGCAGTAAGAAGGTGAAGCCAAATTTAATTGACGATCCTACCAGGCCGAGCAGAGGGTATCCCACAAGGACCAAAAGGCTTGGATAGAGCAAAGAACTTCTCAACGACGCAGCTGAACAGCAGGGACACCCCTAAGGGCCTAGGTCGATACTAAACTTGATCATGGCCAAAAGGCCGAGTAGCAACAATACAGAAAAGAAAGAGGACAGTAGGGTAGATCGCAGTCTCGTTCCTTGTGGGGACTAAGCCTCTAACCCAATAGCAGCAAGTAGGTGAAGCCAAATTTAATTGACGATCCTACCAGGCCGAGCAGAGGGTACCCCACAAGGACCAAAAGGCTTGGATAGATCGAAGAACTTCTGAACGACGCAGCTGAACAGCCGGGACACCCCTAAGGGCCTAGGTCGATACCAAACTTGATCATGGCCAAAAGGCCGAGAAGCAATAATACAGAAAGGAAAGAGGGTAGATCGCAGTCTCGTTCCTTGTGGGGACTAAGCCTCTGACCCAATAGCAGTAAGAAGATGAAGCCAAATTTAATTGACGATCCTACCAGGCCGAGCAGAGGGTATCCCACAAGGACCAAAAGGCTTGGATAGAGCAAAGAACTTCTCAACGACGCAGCTGAACAGCAGGGACACCCCTAAGAGCCTAGGTCGATACCAAACTTGATCATGGCCAAAAGGGCCGAGAAGCAATAATACAGAAAGGAAAGAGGGTAGATCGCAGTCTCGTTCCTTGTGGGGACTAAGCCTCTAACCCAATAGCAGCAAGAAGGTGAAGCCAAATTTAATTGACGATCCTACCAGGCCGAGCAGAGGGTACCACACAAGGACCAAAAGGCTTGGATAGATCGAAGAACTTCTCAACGACGCAGCTGGACAGCCGGGACACCCCTAAGGGCCTAGGTCGATACCAAACTTGATCATGGCCACAAGGCCGAGAAGCAATAATACAGAAAGGAAAGAGGGTAGATCGCAGTCTCGTTCCTTGTGGGGACTAAGCCTCTCACCCAATAGCAGTAAGAAGGTGAAGCCAAATTTAATTGACGATCCTACCAGGCCGAGCAGAGGGTATCCCACAAGGACCAAAAGGCTTGGATAGAGCAAAGAACTTCTCAACGACGCAGCTGAACAGCAGGGACACCCCTAAGGGCCTAGGTCGATACTAAACTTGATCATGGCCAAAAGGCCGAGTAGCAATAATACAAAAAGGAAAGAGGACAGTAGGGTAGATCGCAGTCTCGTTCCTTGTGGGGACTAAGCCTCTAACCCAATAGCAGCAAGTAGGTGAAGCCAAATTTAATTGACGATCCTACCAGGCCGAGCAGAGGGTACCCCACAAGGACCAAAAGGCTTGGATAGATCGAAGAACTTCTCAACGACGCAGCTGAACAGCCGGGACACCCCTAAGGGCCTAGGTCGATACCAAACTTGATCATGGCCAAAAGGCCGAGAAGCAATAATACAGAAAGGAAAGAGGGTAGATCGCAGGCTCGTTCCTTGTGGGGACTAAGCCTCTGACCCAATAGCAGTAAGATGGTGAAGCCAAATTTAATTGACGATCCAACCAGGCCGAGCAGAGGGTATCCCACAAGGACCAAAAGGCTTGGATAGAGCAAAGAACTTCTCAACGACGCAGCTGAACAGCAGGGACACCCCTAAGGGCCTAGGTCGATACTAAACTTGATCATGGCCAAAAGGCCGAGAAGCAATAATACAGAAAGAAAAGAGGACAGTAGGGTAGATCGCAGTCTCGTTGCTTGCGGGGACTAAGCCTCTAACCCAATAGCAGCAAGAAGGTGAAGCCAAATTTAATTGACGATCCTACCAGGCCGAGCAGAGGGTACCCCACAAGGACCAAAAGGCTTGGATAGAGCAAAGAACTTCTCAACGACGCAGCTGAACAGCAGGGACACCCCTAAGGGCCTAGGTGGATAACAAACTTGATCATGGCCAAAAGGCCGAGAAGCAATAAATCAGAAAGGAAAGAGTACAGTAGAGTAGATCACAGTCTCGTTCCTTGTGGGGACTAAGCCTCTAACCCAATAGCAGCAAGTAGGTGAAGCCAAATTTAATTGACGATCCTACCAAGCCGAGCAGAGGGAACCGCACAAGCACCAAAAGGCTTGGATAGATCGAAGAACTTCTCAACGAAGTAGCTGGACAGCAGGGAAACCCCTCAGGCTAACGACGCAGCAAAATTTGATCAAAAGACCAAGAAGTGCTAATGCAGGAATGTAAAGTCTGGGCACAAGAGCTGACAATCATTCAGAAATGATCTTCAGTCCTGTATTGCTTTAAAGAGTAACTCCACATTTGTTGAGAGGACAACACTCCCCTCTGGGTGATTAATGTATATTTTTATGGTTGTGAAAGGTTTGGAGATTCTTACCTTTTGTTATTGTGCAGATAGATCCACGTGTGTTCTTGAACCAAATACACGGGAACGACTTTTGCAGTGATCGATCGGCGGCTGCTCCTGCGGGGTACCTGTGGAGAAAGTGGTAGGGTCTGCAAACCTGTAGAGATGATGGTTGTTGGAGGGGACGCCCATCATCTGACTGATGTCAGTGCCAACTTGTGGGAATATCAGCCTACCAGTTACACAGCAGGAAATGACACCTCCTGGAGGGCCCCTGTAGATTAGGAAGGGAAGTTGCTTGTTAATAACAATGAAAGATAATGTGATTTGTGTAGGAATTGTAGGTGTCATTTGTATTTCCCCGTAAAAGTGGAGTTACTCTTTAAATGAAGCGCTAGGATTTATTAACCACCTCCCGTCCGGTTGTATATAAATGACCGGACGGTGAAAGTGCAGGGTCAGGTGGCCGTTTATAAATGGCCTTCCCGCCCCCTGCTTGTGCGCGCTCCCTTAGAGCGCACAGCAGTGCAATCCAGTGCCCGTTGTGTCCTCTGTACACAGTGGAACACTGATCGTCGTACGGGACCTCTGAAAGCTGAAAATTGGCCTGGACAGGAAGGGGGTAAAAGTGTCCGGACTTGAAGTGGTTAAACATTACATTCAGAGAAATGTTGCCGACATAAAAAAGAAGGAATAAACGTGTAACATTAAAAATTCTGACAACATACAAAGCCACTTTAAAATGTTTAGGACAGATTACTGTCTGTATCTTTTTTCTATAAATATAGACATATAACTATTTTTTTCTGCTCTGCCTAAGTGAAATCTTAGAGTCTTTTAGTTGAATCCCATGGTCAAAAATGAAACTGCCCAGAGACAATGGATTCTTTCTCCAATTTTGACATTTTTAACCATAAGATGACAAGCCTGCCCACCACGACAAGGTAGACTCTTTTAGGGCAGGACCTACACTAAACTACACTACACTAAACTACTCCATGCTAGTCATCGTATTTTTTGTGTTAGATGCCTGTTTGTGATAAGCCTCATCCTAGAACCTTCCTTCTTCCTTTCCAGACTTGTTTACAGAGATCTACATAAGAACAACCCTTTTCATTCAAAAAACAGAGAACAGATTTAAAAGGGTTGTTGCTGTTATCTTATGGCGGGTGATGCAGTGGTCACCAATGATCATCTGTAATGTCCCGACACATTTCCCCTTCTTTAATCAATGCAGAGCTCTCTTCCACATAGATGCCTTCAGTCTGAAAGGTCTAAAGTGTTTCAATTGTAGTGAAGTTTATTCACAGATACCAAACTTGATCATGGCCAAAAGGCCGAGAAGCAATAATGCAGATAGGAAAGAGGGCAGTATGGTAGATCGCAGTCTCCTTCCTTGTGGGGACTAAGCTTCTACCCCAATAGCAGCAAGTAGGAGAAGCCCAAATTTAATTGAGGATCCTACCAGGCTGAGCAGAGGGTTCCCCAAAAGGACCGATAGGCTTGGATAGATCGAAGAACTTCTCAACGACGCAGCTGGACAGCAGGGACACCCCTAAGGGCCTAGGTCGATACCAAACTTGATCATTGCCAAAAGGCCGAGAAGCAATAATACAGAAAGGAAAGAGGGTAGATCGCAGTCTCGTTCCTTGTGGGGACTAAGCCTCTAACCCAATAGCAGCAAGTAGGTGAAGCCAAATTTAATTGACGATCCTACCAGGCCGAGCAGAGGGTACCCCACAAGGACCAAAAGGCTTGGATAGAGCAAAGAACTTCTCAACGACGCAGCTGAACAGCAGGGACACCCCTAAGGGCCTAGGTCGATACTAAACTTGATCATGGCCAAAAGGCCGAGAAGCAATAATACAGAAAGAAAAGAGGACAGTAGGGTAGATCGCAGTCTCGTTGCTTGCGGGGACTAAGCCTCTAACCCAATAGCAGCAAGAAGGTGAAGCCAAATTTAATTGACGATCCTACCAGGCCGAGCAGAGGGTACCCCACAAAGACCAAAAGGCTTGGATAGAGCAAAGAACTTCTCAACGACGCAGCTGAACAGCAGGGACACCCCTAAGGGCCTAGGTAGATACCAAACTTGATCATGGCCACAAGGCCGAGAAGCAATAATACAGAAAGGAAAGAGGGTAGATCGCAGTCTCGTTCCTTGTGGGGACTAAGCCTCTAACCCAATAGCAGCAAGAAGGTGAAGCCAAATTTAATTGACGATCCTACCAGGCCGAGCAGAGGGTACCCCACAAGGACCAAAAGGCTTGGATAGATCAAAGAACTTCTCAACGACGCTGCTGGACAGCCGGGACACCCCTAAGGGCCTAGGTAGATACCAAACTTGATCATGGCCACAAGGCCGAGAAGCAATAATACAGAAAGGAAAGAGGGTAGATCGCAGTCTCGTTCCTTGTGGGGACTAAGCCTCTAACCCAATAGCAGCAAGAAGGTGAAGCCAAATTTAATTGACGATCCTACCAGGCCGAGCAGAGGGTACCCCACAAGGACCAAAAGGCTTGGATAGATCGAAGAACTTCTCAACGACGCTGCTGGACAGCCGGGACACCCCTAAGGGCCTAGGTCGATACCAAACTTGATCATGGCCACAAGGCCGAGAAGCAATAATACAGAAAGGAAAGAGGGTAGATCGCAGTCTTGTTCCTTGTGGGAACTAAGCCTCTGACCCAATAGCAGTAAGAAGGTGAAGCCAAATTTAATTGACGATCCTACCAGGCCGAGCAGAGGGTATCCCACAAGGACCAAAAGGCTTGGATAGAGCAAAGAACTTCTCAACGACGCAGCTGAACAGCAGGGACACCCCTAAGGGCCTAGGTCGATACTAAACTTGATCATGGCCAAAAGGCCGAGTAGCAACAATACAGAAAGGAAAGAGGACAGTAGGGTAGATCGCAGTCTCGTTCCTTGTGGGGACTAAGCCTCTAACCCAATAGCAGCAAGTAGGTGAAGCCAAATTTAATTGACGATCCTACCAGGCCGAGAAGAGGGTACCCCACAAGGACCAAAAGGCTTGGATAGATCGAAGAACTTCTCAACGACGCAGCTGAACAGCCGGGACACCCCTAAGGGCCTAGGTCGATACCAAACTTGATCATGGCCAAAAGGCCGAGAAGCAATAATACAGAAAGGAAAGAGGGTAGATCGCAGTCTCGTTCCTTGTGGGGACTAAGCCTCTGACCCAATAGCAGTAAGAAGATGAAGCCAAATTTAATTGACGATCCTACCAGGCCGAGCAGAGGGTATCCCACAAGGACCAAAAGGCTTGGATAGAGCAAAGAACTTCTCAACGACGCAGCTGAACAGCAGGGACACCCCTAAGAGCCTAGGTCGATACCAAACTTGATCATGGCCAAAAGGGCCGAGAAGCAATAATACAGAAAGGAAAGAGGGTAGATCGCAGTCTCGTTCCTTGTGGGGACTAAGCCTCTAACCCAATAGCAGCAAGAAGGTGAAGCCAAATTTAATTGACGATCCTACCAGGCCGAGCAGAGGGTACCACACAAGGACCAAAAGGCTTGGATAGATCGAAGAACTTCTCAACGACGCAGCTGGACAGCCGGGACACCCCTAAGGGCCTAGGTCGATACCAAACTTGATCATGGCCACAAGGCCGAGAAGCAATAATACAGAAAGGAAAGAGGGTAGATCGCAGTCTCGTTCCTTGTGGGGACTAAGCCTCTCACCCAATAGCAGTAAGAAGGTGAAGCCAAATTTAATTGACGATCCTACCAGGCCGAGCAGAGGGTATCCCACAAGGACCAAAAGGCTTGGATAGAGCAAAGAACTTCTCAACGACGCAGCTGAACAGCAGGGACACCCCTAAGGGCCTAGGTCGATACTAAACTTGATCATGGCCAAAAGGCCGAGTAGCAATAATACAAAAAGGAAAGAGGACAGTAGGGTAGATCGCAGTCTCGTTCCTTGTGGGGACTAAGCCTCTAACCCAATAGCAGCAAGTAGGTGAAGCCAAATTTAATTGACGATCCTACCAGGCCGAGCAGAGGGTACCCCACAAGGACCAAAAGGCTTGGATAGATCGAAGAACTTCTCAACAACGCAGCTGAACAGCCGGGACACCCCTAAGGGCCTAGGTCGATACCAAACTTGATCATGGCCAAAAGGCCGAGAAGCAATAATACAGAAAGGAAAGAGGGTAGATCGCAGTCTCGTTCCTTGTGGGGACTAAGCCTCTGACCCAATAGCAGTAAGAAGGTGAAGCCAAATTTAATTGACGATCCTACCAGGCCGAGCAGAGGGTATCCCACAAGGACCAAAAGGCTTGGATAGAGCAAAGAACTTCTCAACGACGCAGCTGAACAGCAGGGACACCCCTAAGGGCCTAGGTCGATACTAAACTTGATCATGGCCAAAAGGCCGAGAAGCAATAATACAGAAAGAAAAGAGGACAGTAGGGTAGATCGCAGTCTCGTTGCTTGCGGGGACTAAGCCTCTAACCCAATAGCAGCAAGAAGGTGAAGCCAAATTTAATTGACGATCCTACCAGGCCGAGCAGAGGGTACCCCACAAAGACCAAAAGGCTTGGATAGAGCAAAGAACTTCTCAACGACGCAGCTGAACAGCAGGGACACCCCTAAGGGCCTAGGTGGATAACAAACTTGATCATAGCCAAAAGGCCGAGAAGCAATAATACAGAAAGGAAAGAGGGTAGATCGCAGTCTCGTTTCTTGTGGGGACTAAGCCTCTAACACAATAGCAGCAAGTAGGTGAAGCCAAATTTAGTTGACGATCCTACCAGGCCGAGCAGAGGGTACCCCAAAAGGTCCAAAAGGCTTGGATAGATCGAAGAACTTCTCAACGACGCAGCTGGACAGCAGGGACACCCCTAAGGGCCTAGGTCGATACCAAACTTGATCATTGCCAAAAGGCCGAGAAGCAATAATACAGAAAGGAAAGAGGGTAGATCGCAGTCTCGTTCCTTGTGGGGACTAAGCCTCTAACCCAATAGCAGCAAGTAGGTGAAGCCAAATTTAATTGACGATCCTACCAGGCCGAGCAGAGGGTACCCCACAAGGACCAAAAGGCTTGGATAGATCGAAGAACTTCTCAACAACGCAGCTGAACAGCCGGGACACCCCTAAGGGCCTAGGTCGATACCAAACTTGATCATGGCCAAAAGGCCGAGAAGCAATAATACAGAAAGGAAAGAGGGTAGATCGCAGTCTCGTTCCTTGTGGGGACTAAGCCTCTGACCCAATAGCAGTAAGAAGGTGAAGCCAAATTTAATTGACGATCCTACCAGGCCGAGCAGAGGGTATCCCACAAGGACCAAAAGGCTTGGATAGAGCAAAGAACTTCTCAACGACGCAGCTGAACAGCAGGGACACCCCTAAGGGCCTAGGTCGATACTAAACTTGATCATGGCCAAAAGGCCGAGAAGCAATAATACAGAAAGAAAAGAGGACAGTAGGGTAGATCGCAGTCTCGTTGCTTGCGGGGACTAAGCCTCTAACCCAATAGCAGCAAGAAGGTGAAGCCAAATTTAATTGACGATCCTACCAGGCCGAGCAGAGGGTACCCCACAAAGACCAAAAGGCTTGGATAGAGCAAAGAACTTCTCAACGACGCAGCTGAACAGCAGGGACACCCCTAAGGGCCTAGGTGGATAACAAACTTGATCATAGCCAAAAGGCCGAGAAGCAATAATACAGAAAGGAAAGAGGGTAGATCGCAGTCTCGTTTCTTGTGGGGACTAAGCCTCTAACACAATAGCAGCAAGTAGGTGAAGCCAAATTTAGTTGACGATCCTACCAGGCCGAGCAGAGGGTACCCCAAAAGGTCCAAAAGGCTTGGATAGATCGAAGAACTTCTCAACGACGAAGCTGGATAGCAGGGACACCCCTAAGGGCCTAGGTAGATACCAAACTTGATCATGGCCAAAAGGCCGAGAAGCAATATTGCAGAAAGAAAAGAGGACAGTAGGGAAGATCGCAGTCTCGTTCCTTGTGGGGACTAAGCCTCTAACCCAATAGCAGCTAGTAGGTGAAGCCAAATTTTATTGACGATCCTACCAGGCCGAGCAAAGGGTACCCCAAAAAGACCAAAGGGCTTGGATAGATCGAAGAACTTCTTAACGACGCAGATGGACAGCAGAGACACCCCTAAGGGCCTAGGTCGATACTAAACTTGATCATGGCCAAAAGGCCGAGTAGCAATATTACAGAAAGGAAAGAGGACAGTAGGGTAGATCGCAGTCTCGTTCCTTGTGGGGACTAAGCCTCTAACCCAATAGCAGCAAGTAGGTGAAGCCAAATTTAATTGACGATCCTACCAGGCCGAGCAGAGGGTACCCCACAAGGACCAAAAGGCTTGGATAGATCGAAGAACTTCTCAACGACGCTGCTGGACAGCCGGGACACCCCTAAGGGCCTAGGTCGATACCAAACTTGATCATGGCAACAAGGCCGAGAAGCAATAATACAGAAAGGAAAGAGGGTAGATCGCAGTCTCGTTCCTTGTGGGGACTAAGCCTCTAACCCAATAGCAGCAAGAAGGTGAAGCCAAATTTAATTGACGATCCTACCAGGCCGAGCAGAGGGTACCCCACAAGGACCAAAAGGCTTGGATAGAGCAAAGAACTTCTCAACGACGCAGCTGAACAGCAGGGACACCCCTAAGGGCCTAGGTCGATACTAAACTTGATCATGGCCAAAAGGCCGAGAAGCAATAATACAGAAAGAAAAGAGGACAGTAGGGTAGATCGCAGTCTCGTTGCTTGCGGGGACTAAGCCTCTAACCCAATAGCAGCAAGAAGGTGAAGCCAAATTTAATTGACGATCCTACCAGGCCGAGCAGAGGGTACCCCACAAAGACCAAAAGGCTTGGATAGAGCAAAGAACTTCTCAACGACGCAGCTGAACAGCAGGGACACCCCTAAGGGCCTAGGTGGATAACAAACTTGATCATAGCCAAAAGGCCGAGAAGCAATAATACAGAAAGGAAAGAGGGTAGATCGCAGTCTCGTTTCTTGTGGGGACTAAGCCTCTAACACAATAGCAGCAAGTAGGTGAAGCCAAATTTAGTTGACGATCCTACCAGGCCGAGCAGAGGGTACCCCAAAAGGACCAAAAGGCTTGGATAGATCGAAGAACTTCTCAACGACGCTGCTGGACAGCCGGGACACCCCTAAGGGCCTAGGTAGATACCAAACTTGATCATGGCCACAAGGCCGAGAAGCAATAATACAGAAAGGAAAGAGGGTAGATCGCAGTCTCGTTCCTTGTGGGGACTAAGCCTCTAACCCAATAGCAGCAAGAAGGTGAAGCCAAATTTAATTGACGATCCTACCAGGCCGAGCAGAGGGTACCCCACAAGGACCAAAAGGCTTGGATAGATCGAAGAACTTCTCAACGACGCTGCTGGACAGCCGGGACACCCCTAAGGGCCTAGGTAGATACCAAACTTGATCATGGCCACAAGGCCGAGAAGCAATAATACAGAAAGGAAAGAGGGTAGATCGCAGTCTCGTTCCTTGTGGGGACTAAGCCTCTAACCCAATAGCAGCAAGAAGGTGAAGCCAAATTTAATTGACGATCCTACCAGGCCGAGCAGAGGGTACCCCACAAGGACCAAAAGGCTTGGATAGATCGAAGAACTTCTCAACGACGCTGCTGGACAGCCGGGACACCCCTAAGGGCCTAGGTCGATACCAAACTTGATCATGGCCACAAGGCCGAGAAGCAATAATACAGAAAGGAAAGAGGGTAGATCGCAGTCTCGTTCCTTGTGGGAACTAAGCCTCTGACCCAATAGCAGTAAGAAGGTGAAGCCAAATTTAATTGACGATCCTACCAGGCCGAGCAGAGGGTATCCCACAAGGACCAAAAGGCTTGGATAGAGCAAAGAACTTCTCAACGACGCAGCTGAACAGCAGGGACACCCCTAAGGGCCTAGGTCGATACTAAACTTGATCATGGCCAAAAGGCCGAGTAGCAACAATACAGAAAGGAAAGAGGACAGTAGGGTAGATCGCAGTCTCGTTCCTTGTGGGGACTAAGCCTCTAACCCAATAGCAGCAAGTAGGTGAAGCCAAATTTAATTGACGATCCTACCAGGCCGAGCAGAGGGTACCCCACAAGGACCAAAAGGCATGGATAGATCGAAGAACTTCTCAACGACGCAGCTGAACAGCCGGGACACCCCTAAGGGCCTAGGTCGATACCAAACTTGATCATGGCCAAAAGGCCGAGAAGCAATAATACAGAAAGGAAAGAGGGTAGATCGCAGTCTCGTTCCTTGTGGGGACTAAGCCTCTGACCCAATAGCAGTAAGAAGATGAAGCCAAATTTAATTGACGATCCTACCAGGCCGAGCAGAGGGTATCCCACAAGGACCAAAAGGCTTGGATAGAGCAAAGAACTTCTCAACGACGCAGCTGAACAGCAGGGACACCCCTAAGAGCCTAGGTCGATACCAAACTTGATCATGGCCAAAAGGGCCGAGAAGCAATAATACAGAAAGGAAAGAGGGTAGATCGCAGTCTCGTTCCTTGTGGGGACTAAGCCTCTAACCCAATAGCAGCAAGAAGGTGAAGCCAAATTTAATTGACGATCCTACCAGGCCGAGCAGAGGGTACCACACAAGGACCAAAAGGCTTGGATAGATCGAAGAACTTCTCAACGACGCAGCTGGACAGCCGGGACACCCCTAAGGGCCTAGGTCGATACCAAACTTGATCATGGCCACAAGGCCGAGAAGCAATAATACAGAAAGGAAAGAGGGTAGATCGCAGTCTCGTTCCTTGTGGGGACTAAGCCTCTCACCCAATAGCAGTAAGAAGGTGAAGCCAAATTTAATTGACGATCCTACCAGGCCGAGCAGAGGGTATCCCACAAGGACCAAAAGGCTTGGATAGAGCAAAGAACTTCTCAACGACGCAGCTGAACAGCAGGGACACCCCTAAGGGCCTAGGTCGATACTAAACTTGATCATGGCCAAAAGGCCGAGTAGCAATAATACAAAAAGGAAAGAGGACAGTAGGGTAGATCGCAGTCTCGTTCCTTGTGGGGACTAAGCCTCTAACCCAATAGCAGCAAGTAGGTGAAGCCAAATTTAATTGACGATCCTACCAGGCCGAGCAGAGGGTACCCCACAAGGACCAAAAGGCTTGGATAGATCGAAGAACTTCTCAACGACGCAGCTGAACAGCCGGGACACCCCTAAGGGCCTAGGTCGATACCAAACTTGATCATGGCCAAAAGGCCGAGAAGCAATAATACAGAAAGGAAAGAGGGTAGATCGCAGGCTCGTTCCTTGTGGGGACTAAGCCTCTGACCCAATAGCAGTAAGAAGGTGAAGCCAAATTTAATTGACGATCCTACCAGGCCGAGCAGAGGGTATCCCACAAGGACCAAAAGGCTTGGATAGAGCAAAGAACTTCTCAACGACGCAGCTGAAAAGCAGGGACACCCCTAAGGGCCTAGGTCGATACTAAACTTGATCATGGCCAAAAGGCCGAGAAGCAATAATACAGAAAGAAAAGAGGACAGTAGGGTAGATCGCAGTCTCGTTGCTTGCGGGGACTAAGCCTCTAACCCAATAGCAGCAATGAAGGTGAAGCCAAATTTAATTGACGATCCTACCAGGCCGAGCAGAGGGTACCCCACAAGGACCAAAAGGCTTGGATAGAGCAAAGAACTTCTCAACGACGCAGCTGAACAGCAGGGACACCCCTAAGAGCCTAGGTCGATACCAAACTTGATCATGGCCAAAAGGGCCGAGAAGCAATAATACAGAAAGGAAAGAGGGTAGATCGCAGTCTCGTTCCTTGTGGGGACTAAGCCTCTAACCCAATAGCAGCAAGAAGGTGAAGCCAAATTTAATTGACGATCCTACCAGGCCGAGCAGAGGGTACCCCACAAGGACCAAAAGGCTTGGATAGATCGAAGAACTTCTCAACAACGCAGCTGGACAGCCGGGACACCCCTAAGGGCCTAGGTCGATACCAAACTTGATCATGGCCACAAGGCCGAGAAGCAATAATACAGAAAGGAAAGAGGGTAGATCGCAGTCTCGTTCCTTGTGGGGACTAAGCCTCTGACCCAATAGCAGTAAGAAGGTGAAGCCAAATTTAATTGACGATCCTACCAGGCCGAGCAGAGGGTATCCCACAAGGACCAAAAGGCTTGGATAGAGCAAAGAACTTCTCAACGACGCAGCTGAACAGCCGGGACACCCCTAAGGGCCTAGGTCGATACCAAACTTGATCATGGCCAAAAGGCCGAGAAGCAATAATACAGAAAGGAAAGAGGGTAGATCGCAGGCTCGTTCCTTGTGGGGACTAAGCCTCTGACCCAATAGCAGTAAGAAGGTGAAGCCAAATTTAATTGACGATCCTACCAGGCCGAGCAGAGGGTATCCCACAAGGACCAAAAGGCTTGGATAGAGCAAAGAACTTCTCAACGACGCAGCTGAACAGCAGGGACACCCCTAAGGGCCTAGGTCGATACTAAACTTGATCATGGCCAAAAGGCCGAGAAGCAATAATACAGAAAGAAAAGAGGACAGTAGGGTAGATCGCAGTCTCGTTGCTTGCGGGGACTAAGCCTCTAACCCAATAGCAGCAAGAAGGTGAAGCCAAATTTAATTGACGATCCTACCAGGCCGAGCAGAGGGTACCCCACAAGGACCAAAAGGCTTGGATAGAGCAAAGAACTTCTCAACGACGCAGCTGAACAGCAGGGACACCCCTATGGGCCTAGGTGGATAACAAACTTGATCATGGCCAAAAGGCCGAGAAGCAATAAATCAGAAAGGAAAGAGTACACTAGAGTAGATCACAGTCTCGTTCCTTGTGGGGACTAAGCCTCTAACCCAATAGCAGCAAGTAGGTGAAGCCAAATTTAATTGACGATCCTACCAAGCCGAGCAGAGGGTACCGCACAAGCACCAAAAGGCTTGGATAGATCGAAGAACTTCTCAACGAAGTAGCTGGACAGCAGGGAAACCCCTCAGGCTAACGACGCAGCAAAATTTGATCAAAAGACCAAGAAGTGCTAATGCAGGAATGTAAAGTCTGGGCACAAGAGCTGACAATCATTCAGAAATGATCTTCAGTCCTGTATTGCTTTAAAGAGTAACTCCACTTTTGTTGAGAGGACAACACTCCCCTCTTGGTGATTAATGTATATTTTTATGGTTGTGAAAGGTTTGGAGATTCTTACCTTTTGTTATTGTGCAGATAGATCCACGTGTGTTCTTGAACCAAATACACGGGAACGACTTTTGCAGTGATCGATCGGCGGCTGCTCCTGCGGGGTACCTGTGGAGAAAGTGGTAGGGTCTGCAAACCTGTAGAGATGATGGTTGTTGGAGGGGACGCCCATCATCTGACTGATGTCAGTGCCAACTTGTGGGAATATCAGCCTACCAGTTACACAGCAGGAAATGACACCTCCTGGAGGGCCCCTGTAGATTAGGAAGGGAAGTTGCTTGTTAATAACAATGAAAGATAATGTGATTTGTGTAGGAATTGTAGGTGTCATTTGTATTTCCCCGTAAAAGTGGAGTTACTCTTTAAATGAAGCGCTAGGATTTATTAACCACCTCCCGTCCGGTTGTATATAAATGACCGGACGGTGAAAGTGCAGGGTCAGGTGGCCGCTTATAAATGTCCTTCCCGCCCCCTGCTTGTGCGCGCTCCCTTGGAGCGCACAGCAGTGCAATCCAGTGCCCGTTGTGTCCTCTGTACACAGTGGAACACTGATCGTCGTACGGGACCTCTGAAAGCTGAAAATTGGCCTGGACAGGAAGGGGGTAAAAGTGTCTGGACTTGAAGTGGTTAAACATTACATTCAGAGAAATGTTGCCGACATAAAAAAGAAGGAATAAACGTGTAACATTAAAAATTCTGACAACATACAAAGCCACTTTAAAATGTTTTGTACAGATTACTGTCTGTATCTTTTTTCTATAAATATAGACATATAACTATTTTTTTCTGCTCTGCCTAAGTGAAATCTTAGAGTCTTTCAGTTGAATCCCATGGTCAAAAATGAAACTGCCCAGAGACAATGGATTCTTTCTCCAATTTTGACATTTTTAACCATAAGATGACAAGCCTGCTCACCACGACAAGGTAGACTCTTTTAGGGCAGGACCTACACTAAACTACACTACGCTAAACTACTCCATGCTAGTCATCGTATTTTTTGTGTTAGATGCCTGTTTGTGATAAGCCTCATCCTAGAACCTTCCTTCTTCCTTTCCAGACTTGTTTACAGAGATCTACATAAGAACAACCCTTTTCATTCAAAAAAACAGAGAACAGATTTAATAGGGTTGTTGCTGTTATCTTATGGCGGGTGATGCAGTGGTCAGCAATGATCATCTGTAATGTCCCGACACATTTCCCCTTCTTTAATCAATGCAGAGCTCTCTTCCACATAGATGCCTTCAGTCTCAAAGGTCTAAAGTGTTTCAATTGTAGTGAAGTTTATTCACAGATACCAAACTTGATCATGGCCAAAAGGCCGAGAAGCAATAATGCAGATAGGAAAGAGGGCAGTATGGTAGATCGCAGTCTCCTTCCTTGTGGGGACTAAGCTTCTACCCCAATAGCAGCAAGTAGGAGAAGCCCAAATTTAATTGAGGATCCTACCAGGCTGAGCAGAGGGTTCCCCAAAAGGACCGATAGGCTTGGATAGATCGAAGAACTTCTCAACGACGCAGCTGGACAGCAGGGACACCCCTAAGGGCCTAGGTCGATACCAAACTTGATCATTGCCAAAAGGCCGAGAAGCAATAATACAGAAAGGAAAGAGGGTAGATCGCAGTCTCGTTCCTTGTGGGGACTAAGCCTCTAACCCAATAGCAGCAAGTAGGTGAAGCCAAATTTAATTGACGATCCTACCAGGCCGAGCAGAGGGTACCCCACAAGGACCAAAAGGCTTGGATAGATCGAAGAACTTCTCAACGACGCTGCTGGACAGCCGGGACACCCCTAAGGGCCTAGGTCGATACCAAACTTGATCATGGCCACAAGGCCGAGAAGCAATAATACAGAAAGGAAAGAGGGTAGATCGCAGTCTCGTTCCTTGTGGGAACTAAGCCTCTGACCCAATAGCAGTAAGAAGGTGAAGCCAAATTTAATTGACGATCCTACCAGGCCGAGCAGAGGGTATCCCACAAGGACCAAAAGGCTTGGATAGAGCAAAGAACTTCTCAACGACGCAGCAGAACAGCTGGGACACCCCTAAGGGCCTAGGTCGATACTAAACTTGATCATGGCCAAAAGGCCGAGTAGCAATAATACAGAAAGGAAAGAGGACAGTAGGGTAGATCGCAGTCTCGTTCCTTGTGGGGACTAAGCCTCTAACCCAATAGCAGCAAGTAGGTGAAGCCAAATTTAATTGACGATCCTACCAGGCCGAGCAGAGGGTACCCCACAAGGACCAAAAGGCTTGGATAGATCGAAGAACTTCTCAACGACGCAGCTGAACAGCCGGGACACCCCTAAGGGCCTAGGTCGATACCAAACTTGATCATGGCCAAAAGGCCGAGAAGCAATAATACAGAAAGGAAAGAGGGTAGATCGCAGTCTCGTTCCTTGTGGGGACTAAGCCTCTGACCCAATAGCAGTAAGAAGGTGAAGCCAAATTTAATTGACGATCCTACCAGGCCGAGCAGAGGGTATCCCACAAGGACCAAAAGGCTTGGATAGAGCAAAGAACTTCTCAACGACGCAGCTGAACAGCAGGGACACCCCTAAGAGCCTAGGTCGATACCAAACTTGATCATGGCCAAAAGGGCCGAGAAGCAATAATACAGAAAGGAAAGAGGGTAGATCGCAGTCTCGTTCCTTGTGGGGACTAAGCCGCTGACCCAATAGCAGTAAGAAGGTGAAGCCAAATTTAATTGACGATCCTACCAGGCCGAGCAGAGGGTATCCCACAAGGACCAAAAGGCTTGGATAGAGCAAAGAACTTCTCAACGACGCAGCTGAACAGCAGGGACACCCCTAAGGGCCTAGGTCGATACTAAACTTGATCATGGCCAAAAGGCCGAGTAGCAATAATACAAAAAGGAAAGAGGACAGTAGGGTAGATCGCAGTCTCGTTCCTTGTGGGGACTAAGCCTCTAACCCAATAGCAGCAAGTAGGTGAAGCCAAATTTAATTGACGATCCTACCAGGCCGAGCAGAGGGTACCCCACAAGGACCAAAAGGCTTGGATAGATCGAAGAACTTCTCAACGACGCAGCTGAACAGCCGGGACACCCCTAAGGGCCTAGGTCGATACCAAACTTGATCATGGCCAAAAGGCCGAGAAGCAATAATACAGAAAGGAAAGAGGGTAGATCGCAGGCTCGTTCCTTGTGGGGACTAAGCCTCTGACCCAATAGCAGTAAGAAGGTGAAGCGAAATTTAATTGACGATCCTACCAGGCCGAGCAGAGGGTATCCCACAAGGACCAAAAGGCTTGGATAGAGCAAAGAACTTCTCAACGACGCAGCTGAACAGCAGGGACACCCCTAAGGGCCTAGGTGGATAACAAACTTGATCATGGCCAAAAGGCCGAGAAGCAATAATACAGAAAGAAAAGAGGACAGTAGAGTAGATCACAGTCTCGTTCCTTGTGGGGACTAAGCCTCTAACCCAATAGCAGCAAATAGGTGAAGCCAAATTTAATTGACGATCCTACCAAGCCGAGCAGAGGGTACCGCACAAGCACCAAAAGGCTTGGATAGATCGAAGAACTTCTCAACGAAGTAGCTGGACAGCAGGGAAACCCCTCAGGCTAACGACGCAGCAAAATTTGATCAAAAGACCAAGAAGTGCTAATGCAGGAATGTAAAGTCTGGGCACAAGAGCTGACAATCATTCAGAAATGATCTTCAGTCCTGTATTGCTTTAAAGAGTAACTCCACTTTTGTTGAGAGGACAACACTCCCCTCTGGGTGATTAATGTATATTTTTATGGTTGTGAAAGGTTTGGAGATTCTTACCTTTTGTTATTGTGCAGATAGATCCACGTGTGTTCTTGAACCAAATACACGGGAACGACTTTTGCAGTGATCGATCGGCGGCTGCTCCTGCGGGGTACCTGTGGAGAAAGTGGTAGGGTCTGCAAACCTGTAGAGATGATGGTTGTTGGAGGGGACGCCCATCATCTGACTGATGTCAGTGCCAACTTGTGGGAATATCAGCCTACCAGTTACACAGCAGGAAATGACACCTCCTGGAGGGCCCCTGTAGATTAGGAAGGGAAGTTGCTTGTTAATAACAATGAAAGATAATGTGATTTGTGTAGGAATTGTAGGTGTAATTTGTATTTCCCCATAAAAGTGGAGTTACTCTTTAAATGAAGCGCTAGGATTTATTAACCACCTCCCGTCCGGTTGTATATAAATGACCGGACGGTGAAAGTGCAGGGTCAGGTGGCCGTTTATAAATGGCCTTCCCGCCCCCTGCTTGTGCGCGCTCCCTTGGAGCGCACAGCAGTGCAATCCAGTGCCCGTTGTGTCCTCTGTACACAGTGGAACACTGATCGTCGTACGGGACCTCTGAAAGCTGAAAATTGGCCTGGACAGGAAGGGGGTAAAAGTGTCCGGACTTGAAGTGGTTAAACATTACATTCAGAGAAATGTTGCCGACATAAAAAAGAAGGAATAAACGTGTAACATTAAAAATTCTGACAACATACAAAGCCACTTTAAAATGTTTTGTACACATTACTGTCTGTATCTTTTTTCTATAAATATAGACATATAACTATTTTTTTCTGCTCTGCCTAAGTGAAATCTTAGAGTCTTTTAGTTGAATCCCATGGTCAAAAATGAAACTGCCCAGAGACAATGGATTCTTTCTCCAATTTTGACATTTTTAACCATAAGATGACAAGCCTGCCCACCACGACAAGGTAGACTCTTTTAGGGCAGGACCTACACTAAACTACACTACGCTAAACTACTCCATGCTAGTCATCGTATTTTTTGTGTTAGATGCCTGTTTGTGATAAGCCTCATCCTAGAACCTTCCTTCTTCCTTTCCAGACTTGTTTACAGAGATCTACATAAGAACAACCCTTTTCATTCAAAAAACAGAGAACAGATTTAAAAGGGTTGTTGCTGTTATCTTATGGCGGGTTATGCAGTGGTCAGCAATGATCATCTGTAATGTCCCGACACATTTCCCCTTCTTTAATCAATGCAGAGATCTCTTCCACATAGATGCCTTCAGTCTGAAAGGTCTAAAGTGTTTCAATTGTAGTGAAGTTTATTCACAGATACCAAACTTGATCATGGCCAAAAGGCCGAGAAGCAATAATGCAGATAGGAAAGAGGGCAGTATGGTAGATCGCAGTCTCCTTCCTTGTGGGGACTAAGCTTCTACCCCAATAGCAGCAAGTAGGAGAAGCCCAAATTTAATTGAGGATCCTACCAGGCTGAGCAGAGGGTTCCCCAAAAGGACCGATAGGCTTGGATAGATCGAAGAACTTCTCAACGACGCAGCTGGACAGCAGGGACACCCCTAAGGGCCTAGGTCGATACCAAACTTGATCATTGCCAAAAGGCCGAGAAGCAATAATACAGAAAGGAAAGAGGGTAGATCGCAGTCTCGTTCCTTGTGGGGACTAAGCCTCTAACCCAATAGCAGCAAGTAGGTGAAGCCAAATTTAATTGACCATCCTACCAGGCCGAGCAGAGGGTACCCCACAAGGACCAAAAGGCTTGGATAGATCGAAGAACTTCTCAACGACGCAGCTGAACAGCCGGGACACCCCTAAGGGCCTAGGTCGATACCAAACTTGATCATGGCCAAAAGGCCGAGAAGCAATAATACAGAAAGGAAAGAGGGTAGATCGCAGTCTCGTTCCTTGTGGGGACTAAGCCTCTGACCCAATAGCAGTAAGAAGGTGAAGCCAAATTTAATTGACGATCCTACCAGGCCGAGCAGAGGGTACCCCACAAGGACCAAAAGGCTTGGATAGAGCAAAGAACTTCTCAACGACGCAGCTGAACAGCAGGGACACCCCTAAGGGCCTAGGTCGATACTAAACTTGATCATGGCCAAAAGGCCGAGAAGCAATAATACAGAAAGAAAAGAGGACAGTAGGGTAGATCGCAGTCTCGTTGCTGGCGGGGACTAAGCCTCTAACCCAATAGCAGCAAGAAGGTGAAGCCAAATTTAATTGACGATCCTACCAGGCCGAGCAGAGGGTACCCCACAAAGACCAAAAGGCTTGGATAGAGCAAAGAACTTCTCAACGACGCAGCTGAACAGCAGGGACACCCCTAAGGGCCTAGGTGGATAACAAACTTGATCATAGCCAAAAGGCCGAGAAGCAATAATACAGAAAGGAAAGAGGGTAGATCGCAGTCTCGTTTCTTGTGGGGACTAAGCCTCTAACACAATAGCAGCAAGTAGGTGAAGCCAAATTTAGTTGACGATCCTACCAGGCCGAGCAGAGGGTACCCCAAAAGGTCCAAAAGGCTTGGATAGATCGAAGAACTTCTCAACGACGAAGCTGGATAGCAGGGACACCCCTAAGGGCCTAGGTAGATACCAAACTTGATCATGGCCAAAAGGCCGAGAAGCAATATTGCAGAAAGAAAAGAGGACAGTAGGGAAGATCGCAGTCTCGTTCCTTGTGGGGACTAAGCCTCTAACCCAATAGCAGCTAGTAGGTGAAGCCAAATTTTATTGACGATCCTACCAGGCCGAGCAAAGGGTACCCCAAAAAGACCAAAGGGCTTGGATAGGTCGAAGAACTTCTTAACGACGCAGATGGACAGCAGAGACACCCCTAAGGGCCTAGGTCGATACTAAACTTGATCATGGCCAAAAGGCCGAGTAGCAATAATACAGAAAGGAAAGAGGACAGTAGGGTAGATCGCAGTCTCGTTCCTTGTGGGGACTAAGCCTCTAACCCAATAGCAGCAAGTAGGTGAAGCCAAATTTAATTGACGATCCTACCAGGCCGAGCAGAGGGTACCCCACAAGGACCAAAAGGCTTGGATAGATCGAAGAACTTCTCAACGACGCTGCTGGACAGCCGGGACACCCCTAAGGGCCTAGGTCGATACCAAACTTGATCATGGCAACAAGGCCGAGAAGCAATAATACAGAAAGGAAAGAGGGTAGATCGCAGTCTCGTTCCTTGTGGGGACTAAGCCTCTAACCCAATAGCAGCAAGAAGGTGAAGCCAAATTTAATTGACGATCCTACCAGGCCGAGCAGAGGGTACCCCACAAGGACCAAAAGGCTTGGATAGATCGAAGAACTTCTCAACGACGCTGCTGGACAGCCGGGACACCCCTAAGGGCCTAGGTCGATACCAAACTTGATCATGGCCACAAGGCCGAGAAGCAATAATACAGAAAGGAAAGAGGGTAGATCGCAGTCTCGTTCCTTGTGGGAACTAAGCCTCTGACCCAATAGCAGTAAGAAGGTGAAGCCAAATTTAATTGACGATCCTACCAGGCCGAGCAGAGGGTATCCCACAAGGACCAAAAGGCTTGGATAGAGCCAAGAACTTCTCAACGACGCAGCTGAACAGCAGGGACACCCCTAAGGGCCTAGGTCGATACTAAACTTGATCATGGCCAAAAGGCCGAGTAGCAATAATACAGAAAGGAAAGAGGACAGTAGGGTAGATCGCAGTCTCGTTCCTTGTGGGGACTAAGCCTCTAACCCAATAGCAGCAAGTAGGTGAAGCCAAATCTAATTGACGATCCTACCAGGCCGAGCAGAGGGTACCCCACAAGGACCAAAAGGCTTGGATAGATCGAAGAACTTCTCAACGACGCAGCTGAACAGCCGGGACACCCCTAAGGGCCTAGGTCGATACCAAACTTGATCATGGCCAAAAGGCCGAGAAGCAATAATACAGAAAGGAAAGAGGGTAGATCGCAGTCTTGTTCCTTGTGGGGACTAAGCCTCTGACCCAATAGCAGTAAGAAGGTGAAGCCAAATTTAATTGACGATCCTACCAGGCCGAGCAGAGGGTATCCCACAAGGACCAAAAGGCTTGGATAGAGCAAAGAACTTCTCAACGATGCAGCTGAACAGCAGGGACACCCCTAAGAGCCTAGGTCGATACCAAACTTGATCATGGCCAAAAGGGCCGAGAAGCAATAATACAGAAAGGAAAGAGGGTAGATCGCAGTCTCGTTCCTTGTGGGGACTAAGCCTCTAACCCAATAGCAGCAAGAAGGTGAAGCCAAATTTAATTGACGATCCTACCAGGCCGAGCAGAGGGTACCCCACAAGGACCAAAAGGCTTGGATAGATCGAAGAACTTCTCAACGACGCAGCTGAACAGCCGGGACACCCCTAAGGGCCTAAGTCGATACCAAACTTGATCATGGCCAAAAGGCCGAGAAGCAATAATACAGAAAGGAAAGAGGGTAGATCGCAGTCTCGTTCCTTGTGGGGACTAAGCCTCTGACCCAATAGCAGTAAGAAGGTGAAGCCAAATTTAATTGACGATCCTACCAGGCCGAGCAGAGGGTATCCCACAAGGACCAAAAGGCTTGGATAGAGCAAAGAACTTCTCAACGACGCAGCTGAACAGCAGGGACACCCCTAAGGGCCTAGGTCGATACTAAACTTGATCATGGCCAAAAGGCCGAGAAGCAATAATACAGAAAGAAAAGAGGACAGTAGGGTAGATCGCAGTCTTGTTGCTTGCGGGGACTAAGCCTCTAACCCAATAGCAGCAAGAAGGTGAAGCCAAATTTAATTGACGATCCTACCAGGCCGAGCAGAGGGTACCCCACAAGGACCAAAAGGCTTGGATAGAGCAAAGAACTTCTCAACGACGCAGCTGAACAGCAGGGACACCCCTAAGGGCCTAGGTGGATAACAAACTTGATCATGGCCAAAAGGCCGAGAAGCAATAAATCAGAAAGGAAAGAGTACAGTAGAGTAGATCACAGTCTCGTTCCTTGTGGGGACTAAGCCTCTAACCCAATAGCAGCAAGTAGGTGAAGCCAAATTTAATTGACGATCCTACCAAGCCGAGCAGAGGGAACCGCACAAGCACCAAAAGGTTTGGATAGATCGAAGAACTTCTCAACGAAGTAGCTGGACAGCAGGGAAACCCCTCAGGCTAACGACGCAGCAAAATTTGATCAAAAGACCAAGAAGTGCTAATGCAGGAATGTAAAGTCTGGGCACAAGAGCTGACAATCATTCAGAAATGATCTTCAGTCCTGTATTGCTTTAAAGAGTAACTCCACTTTTGTTGAGAGGACAACACTCCCCTCTGGGTGATTAATGTATATTTTTATGGTTGTGAAAGGTTTGGAGATTCTTACCTTTTGTTATTGTGCAGATAGATCCACGTGTGTTCTTGAACCAAATACACGGGAACGACTTTTGCAGTGATCGATCGGCGGCTGCTACTGCGGGGTACCTGTGGAGAAAGTGGTAGGGTCTGCAAACCTGTAGAGATGATGGTTGTTGGAGGGGACGCCCATCATCTGACTGATGTCAGTGCCAACTTGTGGGAATATCAGCCTACCAGTTACACAGCAGGAAATGACACCTCCTGGAGGGCCCCTGTAGATTAGGAAGGGAAGTTGCTTGTTAATAACAATGAAAGATAATGTGATTTGTGTAGGAATTGTAGGTGTCATTTGTATTTCCCGGTAAAAGTGGAGTTACTCTTTAAATGAAGCGCTAGGATTTATTAACCACCTCCCGTCCGGTTGTATATAAATGACCGGACGGTGAAAGTGCAGGGTCAGGTGGCCGCTTATAAATGTCCTTCCCGGCCCCTGCTTGTGCGCGCTCCCTTGGAGCGCACAGCAGTGCAATCCAGTGCCCGTTGTGTCCTCTGTACACAGTGGAACACTGATCGTCGTACGGGACCTCTGAAAGCTGAAAATTGGCCTGGACAGGAAGGGGGTAAAAGTGTCCGGACTTGAAGCGGTTAAACATTACATTCAGAGAAATGTTGCCGACATAAAAAAGAAGGAATAAACGTGTAACATTAAAAATTCTGACAACATACAAAGCCACTTTAAAATGTTTTGTACAGATTACTGTCTGTATCTTTTTTCTATAAATATAGACATATAACTATTTTTTTCTGCTCTGCCTAAGTGAAATCTTAGAGTCTTTTAGTTGAATCCCATGGTCAAAAATGAAACTGCCCAGAGACAATGGATTCTTTCTCCAATTTTGACATTTTTAACCATAAGATGACAAGCCTGCCCACCACGACAAGGTAGACTCTTTTAGGGCAGGACCTACACTAAACTACACTACGCTAAACTACTCCATGCTAGTCATCGTATTTTTTGTGTTAGATGCCTGTTTGTGATAAGCCTCATCCTAGAACCTTCCTTCTTCCTTTCCAGACTTGTTTACAGAGATCTACATAAGAACAACCCTTTTCATTCAAAAAACAGAGAACAGATTTAAAAGGGTTGTTGCTGTTATCTTATGGCGGGTGATGCAGTGGTCAGCAATGATCATCTTTAATGTCCCGACACATTTCCCCTTCTTTAATCAATGCAGAGCTCTCTTCCACATAGATACCTTCAGTCTGAAAGGTCTAAAGTGTTTCAATTGTAGTGAAGTTTATTCACAGATACCAAACTTGATCATGGCCAAAAGGCCGAGAAGCAATAATGCAGATAGGAAAGAGGGCAGTATGGTAGATCGCAGTCTCCTTCCTTGTGGGGACTAAGCTTCTACCCCAATAGCAGCAAGTAGGAGAAGCCCAAATTTAATTGAGGATCCTAACAGGCTGAGCAGCGGGTTCCCCAAAAGGACCAAAAGGCTTGGATAGATCGAAGAACTTCTCAACGACGCAGCTGGACAGCAGGGACACCCCTAAGGGCCTAGGTCGATACCAAACTTGATCATTGCCAAAAGGCCGAGAAGCAATAATACAGAAAGGAAAGAGGGTAGATCGCAGTCTCGTTCCTTGTGGGGACTAAGCCTCTAACCCAATAGCAGCAAGTAGGTGAAGCCAAATTTAATTGACGATCCTACCAGGCCGAGCAGAGGGTACCCCACAAGGACCAAAAGGCTTGGATAGATCGAAGAACTTCTCAACGACGCAGCTGAACAGCCGGGACACCCCTAAGGGCCTAGGTCGATACCAAACTTGATCATGGCCAAAAGGCCGAGAAGCAATAATACAGAAAGGAAAGAGGGTAGATCGCAGTCTCGTTCCTTGTGGGGACTAAGCCTCTGACCCAATAGCAGTAAGAAGGTGAAGCCAAATTTAATTGACGATCCTACCAGGCCGAGCAGAGGGTATCCCACAAGGACCAAAAGGCTTGGATAGAGCAAAGAACTTCTCAACGACGCAGCTGAACAGCAGGGACACCCCTAAGGGCCTAGGTCGATACCAAACTTGATCATGGCCAAAAGGGCCGAGAAGCAATAATACAGAAAGGAAAGAGGGTAGATCGCAGTCTCGTTCCTTGTGGGGACTAAGCCTCTGACCCAATAGCAGTAAGAAGGTGAAGCCAAATTTAATTGACGATCCTACCAGGCCGAGCAGAGGGTATCCCACAAGGACCAAAAGGCTTGGATAGAGCAAAGAACTTCTCAACGACGCAGCTGAACAGCAGGGACACCCCTAAGGGCCTAGGTCGATACTAAACTTGATCATGGCCAAAAGGCCGAGTAGCAATAATACAAAAAGGAAAGAGGACAGTAGGGTAGATCGCAGTCTCGTTCCTTGTGGGGACTAAGCCTCTAACCCAATAGCAGCAAGTAGGTGAAGCCAAATTTAATTGACGATCCTACCAGGCCGAGCAGAGGGTACCCCACAAGGACCAAAAGGCTTGGATAGATCGAAGAACTTCTCAACGACGCAGCTGAACAGCCGGGACACCCCTAAGGGCCTAGGTCGATACCAAACTTGATCATGGCCAAAAGGCCGAGAAGCAATAATACAGAAAGGAAAGAGGGTAGATCGCAGGCTCGTTCCTTGTGGGGACTAAGCCTCTAACCCAATAGCAGTAAGAAGGTGAAGCCAAATTTAATTGACGATCCTACCAGGCCGAGCAGAGGGTATCCCACAAGGACCAAAAGGCTTGGATAGAGCAAAGAACTTCTCAACGACGCAGCTGAACAGCAGGGACACCCCTAAGGGCCTAGGTGGATAACAAACTTGATCATGGCCAAAAGGCCGAGAAGCAATAATACAGAAAGAAAAGAGGACAGTAGAGTAGATCACAGTCTCGTTCCTTGTGGGGACTAAGCCTCTAACCCAATAGCAGCAAATAGGTGAAGCCAAATTTAATTGACGATCCTACCAAGCCGAGCAGAGGGTACCGCACAAGCACCAAAAGGCTTGGATAGATCGAAGAACTTCTCAACGAAGTAGCTGGACAGCAGGGAAACCCCTCAGGCTAACGACGCAGCAAAATTTGATCAAAAGACCAAGAAGTGCTAATGCAGGAATGTAAAGTCTGGGCACAAGAGCTGACAATCATTCAGAAATGATCTTCAGTCCTGTATTGCTTTAAAGAGTAACTCCACTTTTGTTGAGAGGACAACACTCCCCTCTGGGTAATTAATGTATATTTTTATGGTTGTGAAAGGTTTGGAGATTCTTACCTTTTGTTATTGTGCAGATAGATCCACGTGTGTTCTTGAACCAAATACACGGGAACGACTTTTGCAGTGATCGATCGGCGGCTGCTCCTGCGGGGTACCTGTGGAGAAAGTGGTAGGGTCTGCAAACCTGTAGAGATGATGGTTGTTGGAGGGGACGCCCATCATCTGACTGATGTCAGTGCCAACTTGTGGGAATATCAGCCTACCAGTTACACAGCAGGAAATGACACCTCCTGGAGGGCCCCTGTAGATTAGGAAGGGAAGTTGCTTGTTAATAACAATGAAAGATAATGTGATTTGTGTAGGAATTGTAGGTGTCATTTGTATTTCCCCGTAAAAGTGGAGTTACTCTTTAAATGAAGCGCTAGGATTTATTAACCACCTCCCGTCCGGTTGTATATAAATGACCGGACGGTGAAAGTGCAGGGTCAGGTGGCCGTTTATAAATGGCCTTCCCGCCCCCTGCTTGTGCGCGCTCCCTTGGAGCGCACAGCAGTGCAATCCAGTGCCCGTTGTGTCCTCTGTACACAGTGGAACACTGATCGTCGTACGGGACCTCTGAAAGCTGAAAATTGGCCTGGACAGGAAGGGGGTAAAAGTGTCCGGACTTGAAGTGGTTAAACATTACATTCAGAGAAATGTTGCCGACATAAAAAAGAAGGAATAAACGTGTAACATTAAAAATTCTGACAACATACAAAGCCACTTTAAAATGTTTTGTACAGATTACTGTCTGTATCTTTTTTCTATAAATATAGACATATAACTATTTTTTTCTGCTCTGCCTAAGTGAAATCTTAGAGTCTTTTAGTTGAATCCCATGGTCAAAAATGAAACTGCCCAGAGACAATGGATTCTTTCTCCAATTTTGACATTTTTAACCATAAGATGACAAGCCTGCCCACCACGACAAGGTAGACTCTTTTAGGGCAGGACCTACACTAAACTACACTACGCTAAACTACTCCATGCTAGTCATCGTATTTTTTGTGTTAGATGCCTGTTTGTGATAAGCCTCATCCTAGAACCTTCCTTCTTCCTTTCCAGACTTGTTTACAGAGATCTACATAAGAACAACCCTTTTCATTCAAAAAACAGAGAACAGATTTAAAAGGGTTGTTGCTGTTATCTTATGGCGGGTGATGCAGTGGTCAGCAATGATCATCTGTAATGTCCCGACACATTTCCCCTTCTTTAATCAATGCAGAGCTCTCTTCCACATAGATGCCTTCAGTCTGAAAGGTCTAAAGTGTTTCAATTGTAGTGAAGTTTATTCACAGATACCAAACTTGATCATGGCCAAAAGGCCGAGAAGCAATAATGCAGATAGGAAAGAGGGCAGTATGGTAGATCGCAGTCTCCTTCCTTGTGGGGACTAAGCTTCTACCCCAATAGCAGCAAGTAGGAGAAGCCCAAATTTAATTGAGGATCCTACCAGGCTGAGCAGAGGGTTCCCCAAAAGGACCGATAGGCTTGGATAGATCGAAGAACTTCTCAACGACGCAGCTGGACAGCAGGGACACCCCTAAGGGCCTAGGTCGATACCAAACTTGATCATTGCCAAAAGGCCGAGAAGCAATAATACAGAAAGGAAAGAGGGTAGATCGCAGTCTCGTTCCTTGTGGGGACTAAGCCTCTAACCCAATAGCAGCAAGTAGGTGAAGCCAAATTTAATTGACGATCCTACCAGGCCGAGCAGAGGGTACCCCACAAGGACCAAAAGGCTTGGATAGAGCAAAGAACTTCTCAACGACGCAGCTGAACAGCAGGGACACCCCTAAGGGCCTAGGTCGATACTAAACTTGATCATGGCCAAAAGGCCGAGAAGCAATAATACAGAAAGAAAAGAGGACAGTAGGGTAGATCGCAGTCTCGTTGCTTGCGGGGACTAAGCCTCTAACCCAATAGCAGCAAGAAGGTGAAGCCAAATTTAATTGACGATCCTACCAGGCCGAGCAGAGGGTACCCCACAAAGACCAAAAGGCTTGGATAGAGCAAAGAACTTCTCAACGACGCAGCTGAACAGCAGGGACACCCCTAAGGGCCTAGGTGGATAACAAACTTGATCATAGCCAAAAGGCCGAGAAGCAATAATACAGAAAGGAAAGAGGGTAGATCGCAGTCTCGTTTCTTGTGGGGACTAAGCCTCTAACACAATAGCAGCAAGAGGTGAAGCCAAATTTAGTTGACGATCCTACCAGGCCGAGCAGAGGGTACCCCAAAAGGTCCAAAAGGCTTGGATAGATCAAAGAACTTCTCAACGACGAAGCTGGATAGCAGGGACACCCCTAAGGGCCTAGGTAGATACCAAACTTGATCATGGCCAAAAGGTCGAGAAGCAATATTGCAGAAAGAAAAGAGGACAGTAGGGAAGATCGCAGTCTCGTTCCTTGTGGGGACTAAGCCTCTAACCCAATAGCAGCTAGTAGGTGAAGCCAAATTTTATTGACAATCCTACCAGGCCGAGCAAAGGGTACCCCAAAAAGACCAAAAGGCTTGGATAGATCGAAGAACTTCTTAACGACGCAGATGGACAGCAGAGACACCCCTAAGGGCCTAGGTCGATACTAAACTTGATCATGGCCAAAAGGCCGAGTAGCAATAATACAGAAAGGAAAGAGGACAGTAGGGTAGATCACAGTCTCGTTCCTTGTGGGGACTAAGCCTCTAACCCAATAGCAGCAAGTAGGTGAAGCCAAATTTAATTGACGATCCTACCAGGCCGAGCAGAGGGTACCCCACAAGGACCAAAAGGCTTGGATAGATCGAAGAACTTCTCAACGACGCTGCTGGACAGCCGGGACACCCCTAAGGGCCTAGGTAGATACCAAACTTGATCATGGCCACAAGGCCGAGAAGCAATAATACAGAAAGGAAAGAGGGTAGATCGCAGTCTCGTTCCTTGTGGGGACTAAGCCTCTAACCCAATAGCAGCAAGAAGGTGAAGCCAAATTTAATTGACGATCCTACCAGGCCGAGCAGAGGGTACCCCACAAGGACCAAAAGGCTTGGATAGATCGAAGAACTTCTCAACGACGCTGCTGGACAGCCGGAACACCCCTAAGGGCCTAGGTCGATACCAAACTTGATCATGGCCACAAGGCCGAGAAGCAATAATACAGAAAGGAAAGAGGGTAGATCGCAGTCTCGTTCCTTGTGGGAACTAAGCCTCTGACCCAATAGCAGTAAGAAGGTGAAGCCAAATTTAATTGACGATCCTACCAGGCCGAGCAGAGGGTATCCCACAAGGACCAAAAGGCTTGGATAGAGCAAAGAACTTCTCAACGACGCAGCTGAACAGCAGGGACACCCCTAAGGGCCTAGGTCGATACTAAACTTGATCATGGCCAAAAGGCCGAGTAGCAACAATACAGAAAGGAAAGAGGACAGTAGGGTAGATCGCAGTCTCGTTCCTTGTGGGGACTAAGCCTCTAACCCAATAGCAGCAAGTAGGTGAAGCCAAATTTAATTGACGATCCTACCAGGCCGAGCAGAGGGTACCCCACAAGGACCAAAAGGCTTGGATAGATCGAAGAACTTCTCAACGACGCAGCTGAACAGCCGGGACACCCCTAAGGGCCTAGGTCGATACCAAACTTGATCATGGCCAAAAGGCCGAGAAGCAATAATACAGAAAGGAAAGAGGGTAGATCGCAGTCTCGTTCCTTGTGGGGACTAAGCCTCTGACCCAATAGCAGTAAGAAGATGAAGCCAAATTTAATTGACGATCCTACCAGGCCGAGCAGAGGGTATCCCACAAGGACCAAAAGGCTTGGATAGAGCAAAGAACTTCTCAACGACGCAGCTGAACAGCAGGGACACCCCTAAGAGCCTAGGTCGATACCAAACTTGATCATGGCCAAAAGGGCCGAGAAGCAATAATACAGAAAGGAAAGAGGGTAGATCGCAGTCTCGTTCCTTGTGGGGACTAAGCCTCTAACCCAATAGCAGCAAGAAGGTGAAGCCAAATTTAATTGACGATCCTACCAGGCCGAGCAGAGGGTACCACACAAGGACCAAAAGGCTTGGATAGATCGAAGAACTTCTCAACGACGCAGCTGGACAGCCGGGACACCCCTAAGGGCCTAGGTCGATACCAAACTTGATCATGGCCACAAGGCCAAGAAGCAATAATACAGAAAGGAAAGAGGGTAGATCGCAGTCTCGTTCCTTGTGGGGACTAAGCCTCTGACCCAATAGCAGTAAGAAGGTGAAGCCAAATTTAATTGACGATCCTACCAGGCCGAGCAGAGGGTATCCCACAAGGACCAAAAGGCTTGGATAGAGCAAAGAACTTCTCAACGACGCAGCTGAACAGCAGGGACACCCCTAAGGGCCTAGGTCGATACTAAACTTGATCATGGCCAAAAGGCCGAGTAGCAATAATACAAAAAGGAAAGAGGACAGTAGGGTAGATCGCAGTCTCGTTCCTTGTGGGGACTAAGCCTCTAACCCAATAGCAGCAAGTAGGTGAAGCCAAATTTAATTGACGATCCTACCAGGCCGAGCAGAGGGTACCCCACAAGGACCAAAAGGCTTGGATAGATCGAAGAACTTCTCAACGACGCAGCTGAACAGCCGGGACACCCCTAAGGGCCTAGGTCGATACCAAACTTGATCATGGCCAAAAGGCCAAGAAGCAATAATACAGAAAGGAAAGAGGGTAGATCGCAGGCTCGTTCTTTGTGGGGACTAAGCCTCTGACCCAATAGCAGTAAGAAGGTGAAGCCAAATTTAATTGACGATCCTACCAGGCCGAGCAGAGGGTATCCCACAAGGACCAAAAGGCTTGGATAGAGCAAAGAACTTCTCAACGACGCAGCTGAACAGCAGGGACACCCCTAAGGGCCTAGGTCGATACTAAACTTGATCATGGCCAAAAGGCCGAGAAGCAATAATACAGAAAGAAAAGAGGACAGTAGGGTAGATCGCAGTCTCGTTGCTTGCGGGGACTAAGCCTCTAACCCAATAGCAGCAAGAAGGTGAAGCCAAATTTAATTGACGATCCTACCAGGCCGAGCAGAGGGTACCCCACAAGGACCAAAAGGCTTGGATAGAGCAAAGAACTTCTCAACGACGCAGCTGAACAGCAGGGACACCCCTAAGGGCCTAGGTGGATAACAAACTTGATCATGGCCAAAAGGCCGAGAAGCAATAAATCAGAAAGGAAAGAGTACAGTAGAGTAGATCACAGTCTCGTTCCTTGTGGGGACTAAGCCTCTAACCCAATAGCAGCAAGTAGGTGAAGCCAAATTTAATTGACGATCCTACCAAGCCGAGCAGAGGGTACCGCACAAGCACCAAAAGGCTTGGATAGATCGAAGAACTTCTCAACGAAGTAGCTGGACAGCAGGGAAACCCCTCAGGCTAACGACGCAGCAAAATTTGATCAAAAGACCAAGAAGTGCTAATGCAGGAATGTAAAGTCTGGGCACAAGAGCTGACAATCATTCAGAAATGATCTTCAGTCCTGTATTGCTTTAAAGAGTAACTCCACTTTTGTTGAGAGGACAACACTCCCCTCTGGGTGATTAATGTATATTTTTATGGTTGTGAAAGGTTTGGAGATTCTTACCTTTTGTTATTGTGCAGATAGATCCACGTGTGTTCTTGAACCAAATACACGGGAACGACTTTTGCAGTGATCGATCGGCGGCTGATCCTGCGGGGTACCTGTGGAGAAAGTGGTAGGGTCTGCAAACCTGTAGAGATGATGGTTGTTGGAGGGGACGCCCATCATCTGACTGATGTCAGTGCCAACTTGTGGGAATATCAGCCTACCAGTTACACAGCAGGAAATGACACCTCCTGGAGGGCCCCTGTAGATTAGGAAGGGAAGTTGCTTGTTAATAACAATGAAAGATAATGTGATTTGTGTAGGAATTGTAGGTGTCATTTGTATTTCCCCGTAAAAGTGGAGTTACTCTTTAAATGAAGCGCTAGGATTTATTAACCACCTCCCGTCCGGTTGTATATAAATGACCGGACGGTGAAAGTGCAGGGTCAGGTGGCCGTTTATAAATGGCCTTCCCGCCCCCTGCTTGTGCGCGCTCCCTTGGAGCGCACAGCAGTGCAATCCAGTGCCCGTTGTGTCCTCTGTACACAGTGGAACACTGATCGTCGTACGGGACCTCTGAAAGCTGAAAATTGGCCTGGACAGGAAGGGGGTAAAAGTGTCCGGACTTGAAGTGGTTAAACATTACATTCAGAGAAATGTTGCCGACATAAAAAAGAAGGAATAAACGTGTAACATTAAAAATTCTGACAACATACAAAGCCACTTTAAAATGTTTTGTACAGATTACTGTCTGTATCTTTTTTCTATAAATATAGACATATAACTATTTTTTTCTGTTCTGCCTAAGTGAAATCTTAGAGTCTTTTAGTTGAATCCCATGGTCAAAAATGAAACTGCCCAGAGACAATGGATTCTTTCTCCAATTTTGACATTTTTAACCATAAGATGACAAGCCTGCCCACCACGACAAGGTAGACTCTTTTAGGGCAGGACCTACACTAAACTACACTACGCTAAACTACTCCATGCTAGTCATCGTATTTTTTGTGTTAGATGCCTGTTTGTGATAAGCCTCATCCTAGAACCTTCCTTCTTCCTTTCCAGACTTGTTTACAGAGATCTACATAAGAACAACCCTTTTCATTCAAAAAACAGAGAACAGATTTAAAAGGGTTGTTGCTGTTATCTTATGGCGGGTGATGCAGTGGTCAGCAATGATCATCTGTAATGTCCCGACACATTTCCCCTTCTTTAATCAATGCAGAGCTCTCTTCCACATAGATGCCTTCAGTCTGAAAGGTCTAAAGTGTTTCAATTGTAGTGAAGTTTATTCACAGTTACCAAACTTGATCATGGCCAAAAGGCCGAGAAGCAATAATGCAGATAGGAAAGAGGGCAGTATGGTAGATCGCAGTCTCCTTCCTTGTGGGGACTAAGCTTCTACCCCAATAGCAGCAAGTAGGAGAAGCCCAAATTTAATTGAGGATCCTACCAGGCTGAGCAGAGGGTTCCCCAAAAGGACCGATAGGCTTGGATAGATCGAAGAACTTCTCAACGACGCAGCTGGACAGCAGGGACACCCCTAAGGGCCTAGGTCGATACCAAACTTGATCATTGCCAAAAGGCCGAGAAGCAATAATACAGAAAGGAAAGAGGGTAGATCGCAGTCTCGTTCCTTGTGGGGACTAAGCCTCTGACCCAATAGCAGTAAGAAGGTGAAGCCAAATTTAATTGACGATCCTACCAGGCCGAGCAGAGGGTACCCCACAAGGACCAAAAGGCTTGGATAGAGCAAAGAACTACTCAACGACGCAGCTGAACAGCAGGGACACCCCTAAGGGCCTAGGTCGATACTAAACTTGATCATGGCCAAAAGGCCGAGAAGCAATAATACAGAAAGAAAAGAGGACAGTAGGGTAGATCGCAGTCTCGTTGCTTGCGGGGACTAAGCCTCTAACCCAATAGCAGCAAGAAGGTGAAGCCAAATTTAATTGACGATCCTACCAGGCCGAGCAGAGGGTACCCCACAAAGACCAAAAGGCTTGGATAGAGCAAAGAACTTCTCAACGACGCAGCTGAACAGCAGGGACACCCCTAAGGGCCTAGGTGGATAACAAACTTGATCATAGCCAAAAGGCCGAGAAGCAATAATACAGAAAGGAAAGAGGGTAGATCGCAGTCTCGTTTCTTGTGGGGACTAAGCCTCTAACACAATAGCAGCAAGTAGGTGAAGCCAAATTTAGTTGACGATCCTACCAGGCCGAGCAGAGGGTACCCCAAAAGGTCCAAAAGGCTTGGATAGATCGAAGAACTTCTCAACGACGAAGCTGGATAGCAGGGACACCCCTAAGGGCCTAGGTAGATACCAAACTTGATCATGGCCAAAAGGCCGAGAAGCAATATTGCAGAAAGAAAAGAGGACAGTAGGGAAGATCGCAGTCTCGTTCCTTGTGGGGACTAAGCCTCTAACCCAATAGCAGCTAGTAGGTGAAGCCAAATTTTATTGACGATCCTACCAGGCCGAGCAAAGGGTACCCCAAAAAGACCAAAGGGCTTGGATAGATCGAAGAACTTCTTAACGACGCAGATGGACAGCAGAGACACCCCTAAGGGCCTAGGTCGATACTAAACTTGATCATGGCCAAAAGGCCGAGTAGCAATAATACAGAAAGGAAAGAGGACAGTAGGGTAGATCGCAGTCTCCTTCCTTGTGGGGACTAAGCCTCTAACCCAATAGCAGCAAGTAGGTGAAGCCAAATTTAATTGACGATCCTACCAGGCCGAGCAGAGGGTACCCCACAAGGACCAAAAGGCTTGGATAGATCGAAGAACTTCTCAACGACGCTGCTGGAAAGCCGGGACACCCCTAAGGGCCTAGGTCGATACCAAACTTGATCATGGCCACAAGGCCGAGAAGCAATAATACAGAAAGGAAAGAGGGTAGATCGCAGTCTCGTTCCCTGTGGGAACTAAGCCTCTGACCCAATAGCAGTAAGAAGGTGAAGCCAAATTTAATTGACGATCATACCAGGCCGAGCAGAGGGTATCCCACAAGGACCAAAAGGCTTGGATAGAGCAAAGAACTTCTCAACGACGCAGCTGAACAGCAGGGACACCCCTAAGGGCCTAGGTCGATACTAAACTTGATCATGGCCAAAAGGCCGAGTAGCAATAATACAGAAAGGAAAGAGGACAGTAGGGTAGATCGCAGTCTCGTTCCTTGTGGGGACTAAGCCTCTAACCCAATAGCAGCAAGTAGGTGAAGCCAAATTTAATTGACGATCCTACCAGGCCGAGCAGAGGGTACCCCACAAGGACCAAAAGGCTTGGATAGATCGAAGAACTTCTCAACGACGCAGCTGAACAGCCGGGACACCCCTAAGGGCCTAGGTCGATACCAAACTTGATCATGGCCAAAAGGCCGAGAAGCAATAATACAGAAAGGAAAGAGGGTAGATCGCAGTCTCGTTCCTTGTGGGGACTAAGCCTCTGACCCAATAGCAGTAAGAAGGTGAAGCCAAATTTAATTGACGATCCTACCAGGCCGAGCAGAGGGTATCCCACAAGGACCAAAAGGCTTGGATAGAGCAAAGAACTTCTCAACGACGCAGCTGAACAGCAGGGACACCCCTAAGAGCCTAGGTCGATACCAAACTTGATCATGGCCAAAAGGGCCGAGAAGCAATAATACAGAAAGGAAAGAGGGTAGATCGCAGTCTCGTTCCTTGTGGGGACTAAGCCTCTGACCCAATAGCAGTAAGAAGGTGAAGCCAAATTTAATTGACGATCCTACCAGGCCGAGCAGAGGGTATCCCACAAGGACCAAAAGGCTTGGATAGAGCAAAGAACTTCTCAACGACGCAGCTGAACAGCAGGGACACCCCTAAGGGCCTAGGTCGATACTAAACTTGATCATGGCCAAAAGGCCGAGTAGCAATAATACAAAAAGGAAAGAGGACAGTAGGGTAGATCGCAGTCTCGTTCCTTGTGGGGACTAAGCCTCTAACCCAATAGCAGCAAGTAGGTGAAGCCAAATTTAATTGACGATCCTACCAGGCCGAGCAGAGGGTACCCCACAAGGACCAAAAGGCTTGGATAGATCGAAGAACTTCTCAACGACGCAGCTGAACAGCCGGGACACCCCTAAGGGCCTAGGTCGATACCAAACTTGATCATGGCCAAAAGGCCGAGAAGCAATAATACAGAAAGGAAAGAGGGTAGATCGCAGGCTCGTTCTTTGTGGGGACTAAGCCTCTGACCCAATAGCAGTAAGAAGGTGAAGCCAAATTTAATTGACGATCCTACCAGGCCGAGCAGAGGGTATCCCACAAGGACCAAAAGGCTTGGATAGAGCAAAGAACTTCTCAACGACGCAGCTGAACAGCAGGGACACCCCTAAGGGCCTAGGTCGATACTAAACTTGATCATGGCCAAAAGGCCGAGAAGCAATAATACAGAAAGAAAAGAGGACAGTAGGGTAGATCGCAGTCTCGTTGCTTGCGGGGACTAAGCCTCTAACCCAATAGCAGCAAGAAGGTGAAGCCAAATTTAATTGACGATCCTACCAGGCCGAGCAGAGGGTACCCCACAAGGACCAAAAGGCTTGGATAGAGCAAAGAACTTCTCAACGACGCAGCTGAACAGCAGGGACACCCCTAAGGGCCTAGGTGGATAACAAACTTGATCATGGCCAAAAGGCCGAGAAGCAATAAATCAGAAAGGAAAGAGTACAGTAGAGTAGATCACAGTCTCGTTCCTTGTGGGGACTAAGCCTCTAACCCAATAGCAGCAAGTAGGTGAAGCCAAATTTAATTGACGATCCTACCAAGCCGAGCAGAGGGTACCGCACAAGCACCAAAAGGCTTGGATAGATCGAAGAACTTCTCAACGAAGTAGCTGGACAGCAGGGAAACCCCTCAGGCTAACGACGCAGCAAAATTTGATCAAAAGACCAAGAAGTGCTAATGCAGGAATGTAAAGTCTGGGCACAAGAGCTGACAATCATTCAGAAATGATCTTCAGTCCTGTATTGCTTTAAAGAGTAACTCCACTTTTGTTGAGAGGACAACACTCCCCTCTGGGTGATTAATGTATATTTTTATGGTTGTGAAAGGTTTGGAGATTCTTACCTTTTGTTATTGTGCAGATAGATCCACGTGTGTTCTTGAACCAAATACACGGGAACGACTTTTGCAGTGATCGATCGGCGGCTGATCCTGCGGGGTACCTGTGGAGAAAGTGGTAGGGTCTGCAAACCTGTAGAGATGATGGTTGTTGGAGGGGACGCCCATCATCTGACTGATGTCAGTGCCAACTTGTGGGAATATCAGCCTACCAGTTACACAGCAGGAAATGACACCTCCTGGAGGGCCCCTGTAGATTAGGAAGGGAAGTTGCTTGTTAATAACAATGAAAGATAATGTGATTTGTGTAGGAATTGTAGGTGTCATTTGTATTTCCCCGTAAAAGTGGAGTTACTCTTTAAATGAAGCGCTAGGATTTATTAACCACCTCCCGTCCGGTTGTATATAAATGACCGGACGGTGAAAGTGCAGGGTCAGGTGGCCGTTTATAAATGGCCTTCCCTCCCCCTGCTTGTGCGCGCTCCCTTGGAGCGCACAGCAGTGCAATCCAGTGCCCGTTGTGTCCTCTGTACACAGTGGAACACTGATCGTCGTACGGGACCTCTGAAAGCTGAAAATTGGCCTGGACAGGAAGGGGGTAAAAGTGTCCGGACTTGAAGTGGTTAAACATTACATTCAGAGAAATGTTGCCGACATAAAAAAGAAGGAATAAACGTGTAACATTAAAAATTCTGACAACATACAAAGCCACTTTAAAATGTTTTGTACAGATTACTGTCTGTATCTTTTTTCTATAAATATAGACATATAACTATTTTTTTCTGCTCTGCCTAAGTGAAATCTTAGAGTCTTTTAGTTGAATCCCATGGTCAAAAATGAAACTGCCCAGAGACAATGGATTCTTTCTCCAATTTTGACATTTTTAACCATAAGATGACAAGCCTGCCCACCACGACAAGGTAGACTCTTTTAGGGCAGGACCTACACTAAACTACACTACGCTAAACTACTCCATGCTAGTCATCGTATTTTTTGTGTTAGATGCCTGTTTGTGATAAGCCTCATCCTAGAACCTTCCTTCTTCCTTTCCAGACTTGTTTACAGAGATCTACATAAGAACAACCCTTTTCATTCAAAAAACAGAGAACAGATTTAAAAGGGTTGTTGCTGTTATCTTATGGCGGGTGATGCAGTGGTCAGCAATGATCATCTGTAATGTCCCGACACATTTCCCCTTCTTTAATCAATGCAGAGCTCTCTTCCACATAGATGCCTTCAGTCTGAAAGGTCTAAAGTGTTTCAATTGTAGTGAAGTTTATTCACAGATACCAAACTTGATCATGGCCAAAAGGCCGAGAAGCAATAATGCAGATAGGAAAGAGGGCAGTATGGTAGATCGCAGTCTCCTTCCTTGTGGGGACTAAGCTTCTACCCCAATAGCAGCAAGTAGGAGAAGCCCAAATTTAATTGAGGATCCTACCAGGCTGAGCAGAGGGTTCCCCAAAAGGACTGATAGGCTTGGATAGATCGAAAAACTTCTCAACGACGCAGCTGAACAGCAGGGACACCCCTAAGGGCCTAGGTCGATACCAAACTTGATCATTGCCAAAAGGCCGAGAAGCAATAATACAGAAAGGAAAGAGGGTAGATCGCAGTCTCGTTCCTTGTGGGGACTAAGCCTCTAACCCAATAGCAGCAAGTAGGTGAAGCCAAATTTAATTGACGATCCTACCAGGCCGAGCAGAGGGTACCCCACAAGGACCAAAAGGCTTGGATAGATCGAAGAACTTCTCAACGACGCAGCTGAACAGCCGGGACACCCCTAAGGGCCTAGGTCGATACCAAACTTGATCATGGCCAAAAGGCCGAGAAGCAATAATACAGAAAGGAAAGAGGGTAGATCGCAGTCTCGTTCCTTGTGGGGACTAAGCCTCTGACCCAATAGCAGTAAGAAGGTGAAGCCAAATTTAATTGACGATCCTACCAGGCCGAGCAGAGGGTACCCCACAAGGACCAAAAGGCTTGGATAGAGCAAAGAACTTCTCAACGACGCAGCTGAACAGCAGGGACACCCCTAAGGGCCTAGGTGGATAACAAACTTGATCATGGCCAAAAGGCCGAGAAGCAATAATACAGAAAGGAAAGAGGGTAGATCGCAGTCTCGTTTCTTGTGGGGACTAAGCCTCTAACGCAATAGCAGCAAGTAGGTGAAGCCAAATTTAGTTGACGATCCTACCAGGCCGAGCAGAGGGTACCCCAAAAGGTCCAAAAGGCTTGGATAGATCGAAGAACTTCTCAACGACGAAGCTGGATAGCAGGGACACCCCTAAGGGCCTAGGTAGATACCAAACTTGATCATGGCCAAAAGGCCGAGAAGCAATATTGCAGAAAGAAAAGAGGACAGTAGGGAAGATCGCAGTCTCGTTCCTTGTGGGGACTAAGCCTCTAACCCAATAGCAGCTAGTAGGTGAAGCCAAATTTTATTGACGATCCTACCAGGCCGAGCAAAGGGTACCCCAAAAAGACCAAAGGGCTTGGATAGATCGAAGAACTTCTTAACGACGCAGATGGACAGCAGAGACACCCCTAAGGGCCTAGGTCGATACTAAACTTGATCATGGCCAAAAGGCCGAGTAGCAATAATACAGAAAGGAAAGAAGACAGTAGGGTAGATCGCAGTCTCGTTCCTTGTGGGGACTAAGCCTCTAACCCAATAGCAGCAAGTAGGTGAAGCCAAATTTAATTGACGATCCTACCAGGCCGAGCAGAGGGTACCCCACAAGGACCAAAAGGCTTGGATAGATCGAAGAACTTCTCAACGACGCTGCTGGACAGCCGGGACACCCCTAAGGGCCTAGGTCGATACCAAACTTGATCATGGCCACAAGGCCGAGAAGCAATAATACAGAAAGGAAAGAGGGTAGATCGCAGTCTCGTTCCTTGTGGGGACTAAGCCTCTAACCCAATAGCAGCAAGAAGGTGAAGCCAAATTTAATTGACGATCCTACCAGGCCGAGCAGAGGGTACCCCACAAGGACCAAAAGGCTTGGATAGATCGAAGAACTTCTCAACGACGCTGCTGGACAGCCGGGACACCCCTAAGGGCCTAGGTCGATACCAAACTTGATCATGGCCACAAGGCCGAGAAGCAATAATACAGAAAGGAAAGAGGGTAGATCGCAGTCTCGTTCCTTGTGGGAACTAAGCCTCTGACCCAATAGCAGTAAGAAGGTGAAGCCAAATTTAATTGACGATCCTACCAGGCCGAGCAGAGGGTATCCCACAAGGACCAAAAGGCTTGGATAGAGCAAAGAACTTCTCAACGACGCAGCTGAACAGCATGGACACCCCTAAGGGCCTAGGTCGATACTAAACTTGATCATGGCCAAAAGGCCGAGTAGCAATAATACAGAAAGGAAAGAGGACAGTAGGGTAGATCGCAGTCTCGTTCCTTGTGGGGACTAAGCCTCTAACCCAATAGCAGCAAGTAGGTGAAGCCAAATTTAATTGACGATCCTACCAGGCCGAGCAGAGGGTACACCACAAGGACCAAAAGGCTTGGATAGATCGAAGAACTTCTCAACGACGCAGCTGAACAGCCGGGACACCCCTAAGGGCCTAGGTCGATACCAAACTTGATCATGGCCAAAAGGCCGAGAAGCAATAATACAGAAAGGAAAGAGGGTAGATCGCAGTCTCGTTCCTTGTGGGGACTAAGCCTCTGACCCAATAGCAGTAAGAAGATGAAGCCAAATTTAATTGACGATCCTACCAGGCCGAGCAGAGGGTATCCCACAAGGACCAAAAGGCTTGGATAGAGCAAAGAACTTCTCAACGACGCAGCTGAACAGCAGGGACACCCCTAAGAGCCTAGGTCGATACCAAACTTGATCATGGCCAAAAGGGCCGAGAAGCAATAATACAGAAAGGAAAGAGGGTAGATCGCAGTCTCGTTCCTTGTGGGGACTAAGCCTCTAACCCAATAGCAGCAAGAAGGTGAAGCCAAATTTAATTGACGATCCTACCAGGCCGAGCAGAGGGTATCCCACAAGGACCAAAAGGCTTGGATAGAGCAAAGAACTTCTCAACGACGCAGCTGAACAGCAGGGACACCCCTAAGGGCCTAGGTCGATACTAAACTTGATCATGGCCAAAAGGCCGAGTAGCAATAATACAAAAAGGAAAGAGGACAGTAGGGTAGATCGCAGTCTCGTTCCTTGTGGGGACTAAGCCTCTAACCCAATAGCAGCAAGTAGGTGAAGCCAAATTTAATTGACGATTCTACCAGGCCGAGCAGAGGGTACCCCACAAGGACCAAAAGGCTTGGATAGATCGAAGAACTTCTCAACGACGCAGCTGAACAGCCGGGACACCCCTAAGGGCCTAGGTCGATACCAAACTTGATCATGGCCAAAAGGCCGAGAAGCAATAATACAGAAAGGAAAGAGGGTAGATCGCAGTCTCGTTCCTTGTGGGGACTAAGCCTCTGACCCAATAGCAGTAAGAAGGTGAAGCCAAATTTAATTGACGATCCTACCAGGCCGAGCAGAGGGTATCCCACAAGGACCAAAAGGCTTGGATAGAGCAAAGAACTTCTCAACGACGCAGCTGAACAGCAGGGACACCCCTAAGGGCCTAGGTCGATACTAAACTTGATCATGGCCAAAAGGCCGAGAAGCAATAATACAGAAAGAAAAGAGGACAGTAGGGTAGATCGCAGTCTCGTTGCTTGCGGGGACTAAGCCTCTAACCCAATAGCAGCAAGAAGGTGAAGCCAAATTTAATTGACGATCCTACCAGGCCGAGCAGAGGGTACCCCACAAGGACCAAAAGGCTTGGATAGAGCAAAGAACTTCTCAACGACGCAGCTGAACAGCAGGGACACCCCTAAGGGCCTAGGTGGATAACAAACTTGATCATGGCCAAAAGGCCGAGAAGCAATAAATCAGAAAGGAAAGAGTACAGTAGAGTAGATCACAGTCTCGTTCCTTGTGGGGACTAAGCCTCTAACCCAATAGCAGCAAGTAGGTGAAGCCAAATTTAATTGACGATCCTACCAAGCCGAGCAGAGGGTACCGCACAAGCACCAAAAGGCTTGGATAGATCGAAGAACTTCTCAACGAAGTAGCTGGACTGCAGGGAAACCCCTCAGGCTAACGACGCAGCAAAATTTGATCAAAAGACCAAGAAGTGCTAATGCAGGAATGTAAAGTCTGGGCACAAGAGCTGACAATCATTCAGAAATGATCTTCAGTCCTGTATTGCTTTAAAGAGTAACTCCACTTTTGTTGAGAGGACAACACTCCCCTCTTGGTGATTAATGTATATTTTTATGGTTGTGAAAGGTTTGGAGATTCTTACCTTTTGTTATTGTGCAGATAGATCCACGTGTGTTCTTGAACCAAATACACGGGAACGACTTTTGCAGTGATCGATCGGCGGCTGCTCCTGCGGGGTACCTGTGGAGAAAGTGGTAGGGTCTGCAAACCTGTAGAGATGATGGTTGTTGGAGGGGACGCCCATCATCTGACTGATGTCAGTGCCAACTTGTGGGAATATCAGCCTACCAGTTACACAGCAGGAAATGACACCTCCTGGAGGGCCCCTGTAGATTAGGAAGGGAAGTTGCTTGTTAATAACAATGAAAGATAATGTGATTTGTGTAGGAATTGTAGGTGTCATTTGTATTTCCCCGTAAAAGTGGAGTTACTCTTTAAATGAAGCGCTAGGATTTATTAACCACCTCCCGTCCGGTTGTATATAAATGACCGGACGGTGAAAGTGCAGGGTCAGGTGGCCGCTTATAAATGTCCTTCCCGCCCCCTGCTTGTGCGCGCTCCCTTGGAGCGCACAGCAGTGCAATCCAGTGCCCGTTGTGTCCTCTGTACACAGTGGAACACTGATCGTCGTACGGGACCTCTGAAAGCTGAAAATTGGCCTGGACAGGAAGGGGGTAAAAGTGTCCGGACTTGAAGTGGTTAAACATTACATTCAGAGAAATGTTGCCGACATAAAAAAGAAGGAATAAACGTGTAACATTAAAAATTCTGACAACATACAAAGCCACTTTAAAATGTTTTGTACAGATTACTGTCTGTATCTTTTTTCTATAAATATAGACATATAACTATTTTTTTCTGCTCTGCCTAAGTGAAATCTTAGAGTCTTTTAGTTGAATCCCATGGTCAAAAATGAAACTGCCCAGAGACAATGGATTCTTTCTCCAATTTTGACATTTTTAACCATAAGATGACAAGCCTGCCCACCACGACAAGGTAGACTCTTTTAGGGCAGGACCTACACTAAACTACACTACGCTAAACTACTCCATGCTAGTCATCGTATTTTTTGTGTTAGATGCCTGTTTGTGATAAGCCTCATCCTAGAACCTTCCTTCTTCCTTTCCAGACTTGTTTACAGAGATCTACATAAGAACAACCCTTTTCATTCAAAAAACAGAGAACAGATTTAAAAGGGTTGTTGCTGTTATCTTATGGCGGGTGATGCAGTGGTCAGCAATGATCATCTGTAATGTCCCGACACATTTCCCCTTCTTTAATCAATGCAGAGCTCTCTTCCACATAGATGCCTTCAGTCTCAAAGGTCTAAAGTGTTTCAATTGTAGTGAAGTTTATTCACAGATACCAAACTTGATCATGGCCAAAAGGCCGAGAAGCAATAATGCAGATAGGAAAGAGGGCAGTATGGTAGATCGCAGTCTCCTTCCTTGTGGGGACTAAGCTTCTACCCCAATAGCAGCAAGTAGGAGAAGCCCAAATTTAATTGAGGATCCTACCAGGCTGAGCAGAGGGTTCCCCAAAAGGACTGATAGGCTTGGATAGATCGAAGAACTTCTCAACGACGCAGCTGGACAGCAGGGACACCCCTAAGGGCCTAGGTCGATACCAAACTTGATCATTGCCAAAAGGCCGAGAAGCAATAATACAGAAAGGAAAGAGGGAAGATCGCAGTCTCGTTCCTTGTGGGGACTAAGCCTCTAACCCAATAGCAGCAAGTAGGTGAAGCCAAATTTAATTGACGATCCTACCAGGCCGAGCAGAGGGTACCCCACAAGGACCAAAAGGCTTGGATAGATCGAAGAACTTCTCAACGACGCAGCTGAACAGCCGGGACACCCCTAAGGGCCTAGGTCGATACCAAACTTGATCATGGCCAAAAGGCCGAGAAGCAATAATACAGAAAGGAAAGAGGGTAGATCGCAGTCTCGTTCCTTGTGGGGACTAAGCCTCTGACCCAATAGCAGTAAGAAGATGAAGCCAAATTTAATTGACGATCCTACCAGGCCGAGCAGAGGGTACCCCACAAGGACCAAAAGGCTTGGATAGAGCAAAGAACTTCTCAACGACGCAGCTGAACAGCAGGGACACCCCTAAGGGCCTAGGTCGATACTAAACTTGATCATGGCCAAAAGGCCGAGAAGCAATAATACAGAAAGAAAAGAGGACAGTAGGGTAGATCGCAGTCTCGTTGCTTGCGGGGACTAAGCCTCTAACACAATAGCAGCAAGAAGGTGAAGCCAAATTTAATTGACGATCCTACCAGGCCGAGCAGAGGGTACCCCACAAAGACCAAAAGGCTTGGATAGAGCAAAGAACTTCTCAACGACGCAGCTGAACAGCAGGGACACCCCTAAGGGCCTAGGTGGATAACAAACTTGATCATAGCCAAAAGGCCGAGAAGCAATAATACAGAAAGGAAAGAGGGTAGATCGCATTCTCGTTTCTTGTGGGGACTAAGCCTCTAACACAATAGCAGCAAGTAGGTGAAGCCAAATTTAGTTGACGATCCTACCAGGTCGAGCAGAGGGTACCCCAAAAGGTCCAAAAGGCTTGGATAGATCGAAGAACTTCTCAACGACGAAGCTGGAGAGCAGGGACACCCCTAAGGGCCTAGGTAGATACCAAACTTGATCATGGCCAAAAGGCCGAGAAGCAATATTGCAGAAAGAAAAGAGGACAGTAGGGAAGATCGCAGTCTCGTTCCTTGTGGGGACTAAGCCTCTAACCCAATAGCAGCTAGTAGGTGAAGCCAAATTTTATTGACGATCCTACCAGGCCGAGCAAAGGGTACCCCAAAAAGACCAAAGGGCTTGGATAGATCGAAGAACTTCTTAACGACGCAGATGGACAGCAGAGACACCCCTAAGGGCCTAGGTCGATACTAAACTTGATCATGGCCAAAAGGCCGAGTAGCAATAATACAGAAAGGAAAGAGGACAGTAGGGTAGATCGCAGTCTCGTTCCTTTTGGGACTAAGCCTCTAACCCAATAGCAGCAAGTAGGTGAAGCCAAATTTAATTGACGATCCTACCAGGCCGAGCAGAGGGTACCCCACAAGGACCAAAAGGCTTGGATAGATCGAAGAACTTCTCAACGACGCTGCTGGACAGCCGGGACACCCCTAAGGGCCTAGGTCGATACCAAACTTGATCATGGCCACAAGGCCGAGAAGCAATAATACAGAAAGGAAAGAGGGTAGATCGCAGTCTCGTTCCTTGTGGGGACTAAGCCTCTAACCCAATAGCAGCAAGAAGGTGAAGCCAAATTTAATTGACGATCCTACCAGGCCGAGCAGAGGGTACCCCACAAGGACCAAAAGGCTTGGATAGATCGAAGAACTTCTCAACGACGCTGCTGGACAGCCGGGACACCCCTAAGGGCCTAGGTCGATACCAAACTTGATCATGGCCACAAGGCCGAGAAGCAATAATACAGAAAGGAAAGAGGGTAGATCGCAGTCTCGTTCCTTGTGGGAACTAAGCCTCTGACCCAATAGCAGTAAGAAGGTGAAGCCAAATTTAATTGACGATCCTACCAGGCCGAGCAGAGGGTATCCCACAAGGACCAAAAGGCTTGGATAGAGCAAAGAACTTCTCAACGACGCAGCTGAACAGCAGGGACACCCCTAAGGGCCTAGGTCGATACTAAACTTGATCATGGCCAAAAGGCCGAGTAGCAATAATACAGAAAGGAAAGAGGACAGTAGGGTAGATCGCAGTCTCGTTCCTTGTGGGGACTAAGCCTCTAACCCAATAGCAGCAAGTAGGTGAAGCCAAATCTAATTGACGATCCTACCAGACCGAGCAGAGGGTACCCCACAAGGACCAAAAGGCTTGGATAGATCGAAGAACTTCTCAACGACGCAGCTGAACAGCCGGACACCCCTAAGGGCCTAGGTCGATACCAAACTTGATCATGGCCAAAAGGCCGAGAAGCAATAATACAGAAAGGAAAGCGGGTAGATCGCAGTCTCGTTCCTTGTGGGGACTAAGCCTCTGACCCAATAGCAGTAAGAAGGTGAAGCCAAATTTAATTGACGATCCTACCAGGCCGAGCAGAGGGTATCCCACAAGGACCAAAAGGCTTGGATAGAGCAAAGAACTTCTCAACGATGCAGCTGAACAGCAGGGACACCCCTAAGAGCCTAGGTCGATACCAAACTTGATCATTGCCAAAAGGGCCGAGAAGCAATAATACAGAAAGGAAAGAGGGTAGATCGCAGTCTCGTTCCTTGTGGGGACTAAGCCTCTAACCCAATAGCAGCAAGAAGGTGAAGCCAAATTTAATTGACGATCCTACCAGGCCGAGCAGAGGGTACCCCACAAGGACCAAAAGGCTTGGATAGATCGAAGAACTTCTCAACGACGCAGCTGAACAGCCGGGACACCCCTAAGGGCCTAGGTCGATACCAAACTTGATCATGGCCAAAAGGCCGAGAAGCAATAATACAGAAAGGAAAGAGGGTAGATCGCAGGCTCGTTCCTTGTGGGGACTAAGCCTCTGACCCAATAGCAGTAAGAAGGTGAAGCCAAATTTAATTGACGATCCTACCAGGCCGAGCAGAGGGTATCCCACAAGGACCAAAAGGCTTGGATAGAGCAAAGAACTTCTCAACGACGCAGCTGAACAGCAGGGACACCCCTAAGGGCCTAGGTCGATACTAAACTTGATCATGGCCAAAAGGCCGAGAAGCAATAATACAGAAAGAAAAGAGGACAGTAGGGTAGATCGCAGTCTCGTTGCTTGCGGGGACTAAGCCTCTAACCCAATAGCAGCAAGAAGGTGAAGCCAAATTTAATTGACGATCCTACCAGGCCGAGCAGAGGGTACCCCACAAGGACCAAAAGGCTTGGATAGAGCAAAGAACTTCTCAACGACGCAGCTGAACAGCAGGGACACCCCTAAGGGCCTAGGTGGATAACAAACTTGATCATGGCCAAAAGGCCGAGAAGCAATAAATCAGAAAGGAAAGAGTACAGTAGAGTAGATCACAGTCTCGTTCCTTGTGGGGACTAAGCCTCTAACCCAATAGCAGCAAGTAGGTGAAGCCAAATTTAATTGACGATCCTACCAAGCCGAGCAGAGGGTACCGCACAAGCACCAAAAGGCTTGGATAGATCGAAGAACTTCTCAACGAAGTAGCTGGACAGCAGGGAAACCCCTCAGGCTAACGACGCTGCAAAATTTGATCAAAAGACCAAGAAGTGCTAATGCAGGAATGTAAAGTCTGGGCACAAGAGCTGACAATCATTCAGAAATGATCTTCAGTCCTGTATTGCTTTAAAGAGTAACTCCACTTTTGTTGAGAGGACAACACTCCCCTCTGGGTGATTAATGTATATTTTTATGGTTGTGAAAGGTTTGGAGATTCTTACCTTTTGTTATTGTGCAGATAGATCCACGTGTGTTCTTGAACCAAATACACGGGAACGACTTTTGCAGTGATCGATCGGCGGCTGCTACTGCGGGGTACCTGTGGAGAAAGTGGTAGGGTCTGCAAACCTGTAGAGATGATGGTTGTTGGAGGGGACGCCCATCATCTGACTGATGTCAGTGCCAACTTGTGGGAATATCAGCCTACCAGTTACACAGCAGGAAATGACACCTCCTGGAGGGCCCCTGTAGATTAGGAAGGGAAGTTGCTTGTTAATAACAATGAAAGATAATGTGATTTGTGTAGGAATTGTAGGTGTCATTTGTATTTCCCCGTAAAAGTGGAGTTACTCTTTAAATGAAGCGCTAGGATTTATTAACCACCTCCCGTCCGGTTGTATATAAATGACCGGACGGTGAAAGTGCAGGGTCAGGTGGCCGCTTATAAATGTCCTTCCCGCCCCCTGCTTGTGCGCGCTCCCTTGGAGCGCACAGCAGTGCAATCCAGTGCCCGTTGTGTCCTCTGTACACAGTGGAACACTGATCGTCGTACGGGACCTCTGAAAGCTGAAAATTGGCCTGGACAGGAAGGGGGTAAAAGTGTCCGGACTTGAAGTGGTTAAACATTACATTCAGAGAAATGTTGCCGACATAAAAAAGAAGGAATAAACGTGTAACATTAAAAATTCTGACAACATACAAAGCCACTTTAAAATGTTTTGTACAGATTACTGTCTGTATCTTTTTTCTATAAATATAGACATATAACTATTTTTTTCTGCTCTGCCTAAGTGAAATCTTAGAGTCTTTTAGTTGAATCCCATGGTCAAAAATGAAACAGCCCAGAGACAATGGATTCTTTCTCCAATTTTGACATTTTTAACCATAAGATGACAAGCCTGCCCACCACGACAAGGTAGACTCTTTTAGGGCAGGACCTACACTAAACTACACTACGCTAAACTACTCCATGCTAGTCATCGTATTTTTTGTGTTAGATGCCTGTTTGTGATAAGCCTCATCCTAGAACCTTCCTTCTTCCTTTCCAGACTTGTTTACAGAGATCTACATAAGAACAACCCTTTTCATTCAAAAAACAGAGAACAGATTTAAAAGGGTTGTTGCTGTTATCTTATGGCGGGTGATGCAGTGGTCAGCAATGATCATCTGTAATGTCCCGACACATTTCCCCTTCTTTAATCAATGCAGAGCTCTCTTCCACATAGATGCCTTCAGTCTCAAAGGTCTAAAGTGTTTCAATTGTAGTGAAGTTTATTCACAGATACCAAACTTGATCATGGCCAAAAGGCCGAGAAGCAATAATGCAGATAGGAAAGAGGGCAGTATGGTAGATCGCAGTCTCCTTCCTTGTGGGGACTAAGCTTCTACCCCAATAGCAGCAAGTAGGAGAAGCCCAAATTTAATTGAGGATCCTACCAGGCTGAGCAGCGGGTTCCCCAAAAGGACCAAAAGGCTTGGATAGATCGAAGAACTTCTCAACGACGCAGCTGGACAGCAGGGACACCCCTAAGGGCCTAGGTCGATACCAAACTTGATCATTGCCAAAAGGCCGAGAAGCAATAATACAGAAAGGAAAGAGGGTAGATCGCAGTCTCGTTCCTTGTGGGGACTAAGCCTCTAACCCAATAGCAGCAAGTAGGTGAAGCCAAATTAAATTGACGATCCTACCAGGCCGAGCAGAGGGTACCCCACAAGGACCAAAAGGCTTGGATAGATCGAAGAACTTCTCAACGACGCAGCTGAACAGCCGGGACACCCCTAACGGCCTAGGTCGATACCAAACTTGATCATGGCCAAAAGGCCGAGAAGCAATAATACAGAAAGGAAAGAGGGTAGATCGCAGTCTCGTTCCTTGTGGGGACTAAGCCTCTGACCCAATAGCAGTAAGAAGGTGAAGCCAAATTTAATTGACGATCCTACCAGGCCGAGCAGAGGGTACCCCACAAGGACCAAAAGGCTTGGATAGAGTAAAGAACTTCTCAACGACGCAGCTGAACAGCAGGGACACCCCTAAGGGCCTAGGTCGATACTAAACTTGATCATGGCCAAAAGGCCGAGAAGCAATAATACAGAAAGAAAAGAGGACAGTAGGGTAGATCGCAGTCTCGTTGCTTGCGGGGACTAAGCCTCTAACCCAATAGCAGCAAGAAGGTGAAGCCAAATTTAATTGACGATCCTACCAGGCCGAGCAGAGGGTACCCCACAAAGACCAAAAGGCTTGGATAGAGCAAAGAACTTCTCAACGACGCAGCTGAACAGCAGGGACACCCCTAAGGGCCTAGGTGGATAACAAACTTGATCATAGCCAAAAGGCCGAGAAGCAATAATACAGAAAGGAAAGAGGGTAGATCGCAGTCTCGTTTCTTGTGGGGACTAAGCCTCTAACACAATAGCAGCAAGTAGGTGAAGCCAAATTTAGTTGACGATCCTACCAGGCCGAGCAGAGGGTACCCCAAAAGGTCCAAAAGGCTTGGATAGATCGAAGAACTTCTCAACGACGAAGCTGGATAGCAGGGACACCCCTAAGAGCCTAGGTAGATACCAAACTTGATCATGGCCAAAAGGCCGAGAAGCAATATTGCAGAAAGAAAAGAGGACAGTAGGGAAGATCGCAGTCTCGTTCCTTGTGGGGACTAAGCCTCTAACCCAATAGCAGCTAGTAGGTGAAGCCAAATTTTATTGACGATCCTACCAGGCCGAGCAAAGGGTACCCCAAAAAGACCAAAGGGCTTGGATAGATCGAAGAACTTCTTAACGACGCAGATGGACAGCAGAGACACCCCTAAGGGCCTAGGTCGATACTAAACTTGATCATGGCCAAAAGGCCGAGTAGCAATAATACAGAAAGGAAAGAGGACAGTAGGGTAGATCGCAGTCTCGTTCCTTGTGGGGACTAAGCCTCTAACCCAATAGCAGCAAGTAGGTGAAGCCAAATTTAATTGACGATCCTAACAGGCCGAGCAGAGGGTACCCCACAAGGACCAAAAGGCTTGGATAGATCGAAGAACTTCTCAACGACGCTGCTGGACAGCCGGGACACCCCTAAGGGCCTAGGTCGATACCAAACTTGATCATGGCCACAAGGCCGAGAAGCAGTAATACAGAAAGGAAAGAGGGTAGATCGCAGTCTCGTTCCTTGTGGGGACTAAGCCTCTAACCCAATAGCAGCAAGAAGGTGAAGCCAAATTTAATTGACGATCCTACCAGGCCGAGCAGAGGGTACCCCACAAGGACCAAAAGGCTTGGATAGATCGAAGAACTTCTCAACGACGCTGCTGGACAGCCGGGACACCCCTAAGGGCCTAGGTCGATACCAAACTTGATCATGGCCACAAGGCCGAGAAGCAATAATACAGAAAGGAAAGAGGGTAGATCGCAGTCTCGTTCCTTGTGGGAACTAAGCCTCTGACCCAATAGCAGTAAGAAGGTGAAGCCAAATTTAATTGACGATCCTACCAGGCCGAGCAGAGGGTATCCCACAAGGACCAAAAGGCTTGGATAGAGCAAAGAATTTCTCAACGACGCAGCTGAACAGCAGGGACACCCCTAAGGGCCTAGGTCGATACTAAACTTGATCATGGCCAAAAGGCCGAGTAGCAATAATACAGAAAGGAAAGAGGACAGTAGGGTAGATCGCAGTCTCGTTCCTTGTGGGGACTAAGCCTCTAACCCAATAGCAGCAAGTAGGTGAAGCCAAATTTAATTGACGATCCTACCAGGCCGAGCAGAGGGTACCCCACAAGGACCAAAAGGCTTGGATAGATCGAAGAACTTCTCAACGACGCAGCTGAACAGCCGGGACACCCCTAAGGGCCTAGGTCGATACCAAACTTGATCATGGCCAAAAGGCCGAGAAGCAATAATACAGAAAGGAAAGAGGGTAGATCGCAGGCTCGTTCCTTGTGGGGACTAAGCCTCTGACCCAATAGCAGTAAGAAGGTGAAGCCAAATTTAATTGACGATCCTACCAGGCCGAGCAGAGGGTATCCCACAAGGACCAAAAGGCTTGGATAGAGCAAAGAACTTCTCAACGATGCAGCTGAACAGCAGGGACACCCCTAAGGGCCTAGGTCGATACTAAACTTGATCATGGCCAAAAGGCCGAGAAGCAATAATACAGAAAGAAAAGAGGACAGTAGGGTAGATCGCAGTCTCGTTGCTTGCGGGGACTAAGCCTCTAACCCAATAGCAGCAAGAAGGTGAAGCCAAATTTAATTGACGATCCTACCAGGCCGAGCAGAGGGTACCCCACAAGGACCAAAAGGCTTGGATAGAGCAAAGAACTTCTCAACGACGCAGCTGAACAGCAGGGACACCCCTAAGGGCCTAGGTGGATAACAAACTTGATCATGGCCAAAAGGCCGAGAAGCAATAAATCAGAAAGGAAAGAGTACAGTAGAGTAGATCACAGTCTCGTTCCTTGTGGGGACTAAGCCTCTAACCCAATAGCAGCAAGTAGGTGAAGCCAAATTTAATTGACGATCCTACCAAGCCGAGCAGAGGGTACCGCACAAGCACCAAAAGGCTTGGATAGATCGAAGAACTTCTCAACGAAGTAGCTGGACAGCAGGGAAACCCCTCAGGCTAACGACGCAGCAAAATTTGATCAAAAGACCAAGAAGTGCTAATGCAGGAATGTAAAGTCTGGGCACAAGAGCTGACAATCATTCAGAAATGATCTTCAGTCCTGTATTGCTTTAAAGAGTAACTCCACTTTTGTTGAGAGGACAACACTCCCCTCTGGGTGATTAATGTATATTTTTATGGTTGTGAAAGGTTTGGAGATTCTTACCTTTTGTTATTGTGCAGATAGATCCACGTGTGTTCTTGAACCAAATACACGGGAACGACTTTTGCAGTGATCGATCGGCGGCTGATCCTGCGGGGTACCTGTGGAGAAAGTGGTAGGGTCTGCAAACCTGTAGAGATGATGGTTGTTGGAGGGGACGCCCATCATCTGACTGATGTCAGTGCCAACTTGTGGGAATATCAGCCTACCAGTTACACAGCAGGAAATGACACCTCCTGGAGGGCCCCTGTAGATTAGGAAGGGAAGTTGCTTGTTAATAACAATGAAAGATAATGTGATTTGTGTAGGAATTGTAGGTGTCATTTGTATTTCCCCGTAAAAGTGGAGTTACTCTTTAAATGAAGCGCTAGGATTTATTAACCACCTCCCGTCCGGTTGTATATAAATGACCGGACGGTGAAAGTGCAGGGTCAGGTGGCCGTTTATAAATGGCCTTCCCGACCCCTGCTTGTGCGCGCTCCCTTGGAGCACACAGCAGTGCAATCCAGTGCCCGTTGTGTCCTCTGTACACAGTGGAACACTGATCGTCGTACGGGACCTCTGAAAGCTGAAAATTGGCCTGGACAGGAAGGGGGTAAAAGTGTCCGGACTTGAAGTGGTTAAACATTACATTCAGAGAAATGTTGCCGACATAAAAAAGAAGGAATAAACGTGTAACATTAAAAATTCTGACAACATACAAATCCACTTTAAAATGTTTTGTACAGATTACTGTCTGTATCTTTTTTCTATAAATATAGACATATAACTATTTTTTTCTGCTCTGCCTAAGTGAAATCTTAGAGTCTTTTAGTTGAATCCCATGGTCAAAAATGAAACAGCCCAGAGACAATGGATTCTTTCTCCAATTTTGACATTTTTAACCATAAGATGACAAGCCTGCCCACCACGACAAGGTAGACTCTTTTAGGGCAGGACCTACACTAAACTACACTACGCTAAACTACTCCATGCTAGTCATCGTATTTTTTGTGTTAGATGCCTGTTTGTGATAAGCCTCATCCTAGAACCTTCCTTCTTCCTTTCCAGACTTGTTTACAGAGATCTACATAAGAACAACCCTTTTCATTCAAAAAACAGAGAACAGATTTAAAAGGGTTGTTGCTGTTATCTTATGGCGGGTGATGCAGTGGTCAGCAATGATCATCTGTAATGTCCCGACACATTTCCCCTTCTTTAATCAATGCAGAGCTCTCTTCCACATAGATGCCTTCAGTCTGAAAGGTCTAAAGTGTTTCAATTGTAGTGAAGTTTATTCACAGATACCAAACTTGATCATGGCCAAAAGGCCGAGAAGCAATAATGCAGATAGGAAAGAGGGCAGTATGGTAGATCGCAGTCTCCTTCCTTGTGGGGACTAAGCTTCTACCCCAATAGCAGCAAGTAGGAGAAGCCCAAATTTAATTGAGGATCCTACCAGGCTGAGCAGAGGGTTCCCCAAAAGGACCGATAGGCTTGGATAGATCGAAGAACTTCTCAACGACGCAGCTGGACAGCAGGGACACCCCTAAGGGCCTAGGTCGATACCAAACTTGATCATTGCCAAAAGGCCGAGAAGCAATAATACAGAACGGAAAGAGGGTAGATCGCAGTCTCGTTCCTTGTGGGGACTAAGCCTCTAACCCAATAGCAGCAAGTAGGTGAAGCCAAATTTAATTGACGATCCTACCAGGCCGAGCAGAGGGTACCCCACAAGGACCAAAAGGCTTGGATAGATCGAAGAACTTCTCAACGACGCAGCTGAACAGCCGGGACACCCCTAAGGGCCTAGGTCGATACCAAACTTGATCATGGCCAAAAGGCCGAGAAGCAATAATACAGAAAGGAAAGAGGGTAGATCGCAGTCTCGTTCCTTGTGGGGACTAAGCCTCTGACCCAATAGCAGTAAGAAGGTGAAGCCAAATTTAATTGACGATCCTACCAGGCCGAGCAGAGGGTATCCCACAAGGACCAAAAGGCTTGGATAGAGCAAAGAACTTCTCAACGACGCAGCTGAACAGCAGGGACACCCCTAAGGGCCTAGGTCGATACTAAACTTGATCATGGCCAAAAGGCCGAGTAGCAATAATACAGAAAGGAAAGAGGACAGTAGGGTAGATCGCAGTCTCGTTCCTTGTGGGGACTAAGCCTCTAACCCAATAGCAGCAAGTAGGTGAAGCCAAATTTAATTGACGATCCTACCAGGCCGAGCAGAGGGTACCCCACAAGGACCAAAAGGCTTGGATAGATCGAAGAACTTCTCAACGACGCAGCTGAACAGCCGGGACACCCCTAAGGGCCTAGGTCGATACCAAACTTGATCATGGCCAAAAGGCCGAGAAGCAATAATACAGAAAGGAAAGAGGGTAGATCGCAGTCTCGTTCCTTGTGGGGACTAAGCCTCTGACCCAATAGCAGTAAGAAGGTGAAGCCAAATTTAATTGACGATCCTACCAGGCCGAGCAGAGGGTATCCCACAAGGACCAAAAGGCTTGGATAGAGCAAAGAACTTCTCAACGACGCAGCTGAACAGCAGGGACACCCCTAAGAGCCTAGGTCGATACCAAACTTGATCATGGCCAAAAGGGCCGAGAAGCAATAATACAGAAAGGAAAGAGGGTAGATCGCAGTCTCGTTCCTTGTGGGGACTAAGCCTCTAACCCAATAGCAGCAAGAAGGTGAAGCCAAATTTAATTGACGATCCTACCAGGCCGAGCAGAGGGTACCCCACAAGGACCAAAAGGCTTGGATAGATCGAAGAACTTCTCAACGACGCAGCTGGACAGCCGGGACACCCCTAAGGGCCTAGGTCGATACCAAACTTGATCATGGCCACAAGGCCGAGAAGCAATAATACAGAAAGGAAAGAGGGTAGATCGCAGTCTCGTTCCTTGTGGGGACTAAGCCTCTGACCCAATAGCAGTAAGAAGGTGAAGCCAAATTTAATTGATGATCCTACCAGGCCGAGCAGAGGGTATCCCACAAGGACCAAAAGGCTTGGATAGATCGAAGAACTTCTCAACGACGCAGCTGGACAGCAGGGACACCCCTAAGGGCCTAGGTCGATACCAAACTTGATCATTGCCAAAAGGCCGAGAAGCAATAATACAGAAAGGAAAGAGGGTAGATCGCAGTCTCGTTCCTTGTGGGGACTAAGCCTCTAACCCAATAGCAGCAAGTAGGTGAAGCCAAATTTAATTGACGATCCTACCAGGCCGAGCAGAGGGTACCCCACAAGGACCAAAAGGCTTGGATAGATCGAAGAACTTCTCAACGACGCTGCTGGACAGCCGGGACACCCCTAAGGGCCTAGGTCGATACCAAACTTGATCATGGCCACAAGGCCGAGAAGCAATAATACAGAAAGGAAAGAGGGTAGATCGCAGTCTCGTTCCTTGTGGGAACTAAGCCTCTGACCCAATAGCAGTAAGAAGGTGAAGCCAAATTTAATTGACGATCCTACCAGGCCGAGCAGAGGGTATCCCACAAGGACCAAAAGGCTTGGATAGAGCAAAGAACTTCTCAACGACGCAGCAGAACAGCTGGGACACCCCTAAGGGCCTAGGTCGATACTAAACTTGATCATGGCCAAAAGGCCGAGTAGCAATAATACAGAAAGGAAAGAGGACAGTAGGGTAGATCGCAGTCTCGTTCCTTGTGGGGACTAAGCCTCTAACCCAATAGCAGCAAGTAGGTGAAGCCAAATTTAATTGACGATCCTACCAGGCCGAGCAGAGGGTACCCCACAAGGACCAAAAGGCTTGGATAGATCGAAGAACTTCTCAACGACGCAGCTGAACAGCCGGGACACCCCTAAGGGCCTAGGTCGATACCAAACTTGATCATGGCCAAAAGGCCGAGAAGCAATAATACAGAAAGGAAAGAGGGTAGATCGCAGTCTCGTTCCTTGTGGGGACTAAGCCTCTGACCCAATAGCAGTAAGAAGGTGAAGCCAAATTTAATTGACGATCCTACCAGGCCGAGCAGAGGGTATCCCACAAGGACCAAAAGGCTTGGATAGAGCAAAGAACTTCTCAACGACGCAGCTGAACAGCAGGGACACCCCTAAGAGCCTAGGTCGATACCAAACTTGATCATGGCCAAAAGGGCCGAGAAGCAATAATACAGAAAGGAAAGAGGGTAGATCGCAGTCTCGTTCCTTGTGGGGACTAAGCCGCTGACCCAATAGCAGTAAGAAGGTGAAGCCAAATTTAATTGACGATCCTACCAGGCCGAGCAGAGGGTATCCCACAAGGACCAAAAGGCTTGGATAGAGCAAAGAACTTCTCAACGACGCAGCTGAACAGCAGGGACACCCCTAAGGGCCTAGGTCGATACTAAACTTGATCATGGCCAAAAGGCCGAGAAGCAATAATACAGAAAGAAAAGAGGACAGTAGGGTAGATCGCAGTCTCGTTGCTTGCGGGGACTAAGCCTCTAACCCAATAGCAGCAAGAAGGTGAAGCCAAATTTAATTGACGATCCTACCAGGCCGAGCAGAGGGTACCCCACAAAGACCAAAAGGCTTGGATAGAGCAAAGAACTTCTCAACGACGCAGCTGAACAGCAGGGACACCCCTAAGGGCCTAGGTGGATAACAAACTTGATCATAGCCAAAAGGCCGAGAAGCAATAATACAGAAAGGAAAGAGGGTAGATCGCAGTCTCGTTTCTTGTGGGGACTAAGCCTCTAACACAATAGCAGCAAGTAGGTGAAGCCAAATTTAGTTGACGATCCTACCAGGCCGAGCAGAGGGTACCCCACAAGGACCAAAAGGCTTGGATAGATCGAAGAACTTCTTAACGACGCAGATGGACAGCAGAGACACCCCTAAGGGCCTAGGTCGATACTAAACTTGATCATGGCCAAAAGGCCGAGTAGCAATAATACAGAAAGGAAAGAGGACAGTAGGGTAGATCGCAGTCTCGTTCCTTGTGGGGACTAAGCCTCTAACACAATAGCAGCAAGTAGGTGAAGCCAAATTTAATTGACGATCCTACCAGGCCGAGCAGAGGGTACCCCACAAGGACCAAAAGGCTTGGATAGATCGAAGAACTTCTCAACGACGCTGCTGGACAGCCGGGACACCCCTAAGGGCCTAGGTCGATACCAAACTTGATCATGGCCACAAGGCCGAGAAGCAATAATACAGAAAGGAAAGAGGGTAGATCGCAGTCTCGTTCCTTGTGGGGACTAAGCCTCTAACCCAATAGCAGCAAGAAGGTGAAGCCAAATTTAATTGACGATCCTACCAGGCCGAGCAGAGGGTACCCCACAAGGACCAAAAGGCTTGGATAGATCGAAGAACTTCTCAACGACGCTGCTGGACAGCCGGGACACCCCTAAGGGCCTAGGTCGATACCAAACTTGATCATGGCCACAAGGCCGAGAAGCAATAATACAGAAAGGAAAGAGGGTAGATCGCAGTCTCGTTCCTTGTGGGAACTAAGCCTCTGACCCAATAGCAGTAAGAAGGTGAAGCCAAATTTAATTGACGATCCTACCAGGCCGAGCAGAGGGTATCCCATAAGGACCAAAAGGCTTGGATAGAGCAAAGAACTTCTCAACGACGCAGCTGAACAGCAGGGACACCCCTAAGGGCCTAGGTCGATACTAAACTTGATCATGGCCAAAAGGCCGAGTAGCAATAATACAGAAAGGAAAGAGGACAGTAGGGTAGATCGCAGTCTCGTTCCTTGTGGGGACTAAGCCTCTAACCCAATAGCAGCAAGTAGGTGAAGCCAAATTTAATTGACGATCCTACCAGGCCGAGCAGAGGGTACCCCACAAGGACCAAAAGGCTTGGATAGATCGAAGAACTTCTCAACGACGCAGCTGAACAGCCGGGACACCCCTAAGGGCCTAGGTCGATACCAAACTTGATCATGGCCAAAAGGCCGAGAAGCAATAATACAGAAAGGAAAGAGGGTAGATCGCAGTCTCGTTCCTTGTGGGGACTAAGCCTCTGACCCAATAGCAGTAAGAAGATGAAGCCAAATTTAATTGACGATCCTACCAGGCCGAGCAGAGGGTATCCCACAAGGACCAAAAGGCTTGGATAGAGCAAAGAACTTCTCAACGACGCAGCTGAACAGCAGGGACACCCCTAAGAGCCTAGGTCGATACCAAACTTGATCATGGCCAAAAGGGCCGAGAAGCAATAATACAGAAAGGAAAGAGGGTAGATCGCAGTCTCGTTCCTTGTGGGGACTAAGCCTCTAACCCAATAGCAGCAAGAAGGTGAAGCCAAATTTAATTGACGATCCTACCAGGCCGAGCAGAGGGTACCACACAAGGACCAAAAGGCTTGGATAGATCGAAGAACTTCTCAACGACGCAGCTGGACAGCCGGGACACCCCTAAGGGCCTAGGTCGATACCAAACTTGATCATGGCCACAAGGCCGAGAAGCAATAATACAGAAAGGAAAGAGGATAGATCGCAGTCTCGTTCCTTGTGGGGACTAAGCCTCTGACCCAATAGCAGTAAGAAGGTGAAGCCAAATTTAATTGACGATCCTACCAGGCCGAGCAGAGGGTATCCCACAAGGACCAAAAGGCTTGGATAGAGCAAAGAACTTCTCAACGACGCAGCTGAACAGCAGGGACACCCCTAAGGGCCTAGGTCGATACTAAACTTGATCATGGCCAAAAGGCCGAGTAGCAATAATACAAAAAGGAAAGAGGACAGTAGGGTAGATCGCAGTCTCGTTCCTTGTGGGGACAAAGCCTCTAACCCAATAGCAGCAAGTAGGTGAAGCCAAATTTAATTGACGATCCTACCAGGCCGAGCAGAGGGTACCCCACAAGGACCAAAAGGCTTGGATAGATCGAAGAACTTCTCAACGACGCAGCTGAACAGCCGGGACACCCCTAAGGGCCTAGGTCGATACCAAACTTGATCATGGCCAAAAGGCCGAGAAGCAATAATACAGAAAGGAAAGAGGGTAGATCGCAGGCTCGTTCCTTGTGGGGACTAAGCCTCTGACCCAATAGCAGTAAGAAGGTGAAGCCAAATTTAATTGACGATCCTACCAGGCCGAGCAGAGGGTACCCCACAAGGACCAAAAGGCTTGGATAGAGTAAAGAACTTCTCAACGACGCAGCTGAACAGCAGGGACACCCCTAAGGGCCTAGGTCGATACTAAACTTGATCATGGCCAAAAGGCCGAGAAGCAATAATACAGAAAGAAAAGAGGACAGTAGGGTAGATCGCAGTCTCGTTGCTTGCGGGGACTAAGCCTCTAACCCAATAGCAGCAAGAAGGTGAAGCCAAATTTAATTGACGATCCTACCAGGCCGAGCAGAGGGTACCCCACAAAGACCAAAAGGCTTGGATAGAGCAAAGAACTTCTCAACGACGCAGCTGAACAGCAGGGACACCCCTAAGGGCCTAGGTGGATAACAAACTTGATCATAGCCAAAAGGCCGAGAAGCAATAATACAGAAAGGAAAGAGGGTAGATCGCAGTCTCGTTTCTTGTGGGGACTAAGCCTCTAACACAATAGCAGCAAGTAGGTGAAGCCAAATTTAGTTGACGATCCTACCAGGCCGAGCAGAGGGTACCCCAAAAGGTCCAAAAGGCTTGGATAGATCGAAGAACTTCTCAACGACGAAGCTGGATAGCAGGGACACCCCTAAGAGCCTAGGTAGATACCAAACTTGATCATGGCCAAAAGGCCGAGAAGCAATATTGCAGAAAGAAAAGAGGACAGTAGGGAAGATCGCAGTCTCGTTCCTTGTGGGGACTAAGCCTCTAACCCAATAGCAGCTAGTAGGTGAAGCCAAATTTTATTGACGATCCTACCAGGCCGAGCAAAGGGTACCCCAAAAAGACCAAAGGGCTTGGATAGATCGAAGAACTTCTTAACGACGCAGATGGACAGCAGAGACACCCCTAAGGGCCTAGGTCGATACTAAACTTGATCATGGCCAAAAGGCCGAGTAGCAATAATACAGAAAGGAAAGAGGACAGTAGGGTAGATCGCAGTCTCGTTCCTTGTGGGGACTAAGCCTCTAACCCAATAGCAGCAAGTAGGTGAAGCCAAATTTAATTGACGATCCTAACAGGCCGAGCAGAGGGTACCCCACAAGGACCAAAAGGCTTGGATAGATCGAAGAACTTCTCAACGACGCTGCTGGACAGCCGGGACACCCCTAAGGGCCTAGGTCGATACCAAACTTGATCATGGCCACAAGGCCGAGAAGCAGTAATACAGAAAGGAAAGAGGGTAGATCGCAGTCTCGTTCCTTGTGGGGACTAAGCCTCTAACCCAATAGCAGCAAGAAGGTGAAGCCAAATTTAATTGACGATCCTACCAGGCCGAGCAGAGGGTACCCCACAAGGACCAAAAGGCTTGGATAGATCGAAGAACTTCTCAACGACGCTGCTGGACAGCCGGGACACCCCTAAGGGCCTAGGTCGATACCAAACTTGATCATGGCCACAAGGCCGAGAAGCAATAATACAGAAAGGAAAGAGGGTAGATCGCAGTCTCGTTCCTTGTGGGAACTAAGCCTCTGACCCAATAGCAGTAAGAAGGTGAAGCCAAATTTAATTGACGATCCTACCAGGCCGAGCAGAGGGTATCCCACAAGGACCAAAAGGCTTGGATAGAGCAAAGAATTTCTCAACGACGCAGCTGAACAGCAGGGACACCCCTAAGGGCCTAGGTCGATACTAAACTTGATCATGGCCAAAAGGCCGAGTAGCAATAATACAGAAAGGAAAGAGGACAGTAGGGTAGATCGCAGTCTCGTTCCTTGTGGGGACTAAGCCTCTAACCCAATAGCAGCAAGTAGGTGAAGCCAAATTTAATTGACGATCCTACCAGGCCGAGCAGAGGGTACCCCACAAGGACCAAAAGGCTTGGATAGATCGAAGAACTTCTCAACGACGCAGCTGAACAGCCGGGACACCCCTAAGGGCCTAGGTCGATACCAAACTTGATCATGGCCAAAAGGCCGAGAAGCAATAATACAGAAAGGAAAGAGGGTAGATCGCAGGCTCGTTCCTTGTGGGGACTAAGCCTCTGACCCAATAGCAGTAAGAAGGTGAAGCCAAATTTAATTGACGATCCTACCAGGCCGAGCAGAGGGTATCCCACAAGGACCAAAAGGCTTGGATAGAGCAAAGAACTTCTCAACGATGCAGCTGAACAGCAGGGACACCCCTAAGGGCCTAGGTCGATACTAAACTTGATCATGGCCAAAAGGCCGAGAAGCAATAATACAGAAAGAAAAGAGGACAGTAGGGTAGATCGCAGTCTCGTTGCTTGCGGGGACTAAGCCTCTAACCCAATAGCAGCAAGAAGGTGAAGCCAAATTTAATTGACGATCCTACCAGGCCGAGCAGAGGGTACCCCACAAGGACCAAAAGGCTTGGATAGAGCAAAGAACTTCTCAACGACGCAGCTGAACAGCAGGGACACCCCTAAGGGCCTAGGTGGATAACAAACTTGATCATGGCCAAAAGGCCGAGAAGCAATAAATCAGAAAGGAAAGAGTACAGTAGAGTAGATCACAGTCTCGTTCCTTGTGGGGACTAAGCCTCTAACCCAATAGCAGCAAGTAGGTGAAGCCAAATTTAATTGACGATCCTACCAAGCCGAGCAGAGGGTACCGCACAAGCACCAAAAGGCTTGGATAGATCGAAGAACTTCTCAACGAAGTAGCTGGACAGCAGGGAAACCCCTCAGGCTAACGACGCAGCAAAATTTGATCAAAAGACCAAGAAGTGCTAATGCAGGAATGTAAAGTCTGGGCACAAGAGCTGACAATCATTCAGAAATGATCTTCAGTCCTGTATTGCTTTAAAGAGTAACTCCACTTTTGTTGAGAGGACAACACTCCCCTCTGGGTGATTAATGTATATTTTTATGGTTGTGAAAGGTTTGGAGATTCTTACCTTTTGTTATTGTGCAGATAGATCCACGTGTGTTCTTGAACCAAATACACGGGAACGACTTTTGCAGTGATCGATCGGCGGCTGATCCTGCGGGGTACCTGTGGAGAAAGTGGTAGGGTCTGCAAACCTGTAGAGATGATGGTTGTTGGAGGGGACGCCCATCATCTGACTGATGTCAGTGCCAACTTGTGGGAATATCAGCCTACCAGTTACACAGCAGGAAATGACACCTCCTGGAGGGCCCCTGTAGATTAGGAAGGGAAGTTGCTTGTTAATAACAATGAAAGATAATGTGATTTGTGTAGGAATTGTAGGTGTCATTTGTATTTCCCCGTAAAAGTGGAGTTACTCTTTAAATGAAGCGCTAGGATTTATTAACCACCTCCCGTCCGGTTGTATATAAATGACCGGACGGTGAAAGTGCAGGGTCAGGTGGCCGTTTATAAATGGCCTTCCCGACCCCTGCTTGTGCGCGCTCCCTTGGAGCACACAGCAGTGCAATCCAGTGCCCGTTGTGTCCTCTGTACACAGTGGAACACTGATCGTCGTACGGGACCTCTGAAAGCTGAAAATTGGCCTGGACAGGAAGGGGGTAAAAGTGTCCGGACTTGAAGTGGTTAAACATTACATTCAGAGAAATGTTGCCGACATAAAAAAGAAGGAATAAACGTGTAACATTAAAAATTCTGACAACATACAAATCCACTTTAAAATGTTTTGTACAGATTACTGTCTGTATCTTTTTTCTATAAATATAGACATATAACTATTTTTTTCTGCTCTGCCTAAGTGAAATCTTAGAGTCTTTTAGTTGAATCCCATGGTCAAAAATGAAACAGCCCAGAGACAATGGATTCTTTCTCCAATTTTGACATTTTTAACCATAAGATGACAAGCCTGCCCACCACGACAAGGTAGACTCTTTTAGGGCAGGACCTACACTAAACTACACTACGCTAAACTACTCCATGCTAGTCATCGTATTTTTTGTGTTAGATGCCTGTTTGTGATAAGCCTCATCCTAGAACCTTCCTTCTTCCTTTCCAGACTTGTTTACAGAGATCTACATAAGAACAACCCTTTTCATTCAAAAAACAGAGAACAGATTTAAAAGGGTTGTTGCTGTTATCTTATGGCGGGTGATGCAGTGGTCAGCAATGATCATCTGTAATGTCCCGACACATTTCCCCTTCTTTAATCAATGCAGAGCTCTCTTCCACATAGATGCCTTCAGTCTGAAAGGTCTAAAGTGTTTCAATTGTAGTGAAGTTTATTCACAGATACCAAACTTGATCATGGCCAAAAGGCCGAGAAGCAATAATGCAGATAGGAAAGAGGGCAGTATGGTAGATCGCAGTCTCCTTCCTTGTGGGGACTAAGCTTCTACCCCAATAGCAGCAAGTAGGAGAAGCCCAAATTTAATTGAGGATCCTACCAGGCTGAGCAGAGGGTTCCCCAAAAGGACCGATAGGCTTGGATAGATCGAAGAACTTCTCAACGACGCAGCTGAACAGCAGGGACACCCCTAAGGGCCTAGGTCGATACCAAACTTGATCATTGCCAAAAGGCCGAGAAGCAATAATACAGAACGGAAAGAGGGTAGATCGCAGTCTCGTTCCTTGTGGGGACTAAGCCTCTAACCCAATAGCAGCAAGTAGGTGAAGCCAAATTTAATTGACGATCCTACCAGGCCGAGCAGAGGGTACCCCACAAGGACCAAAAGGCTTGGATAGATCGAAGAACTTCTCAACGACGCAGCTGAACAGCCGGGACACCCCTAAGGGCCTAGGTCGATACCAAACTTGATCATGGCCAAAAGGCCGAGAAGCAATAATACAGAAAGGAAAGAGGGTAGATCGCAGTCTCGTTCCTTGTGGGGACTAAGCCTCTGACCCAATAGCAGTAAGAAGGTGAAGCCAAATTTAATTGACGATCCTACCAGGCCGAGCAGAGGGTATCCCACAAGGACCAAAAGGCTTGGATAGAGCAAAGAACTTCTCAACGACGCAGCTGAACAGCAGGGACACCCCTAAGGGCCTAGGTCGATACTAAACTTGATCATGGCCAAAAGGCCGAGTAGCAATAATACAGAAAGGAAAGAGGACAGTAGGGTAGATCGCAGTCTCGTTCCTTGTGGGGACTAAGCCTCTAACCCAATAGCAGCAAGTAGGTGAAGCCAAATTTAATTGACGATCCTACCAGGCCGAGCAGAGGGTACCCCACAAGGACCAAAAGGCTTGGATAGATCGAAGAACTTCTCAACGACGCAGCTGAACAGCCGGGACACCCCTAAGGGCCTAGGTCGATACCAAACTTGATCATGGCCAAAAGGCCGAGAAGCAATAATACAGAAAGGAAAGAGGGTAGATCGCAGTCTCGTTCCTTGTGGGGACTAAGCCTCTGACCCAATAGCAGTAAGAAGGTGAAGCCAAATTTAATTGACGATCCTACCAGGCCGAGCAGAGGGTATCCCACAAGGACCAAAAGGCTTGGATAGAGCAAAGAACTTCTCAACGACGCAGCTGAACAGCAGGGACACCCCTAAGAGCCTAGGTCGATACCAAACTTGATCATGGCCAAAAGGGCCGAGAAGCAATAATACAGAAAGGAAAGAGGGTAGATCGCAGTCTCGTTCCTTGTGGGGACTAAGCCTCTAACCCAATAGCAGCAAGAAGGTGAAGCCAAATTTAATTGACGATCCTACCAGGCCGAGCAGAGGGTACCCCACAAGGACCAAAAGGCTTGGATAGATCGAAGAACTTCTCAACGACGCAGCTGGACAGCCGGGACACCCCTAAGGGCCTAGGTCGATACCAAACTTGATCATGGCCACAAGGCCGAGAAGCAATAATACAGAAAGGAAAGAGGGTAGATCGCAGTCTCGTTCCTTGTGGGGACTAAGCCTCTGACCCAATAGCAGTAAGAAGGTGAAGCCAAATTTAATTGATGATCCTACCAGGCCGAGCAGAGGGTATCCCACAAGGACCAAAAGGCTTGGATAGAGCAAAGAACTTCTCAACGACGCAGCTGAACAGCAGGGACACCCCTAAGGGCCTAGGTCGATACTAAACTTGATCATGGCCAAAAGGCCGAGTAGCAATAATACAAAAAGGAAAGAGGACAGTAGGGTAGATCGCAGTCTCGTTCCTTGTGGGGACTAAGCCTCTAACCCAATAGCAGCAAGTAGGTGAAGCCAAATTTAATTGACGATCCTACCAGGCCGAGCAGAGGGTACCCCACAAGGACCAAAAGGCTTGGATAGATCGAAGAACTTCTCAACGACGCAGCTGAACAGCCGGGACACCCCGAAGGGCCTAGGTCGATACCAAACTTGATCATGGCCAAAAGGCCGAGAAGCAATAATACAGAAAGGAAAGAGGGTAGATCGCAGTCTCGTTCCTTGTGGGGACTAAGCCTCTGACCCAATAGCAGTAAGAAGGTGAAGCCAAATTTAATTGACGATCCTACCAGGCCGAGCAGAGGGTATCCCACAAGGACCAAAAGGCTTGGATAGAGCAAAGAACTTCTCAACGACGCAGCTGAACAGCAGGGACACCCCTAAGGGCCTAGGTCGATACTAAACTTGATCATGGCCAAAAGGCCGAGAAGCAATAATACAGAAAGAAAAGAGGACAGTAGGGTAGATCGCAGTCTCGTTGCTTGCGGGGACTAAGCCTCTAACCCAATAGCAGCAAGAAGGTGAAGCCAAATTTAATTGACGATCCTACCAGGCCGAGCAGAGGGTACCCCACAAAGACCAAAAGGCTTGGATAGAGCAAAGAACTTCTCAACGACGCAGCTGAACAGCAGGGACACCCCTAAGGGCCTAGGTGGATAACAAACTTGATCATAGCCAAAAGGCCGAGAAGCAATAATACAGAAAGGAAAGAGGGTAGATCGCAGTCTCGTTTCTTGTGGGGACTAAGCCTCTAACACAATAGCAGCAAGTAGGTGAAGCCAAATTTAGTTGACGATCCTACCAGGCCGAGCAGAGGGTACCCCACAAGGACCAAAAGGCTTGGATAGATCGAAGAACTTCTTAACGACGCAGATGGACAGCAGAGACACCCCTAAGGGCCTAGGTCGATACTAAACTTGATCATGGCCAAAAGGCCGAGTAGCAATAATACAGAAAGGAAAGAGGACAGTAGGGTAGATCGCAGTCTCGTTCCTTGTGGGGACTAAGCCTCTAACACAATAGCAGCAAGTAGGTGAAGCCAAATTTAATTGACGATCCTACCAGGCCGAGCAGAGGGTACCCCACAAGGACCAAAAGGCTTGGATAGATCGAAGAACTTCTCAACGACGCTGCTGGACAGCCGGGACACCCCTAAGGGCCTAGGTCGATACCAAACTTGATCATGGCCACAAGGCCGAGAAGCAATAATACAGAAAGGAAAGAGGGTAGATCGCAGTCTCGTTCCTTGTGGGGACTAAGCCTCTAACCCAATAGCAGCAAGAAGGTGAAGCCAAATTTAATTGACGATCCTACCAGGCCGAGCAGAGGGTACCCCACAAGGACCAAAAGGCTTGGATAGATCGAAGAACTTCTCAACGACGCTGCTGGACAGCCGGGACACCCCTAAGGGCCTAGGTCGATACCAAACTTGATCATGGCCACAAGGCCGAGAAGCAATAATACAGAAAGGAAAGAGGGTAGATCGCAGTCTCGTTCCTTGTGGGAACTAAGCCTCTGACCCAATAGCAGTAAGAAGGTGAAGCCAAATTTAATTGACGATCCTACCAGGCCGAGCAGAGGGTATCCCATAAGGACCAAAAGGCTTGGATAGAGCAAAGAACTTCTCAACGACGCAGCTGAACAGCAGGGACACCCCTAAGGGCCTAGGTCGATACTAAACTTGATCATGGCCAAAAGGCCGAGTAGCAATAATACAGAAAGGAAAGAGGACAGTAGGGTAGATCGCAGTCTCGTTCCTTGTGGGGACTAAGCCTCTAACCCAATAGCAGCAAGTAGGTGAAGCCAAATTTAATTGACGATCCTACCAGGCCGAGCAGAGGGTACCCCACAAGGACCAAAAGGCTTGGATAGATCGAAGAACTTCTCAACGACGCAGCTGAACAGCCGGGACACCCCTAAGGGCCTAGGTCGATACCAAACTTGATCATGGCCAAAAGGCCGAGAAGCAATAATACAGAAAGGAAAGAGGGTAGATCGCAGTCTCGTTCCTTGTGGGGACTAAGCCTCTGACCCAATAGCAGTAAGAAGATGAAGCCAAATTTAATTGACGATCCTACCAGGCCGAGCAGAGGGTATCCCACAAGGACCAAAAGGCTTGGATAGAGCAAAGAACTTCTCAACGACGCAGCTGAACAGCAGGGACACCCCTAAGAGCCTAGGTCGATACCAAACTTGATCATGGCCAAAAGGGCCGAGAAGCAATAATACAGAAAGGAAAGAGGGTAGATCGCAGTCTCGTTCCTTGTGGGGACTAAGCCTCTAACCCAATAGCAGCAAGAAGGTGAAGCCAAATTTAATTGACGATCCTACCAGGCCGAGCAGAGGGTACCACACAAGGACCAAAAGGCTTGGATAGATCGAAGAACTTCTCAACGACGCAGCTGGACAGCCGGGACACCCCTAAGGGCCTAGGTCGATACCAAACTTGATCATGGCCACAAGGCCGAGAAGCAATAATACAGAAAGGAAAGAGGATAGATCGCAGTCTCGTTCCTTGTGGGGACTAAGCCTCTGACCCAATAGCAGTAAGAAGGTGAAGCCAAATTTAATTGACGATCCTACCAGGCCGAGCAGAGGGTATCCCACAAGGACCAAAAGGCTTGGATAGAGCAAAGAACTTCTCAACGACGCAGCTGAACAGCAGGGACACCCCTAAGGGCCTAGGTCGATACTAAACTTGATCATGGCCAAAAGGCCGAGTAGCAATAATACAAAAAGGAAAGAGGACAGTAGGGTAGATCGCAGTCTCGTTCCTTGTGGGGACAAAGCCTCTAACCCAATAGCAGCAAGTAGGTGAAGCCAAATTTAATTGACGATCCTACCAGGCCGAGCAGAGGGTACCCCACAAGGACCAAAAGGCTTGGATAGATCGAAGAACTTCTCAACGACGCAGCTGAACAGCCGGGACACCCCTAAGGGCCTAGGTCGATACCAAACTTGATCATGGCCAAAAGGCCGAGAAGCAATAATACAGAAAGGAAAGAGGGTAGATCGCAGGCTCGTTCCTTGTGGGGACTAAGCCTCTGACCCAATAGCAGTAAGAAGGTGAAGCCAAATTTAATTGACGATCCTACCAGGCCGAGCAGAGGGTATCCCACAAGGACCAAAAGGCTTGGATAGAGCAAAGAACTTCTCAACGACGCAGCTGAACAGCAGGGACACCCCTAAGGGCCTAGGTCGATACTAAACTTGATCATGGCCAAAAGGCCGAGAAGCAATAATACAGAAAGAAAAGAGGACAGTAGGGTAGATCGCAGTCTCGTTGCTTGCGGGGACTAAGCCTCTAACCCAATAGCAGCAAGAAGGTGAAGCCAAATTTAATTGACGATCCTACCAGGCCGAGCAGAGGGTACCCCACAAGGACCAAAAGGCTTGGATAGAGCAAAGAACTTCTCAACGACGCAGCTGAACAGCAGGGACACCCCTAAGGGCCTAGGTGGATAACAAACTTGATCATGGCCAAAAGGCCGAGAAGCAATAAATCAGAAAGGAAAGAGTACAGTAGAGTAGATCACAGTCTCGTTCCTTGTGGGGACTAAGCCTCTAACCCAATAGCAGCAAGTAGGTGAAGCCAAATTTAATTGACGATCCTACCAAGCCGAGCAGAGGGTACCGCACAAGCACCAAAAGGCTTGGATAGATCGAAGAACTTCTCAACGAAGTAGCTGGACAGCAGGGAAACCCCTCAGGCTAACGACGCAGCAAAATTTGATCAAAAGACCAAGAAGTGCTAATGCAGGAATGTAAAGTCTGGGCACAAGAGCTGACAATCATTCAGAAATGATCTTCAGTCCTGTATTGCTTTAAAGAGTAACTCCACTTTTGTTGAGAGGACAACACTCCCCTCTGGGTGATTAATGTATATTTTTATGGTTGTGAAAGGTTTGGAGATTCTTACCTTTTGTTATTGTGCAGATAGATCCACGTGTGTTCTTGAACCAAATACACGGGAACGACTTTTGCAGTGATCGATCGGCGGCTGATCCTGCGGGGTACCTGTGGAGAAAGTGGTAGGGTCTGCAAACCTGTAGAGATGATGGTTGTTGGAGGGGACGCCCATCATCTGACTGATGTCAGTGCCAACTTGTGGGAATATCAGCCTACCAGTTACACAGCAGGAAATGACACCTCCTGGAGGGCCCCTGTAGATTAGGAAGGGAAGTTGCTTGTTAATAACAATGAAAGATAATGTGATTTGTGTAGGAATTGTAGGTGTCATTTGTATTTCCCCGTAAAAGTGGAGTTACTCTTTAAATGAAGCGCTAGGATTTATTAACCACCTCCCGTCCGGTTGTATATAAATGACCGGACGGTGAAAGTGCAGGGTCAGGTGGCCGTTTATAAATGGCCTTCCCGCCCCCTGCTTGTGCGCGCTCCCTTGGAGCGCACAGCAGTGCAATCCAGTGCCCGTTGTGTCCTCTGTACACAGTGGAACACTGATCGTCGTACGGGACCTCTGAAAGCTGAAAATTGGCCTGGACAGGAAGGGGGTAAAAGTGTCCGGACTTGAAGTGGTTAAACATTACATTCAGAGAAATGTTGCCGACATAAAAAAGAAGGAATAAACGTGTAACATTAAAAATTCTGACAACATACAAAGCCACTTTAAAATGTTTTGTACAGATTACTGTCTGTATCTTTTTTCTATAAATTTAGACATATAACTATTTTTTTCTGCTCTGCCTAAGTGAAATCTTAGAGTCTTTTTGTTGAATCCCATGGTCAAAAATGAAACTGCCCAGAGACAATGGATTCTTTCTCCAATTTTGACATTTTTAACCATAAGATGACAAGCCTGCCCACCACGACAAGGTAGACTCTTTTAGGGCAGGACCTACACTAAACTACACTACGCTAAACTACTCCATGCTAGTCATCGTATTTTTTGTGTTAGATGCCTGTTTGTGATAAGCCTCATCCTAGAACCTTCCTTCTTCCTTTCCAGACTTGTTTACAGAGATCTACATAAGAACAACCCTTTTCATTCAAAAAACAGAGAACAGATTTAAAAGGGTTGTTGCTGTTATCTTATGGCGGGTGATGCAGTGGTCAGCAATGATCATCTGTAATGTCCCGACACATTTCCCCTTCTTTAATCAATGCAGAGCTCTCTTCCACATAGATGCCTTCAGTCTGAAAGGTCTAAAGTGTTTCAATTGTAGTGAAGTTTATTCACAGATACCAAACTTGATCATGGCCAAAATGCCGAGAAGCAATAATGCAGATAGGAAAGAGGGCAGTATGGTAGATCGCAGTCTCCTTCCTTGTGGGGACTAAGCTTCTACCCCAATAGCAGCAAGTAGGAGAAGCCCAAATTTAATTGAGGATCCTACCAGGCTGAGCAGAGGGTTCCCCAAAAGGACCGATAGGCTTGGATAGATCGAAGAACTTCTCAACGACGCAGCTGGACAGCAGGGACACCCCTAAGGGCCTAGGTCGATACCAAACTTGATCATTGCCAAAAGGCCGAGAAGCAATAATACAGAAAGGAAAGAGGGTAGATCGCAGTCTCGTTCCTTGTGGGGACTAAGCCTCTAACCCAATAGCAGCAAGTAGGTGAAGCCAAATTTAATTGACGATCCTACCAGGCCGAGCAGAGGGTACCCCACAAGGACCAAAAGGCTTGGATAGATCGAAGAACTTCTCAACGACGCAGCTGAACAGCCGGGACACCCCTAAGGGCCTAGGTCGATACCAAACTTGATCATGGCCAAAAGGCCGAGAAGCAATAATACAGAAAGGAAAGAGGGTAGATCGCAGTCTCGTTCCTTGTGGGGACTAAGCCTCTGACCCAATAGCAGTAAGAAGGTGAAGCCAAATTTAATTGACGATCCTACCAGGCCGAGCAGAGGGTATCCCACAAGGACCAAAAGGCTTGGATAGAGCAAAGAACTTCTCAACGACGCAGCTGAACAGCAGGGACACCCCTAAGGGCCTAGGTCGATACTAAACTTGATCATGGCCAAAAGGCCGAGTAGCAATAATACAGAAAGGAAAGAGGACAGTAGGGTAGATCGCAGTCTCGTTCCTTGTGGGGACTAAGCCTCTAACCCAATAGCAGCAAGTAGGTGAAGCCAAATTTAATTGACGATCCTACCAGGCCGAGCAGAGGGTACCCCACAAGGACCAAAAGGCTTGGATAGATCGAAGAACTTCTCAACGACGCAGCTGAACAGCCGGGACACCCCTAAGGGCCTAGGTCGATACCAAACTTGCTCATGGCCAAAAGGCCGAGAAGCAATAATACAGAAAGGAAAGAGGGTAGATCGCAGTCTCGTTCCTTGTGGGGACTAAGCCTCTGACCCAATAGCAGTAAGAAGGTGAAGCCAAATTTAATTGACGATCCTACCAGGCCGAGCAGAGGGTATCCCACAAGGACCAAAAGGCTTGGATAGAGCAAAGAACTTCTCAACGACGCAGCAGAACAGCAGGGACACCCCTAAGAGCCTAGGTCGATACCAAACTTGATCATGGCCAAAAGGGCCGAGAAGCAATAATACAGAAAGGAAAGAGGGTAGATCGCAGTCTCGTTCCTTGTGGGGACTAAGCCTCTAACCCAATAGCAGCAAGAAGGTGAAGCCAAATTTAATTGACGATCCTACCAGGCCGAGCAGAGGGTACCCCACAAGGACCAAAAGGCTTGGATAGATCGAAGAACTTCTCAACGACGCAGCTGGACAGCCGGGACACCCCTAAGGGCCTAGGTCGATACCAAACTTGATCATGGCCACAAGGCCGAGAAGCAATAATACAGAAAGGAAAGAGGGTAGATCGCAGTCTCGTTCCTTGTGGGGACTAAGCCTCTGACCCAATAGCAGTAAGAAGGTGAAGCCAAATTTAATTGACGATCCTACCAGGCCGAGCAGAGGGTATCCCACAAGGACCAAAAGGCTTGGATAGAGCAAAGAACTTCTCAACGACGCAGCTGAACAGCAGGGACACCCCTAAGGGCCTAGGTCGATACTAAACTTGATCATGGCCAAAAGGCCGAGTAGCAATAATACAAAAAGGAAAGAGGACAGTAGGGTAGATCGCAGTCTCGTTCCTTGTGGGGACTAAGCCTCTAACCCAATAGCAGCAAGTAGGTGAAGCCAAATTTAATTGACGATCCTACCAGGCCGAGCAGAGGGTACCCCACAAGGACCAAAAGGCTTGGATAGATCGAAGAACTTCTCAACGACGCAGCTGAACAGCCGGGACACCCCTAAGGGCCTAGGTCGATACCAAACTTGATCATGGCCAAAAGGCCGAGAAGCAATAATACAGAAAGGAAAGAGGGTAGATCGCAGGCTCGTTCCTTGTGGGGACTAAGCCTCTGACCCAATAGCAGTAAGAAGGTGAAGCCAAATTTAATTGACGATCCTACCAGGCCGAGCAGAGGGTATCCCACAAGGACCAAAAGGCTTGGATAGAGCAAAGAACTTCTCAACGACGCAGCTGAACAGCAGGGACACCCCTAAGGGCCTAGGTCGATACTAAACTTGATCATGGCCAAAAGGCCGAGAAGCAATAATACAGAAAGAAAAGAGGACAGTAGGGTAGATCGCAGTCTCGTTGCTTGCGGGGACTAAGCCTCTAACCCAATAGCAGCAATGAAGGTGAAGCCAAATTTAATTGACGATCCTACCAGGCCGAGCAGAGGGTACCCCACAAGGACCAAAAGGCTTGGATAGAGCAAAGAACTTCTCAACGACGCAGCTGAACAGCAGGGACACCCCTAAGAGCCTAGGTCGATACCAAACTTGATCATGGCCAAAAGGGCCGAGAAGCAATAATACAGAAAGGAAAGAGGGTAGATCGCAGTCTCGTTCCTTGTGGGGACTAAGCCTCTAACCCAATAGCAGCAAGAAGGTGAAGCCAAATTTAATTGACGATCCTACCAGGCCGAGCAGAGGGTACCCCACAAGGACCAAAAGGCTTGGATAGATCGAAGAACTTCTCAACAACGCAGCTGGACAGCCGGGACACCCCTAAGGGCCTAGGTCGATACCAAACTTGATCATGGCCACAAGGCCGAGAAGCAATAATACAGAAAGGAAAGAGGGTAGATCGCAGTCTCGTTCCTTGTGGGGACTAAGCCTCTGACCCAATAGCAGTAAGAAGGTGAAGCCAAATTTAATTGACGATCCTACCAGGCCGAGCAGAGGGTATCCCACAAGGACCAAAAGGCTTGGATAGAGCAAAGAACTTCTCAACGACGCAGCTGAACAGCCGGGACACCCCTAAGGGCCTAGGTCGATACCAAACTTGATCATGGCCAAAAGGCCGAGAAGCAATAATACAGAAAGGAAAGAGGGTAGATCGCAGGCTCGTTCCTTGTGGGGACTAAGCCTCTGACCCAATAGCAGTAAGAAGGTGAAGCCAAATTTAATTGACGATCCTACCAGGCCGAGCAGAGGGTATCCCACAAGGACCAAAAGGCTTGGATAGAGCAAAGAACTTCTCAACGACGCAGCTGAACAGCAGGGACACCCCTAAGGGCCTAGGTCGATACTAAACTTGATCATGGCCAAAAGGCCGAGAAGCAATAATACAGAAAGAAAAGAGGACAGTAGGGTAGATCGCAGTCTCGTTGCTTGCGGGGACTAAGCCTCTAACCCAATAGCAGCAAGAAGGTGAAGCCAAATTTAATTGACGATCCTACCAGGCCGAGCAGAGGGTACCCCACAAGGACCAAAAGGCTTGGATAGAGCAAAGAACTTCTCAACGACGCAGCTGAACAGCAGGGACACCCCTATGGGCCTAGGTGGATAACAAACTTGATCATGGCCAAAAGGCCGAGAAGCAATAAATCAGAAAGGAAAGAGTACAGTAGAGTAGATCACAGTCTCGTTCCTTGTGGGGACTAAGCCTCTAACCCAATAGCAGCAAGTAGGTGAAGCCAAATTTAATTGACGATCCTACCAAGCCGAGCAGAGGGTACCGCACAAGCACCAAAAGGCTTGGATAGATCGAAGAACTTCTCAACGAAGTAGCTGGACAGCAGGGAAACCCCTCAGGCTAACGACGCAGCAAAATTTGATCAAAAGACCAAGAAGTGCTAATGCAGGAATGTAAAGTCTGGGCACAAGAGCTGACAATCATTCAGAAATGATCTTCAGTCCTGTATTGCTTTAAAGAGTAACTCCACTTTTGTTGAGAGGACAACACTCCCCTCTTGGTGATTAATGTATATTTTTATGGTTGTGAAAGGTTTGGAGATTCTTACCTTTTGTTATTGTGCAGATAGATCCACGTGTGTTCTTGAACCAAATACACGGGAACGACTTTTGCAGTGATCGATCGGCGGCTGCTCCTGCGGGGTACCTGTGGAGAAAGTGGTAGGGTCTGCAAACCTGTAGAGATGATGGTTGTTGGAGGGGACGCCCATCATCTGACTGATGTCAGTGCCAACTTGTGGGAATATCAGCCTACCAGTTACACAGCAGGAAATGACACCTCCTGGAGGGCCCCTGTAGATTAGGAAGGGAAGTTGCTTGTTAATAACAATGAAAGATAATGTGATTTGTGTAGGAATTGTAGGTGTCATTTGTATTTCCCCGTAAAAGTGGAGTTACTCTTTAAATGAAGCGCTAGGATTTATTAACCACCTCCCGTCCGGTTGTATATAAATGACCGGACGGTGAAAGTGCAGGGTCAGGTGGCCGCTTATAAATGTCCTTCCCGCCCCCTGCTTGTGCGCGCTCCCTTGGAGCGCACAGCAGTGCAATCCAGTGCCCGTTGTGTCCTCTGTACACAGTGGAACACTGATCGTCGTACGGGACCTCTGAAAGCTGAAAATTGGCCTGGACAGGAAGGGGGTAAAAGTGTCTGGACTTGAAGTGGTTAAACATTACATTCAGAGAAATGTTGCCGACATAAAAAAGAAGGAATAAACGTGTAACATTAAAAATTCTGACAACATACAAAGCCACTTTAAAATGTTTTGTACAGATTACTGTCTGTATCT